>NC_142082.1:43085204-43437704 GCF_054644295.1 Miniopterus natalensis
TGGGCCATAATACGCATTTCTTTTTTTGCCAGAAAGCAGTTTATAACCCCTGATTGTAAGTAAGAAAATACTATACAGGGTGGGGCAAAAGTAGGTTTACAGTTTTTGTTAGGAAAATAATACAATAATTAATAAGTAATAATACAAGAATAAACTCTGTGTTTCACATGCTCACTACTGTAAACCTACTTTTGCCCCACCCACCTTGTATAGTTAAAATTAGTATTTTTGTCTTTCTTTTATTTACTATGTAAGATTTGTAATGAGTTGGTACTTGGAAATACCTTGATGAATTATAAATAGTTAAATATCAAAGCTGATAGGTAGAAAATCATGTTTATTTAAGACCTACCTAATATATATCAGGCACTGCAGTAACATATATCACATGTAATACTAAATATCTATATTTATCTTTATGAGGACTAAATTGTGCCTCTGACTTAACTTTCCAACTACATTTAAAGCACATTATCATAGGTACTTATTTTAATTGTATAGAAACAGTTACTCTAATGTTGTTATCATCATTTAATTTACAAATTACTTTATAAAAGTTACAATTTTATAGAAATACTTTATTAAGAAGTATTGCTTCAATCTAGGAGGTATGAATGGAATACATAATTTATACTTTTAAACTTATATTTTCACACAGTGGTCCTTGTTTTATTAGAAATGGAATGAGAACACTAGTCTTTCCCCGAATGTCTCAGTGAAAAAGCTCTGTTATAAATCCTACTATAACTGAGAAATAGAAGTTCTCAGAGAGGCACACAGAAGGATTCTGCCTTCTCTAAAACCATTTCCAAACAATAAGCCTAGAATAATATAAATTCTACTTTTTTCCTGAGGATGTTCTGATGGCTTTATATTTTTTCTATGTATGAAATTATTATATTAAGAAATAAATTAAAAATTGTTAAAATTATTACCAAAGTTATCTTAATACTTCTTACACTTTAATTCCCCATTATTAACTAGAACAGCTAATTCTTAAGCAGCTCTTGCAGTTGAAAAAGCCTGAGAAATAAATGGAAAGAGAAAGGAAGACCCAAGTTATTATCAGGGTAGGTTGAGGGAGATGATCCTTTATAATATTTTAACCTTACTCTTTAGCTAGTTCAACACAGAGAGAATAATAGTATGGCCATGCCATATTATAATGTTGCAAACACAAAATCTAAAAGAATATCTTTAAAATTCAACTTAATATTCCCATGCATCTCTGCAACCTCAAATTAGAGTAAGATAGAACTGAGCTGACAATTATGAGCAACTCTAAAAAGATAACTCCGTTGAGAAACAATCAAATACAATCTCAAAAACTCTTTCCCAATGAAGAAGTGGATATGATGTTGGCTTTCCACATTTTCCACATACTAATTTGGGCCAAAATTTATGTAAAAGCACTTATACTTTCCTGATATTTCTTTTTCTTTCAAAAAATAATGAACTTCCTCTGAAGTTCCACCCCAGGGCTGTTTTTTGCCACCACCACCCCCATTCACCATTACAATGACGGCACTGCTTTCCGAGGTCTTTCATTTATCCAGGGATCACCTGTCAAACTCCCCACCTCGGGCTGGGAACCTAAGTATTTTCTCCTGTCCTCTATATCTCTTGTGTCTTTCAAAAATGGGTTGGTAGCTGAGAAAGTAGAATTCCACTTTTTTTTTTTAAATGCCTGTGAATACTTCAAATTGTGTGGCTCCGTATCACTTCACACCACCTCATTGCCTAGACAGTGATTTTACCATCTTCTTGGGGAGAAATGCCACTTGAAGCTATTGATCACTTTTTTTTTTGGTCACAGATTTGAAGTTTCAGCTTAGTCACTACTATATCTCTGAGCTTATGCAAATAACTTAATAAAATATCTAAAACAAGATACTTTGTGGTGACTTCCACTATGCCCTGCCAAGTTTTCAGAAGAGTAAGTAAAGAAAATGATTTGTAAATTTGACTATTTTTTAAATTTGCCTGAGAAAAAAATACCATAAACAAAGACAAAAAGTGCAATGGAAAAACTATAAGAAACTTTTATTAACATATATTACAGATAATGGCCTAATATTCTAGGTTTATAAAGAATTTTTAAAATTCTTCAAGGGAAACAAATAAATTTTCTAATTTTGATCCTTTTGCTTTGTTCTGGGAATATTTTTAAATGTATCTTGAACAATGGTGACTATATATCAAAATAGTCCATGATGCTATAAGCAAAACTAAAACATTTCTAAATTTTTATAATAGTCTTGATTCCAGGACCATAAACAAGCATATCTCTAGATAATAGTAGTAAGAAAAATATTTAAACTAAAAGAGTTAAAAATAAAGAACTAAAATGTAGTAATTATACAACCATCTGGACTTTAAAGTAATACTGCTTCAAATTTCAGTTAGTCTGAGAGAGAATTTACCTGAAATTTCATTCCCTCTTCTACACTTCTAAAAAGAGTAAAGTAATAAAATCCAACAAGGAGTAAAAACGATTAAAAACAGAATTAGCATATTGTGGCAAAACATTAGTAGAAATATGGCATAATTGTATGTTGATTCTGTTTTACACAAGGCCTCCTAAATATTAATATAATCAATAATAACATAAAACTTTTAATTATTTAATATGAGATAAATACTTTTATTCTTATTAAAACGTTCATTGAATGAAACCCATACAGCAAAAGCTTCTTCATATCCTGGGGTGTTTGTCAAGACTTGCCTTTATCTCATTGTGCTTGCAATGGGGTGGCAGGTATAGAGCTGAATCACCATTAAGCATTGTACATATCAGTTTTATGCCTATCCCTGGATATATGAACATGATTTGAACATGTGAATCATTTCCCCTCTGATAATCTAACTTCTCTTTCTACTTTGTAATTTCTCTTCAATTTCACTTTAAGAAAATTCTCCCAAAATGTGTCTTCTTCATGGAACTCAGCGTGCACTTCTTGCTAAGGCAGTCAAATGGCATAGCCGACGGAGGGGGAAATTATGTAGGCTTAGCGAGCAATGCCTTCAGTGCTTTGGAACTTCAGTGACTGTAATAAAGACCAGGGTCCAGGAAATTCCTCCCTTATAGTGATACCTGCAATGGGTAAACCAGTTTCTTTATCCATGTGACCTTTACTGTAGTTCCTGCTGGCTAATCCTCTGGAGTTCCATCATCCTAATATTTCAAAGAGACTCCAGTATTTTTCCACTAATCTTTTTGCTTAAAATTACATAAAGTTTTCTGTTGATTGCAGCCAATTGCTTAAGGAGGCTTGAAACGGAAGGCCCTTATGACCTTGATTAAATTTAGCTTTAAATCCTAGCTCTAGAAATCATCTCTCTTTCTCTCTTTATCTCTCTCTCAGAGACCTATCATTCCCCTGGATAATCAGCAACCCCTCCCCCCCCCCCCGCAAGGCAGCACAAGACGGTAGCCCGAACTTGCCTAAGGATCACAAGGTCTGGACCTCTGGGAGGTGAAAGGTAACATCTTGACCCAAGTTATGTCTCAGCTCCTGACCCTTAAAGTGAAACAACCCCCTGGCTACTTTCCCATGAAACCAGACAAGGACACCAGAAGTCATCTCAGAACTGTCCTGAAGACCTGAACAAGTGATTTATTACACCTACCTCACCTCCAACCAATCAGCTCCCAAACTTCCTAACCATAGTGTCTTGTGATTGTGCTTTATATAATCTGTAACGTACATGCCATTGGGGAGTTTGGGCTATTGAACATTAGCTTTCTGTTCTCCCAGGTGGCACTATTCATAATAAAATAGCCAATATTTCTCCACTGCAATTCTCAGTGCTTAGTGTTTGGCTCTGCTAGCACCTTGTGGATAAACTGTGTCTTTTCTGTAACAGTTTCTCTGCTTTTTGTGTGGGAATATCATGTAAGTAGATCCATTCTTGAAGCCCCTACAAGTGAAACACGTAATGAAACATGGCATTATGCCATATTTCCACTAATGGTTTGCTGCAAGATGTTGAGGATTCTCTATTTTGTTCACTTTTTACTACCTACTAGATTTTATTTTTTACACTTTTGCTGCAGTTTTGGGGGGTAATTTTATTTAGCTTCAGCTATCAATTTTTCTGTTGTTGTTATTAATCCTCACCTGAGAATATTTTTTCTATTGAGTTTTAGAGAGAGTAGGAGGGAGGGTGAGAGAGAGAAACATCGATGTGAGAGAGACACATGGATTGGTTGCCTCCCTCACACCCCTGGACCACTGTCCGGGATTGAACCTGCAACCCAGGTATATGCCCTTCGCCAAGAATCAAACCCATGACCCTTAGGGCTGACTCTCTAAGCACTGAGAAACACCAACCAGGGCTCATCTATCTTTTTTTTTTAAATGTGAGTTAATGTATTATGTATTTGTATTCAGTATTTTATTATTTTAACCTATATTCTCAAATATTCAGTCACAAAAAAGGCATCAGAAGGACAGATACTATAAAACCATAAACTTGAAGCTCTTCTGCTCTTACATATATAGCTTTGCAATTTTCCTTACACTTTCCTAAATTAGATTTTTTATTACTTCATTAAGTAAACCCTGTTAAACTAAATATAGTGTTATATCTATTATTTTATTACTTATATATTAAACAATATATTATTATAAAATATTACATGTATTAATATATTATATGTATTATTTATATATTAGTAAAGCCATTATATACTACATAATTTACATTTTATATATAATAGTAAAATCTATTGTTATGCTTGTAAAAATAACACACAAAGGAAAACTTAGTAGCTTTGTCCTGAATACATATAGTTAATTGTACCTTTACACATCAGTTATGTATTACTGTTTATTTACTTAAGTTTTACATTAGTTTGGGAATATTATATCCTCATTTCACTTAAAATGGACAAATAACCCAAAAATAATAGTGATACTTCTGTAATGATACTACAGAATAAAGATAATGTACAAAAGTTTTCGATCTGTACAGTGACAAATAAATGAGCAAGTGTTCTTTCACACCAAGATCTGAAAAAACAATATATGTAAATTGCTAAAATATTTCCCCTGAATGTATTATAATTTTTATTTAAAAATAAAATAAGCTAAAGACAGACAATTAAATAAAACCAAAGAGACAGTATTCAAAGATGATGCCCTTATGTAGAAAAAGATAAGCAGATGTAATGTTATTGCCAAGATATTTATAATGTCGAACACAGTATTAATGCCAGACTGTGCTATGGGAGAAAAAAATGTATATTCACCAACAATTCTCTCTCAAATGATACTGTTAGACATTCTGTAATATAAATGGCACAGCATGAAGAGCAATGGTTGTCATTGGTCATAGTGGTAGGTATTTCACTTTAGAGTTTAATAAATCTGCTGATGTACAGACTATGCATCAGCTCTTGGCATGTGTGTATGTCATACATAAGGAAAACTACTCCACAAAGTTTATATTTATCATTGAAACCCATCCTAGAGGAAAAGGTTTCTTTTCTGTGTTAGGCATTACTTGAAGCTGTAGGTCAGCTTGAGATAAATGCTTCAGGACAGAGCAGCAGCTGTGTGAGGCAAGGTGAGACCTTCCCACACAAACAGAAGTTAGAAGGGAGTGCCAGCTCACAACAGATTACTCCACGGCAGCAACCGGGGAGCAACTGCAGGCCTCGTCTGGGTCAGTGCTGAAGGCAATGTTTAACATTTCTCATCAAATCAAATCACAGCCTCGGATTAAATACGCATAAGACGCTGTGTCAAAACAAACAAACAAGAAAAAATAAGACTGAAATTTTCATATTGAAGCACCATGTCACCGGAAAAAGTGATCACATACCTTTTGATTAAGTTTATATATTACTTGTTAAGACCAGTTAATGATATTTCTTTGAATTCAAGTGGTTCTTCCAAAAGCTAATCTCACTGATCATTATCCAAATAAGACAAACATTCATTAGACTTATAACAGATTTGTTTTGAATAAAATATAAATATGCAATTGTATTCCTTTTGATGCAATATGTCTGTGCTTGGATATAAATTAATTAAATTAATCTTCCTTAAGAAAATTTCCCATACTTACCAGATCCATTTTATTTCTAACCATTTAAACCTTATGAAAAACTTGATCTCATACTTGAAAATATAAAAATATAAATTAGGCAAACCTACTGTAGTAGTAATAAGGAGTGAGAAAGCTGACCTTCAGTTTATCATAAAACTCATATTTTTAAAATATTATTAAAATATCAACTATTATCTGATAGAAATCAATTATCATGATAAATTCTAATATACTATGCTTTATAATTTACAAACTACTTAAGGTATTTTTTCTAAAAATGTTGATCCTATATATGATGAATACCCATTTAATGGTTACTTAAGATTTTAGTAACAGTGATTTAGTTAACATAAATTATCTGGCCAATGTTTTATGGTATGTAAATCTAGTCCTTTGTAGAAAAGGCAATCTGAAAATGAAATGACATTAATGAAGATGCTAAATATCACAGGAGACGGGTGTCAACTCTGATTTGAGAAAGTATGAGTAGCAAAGTAGCTCATCTGTCCTAACCAACTATAGTGATTTATACTCTGATTTAGTTGACTAAATTCCTTACCAAACATCTGTAATCTAAAGAACTTTAACATTAGGTATTCTAGATAACAAAATGGTTTATCACAATAACTATAATGGAGACAAGTAGTTCTAATAAGTTCTTTTCAAATGTAAAAACTCTGACATGTTAGCTTTTCTTATTGACTGAACAGTTAATCTCAACTTCAGAAGGTAAAGTGTTCTTCTAAGATTTTAACATATTTTAAAATATGTTTTTATTGATTTCAGAGAGAGGAAGGGAGAGGGAGAGAGAGAGGGAAACATCAATGATGAGAGAATCATTGATCAGCTGCCTCCTGCACACCCCCAGACTGGGGTTTGAGCCCACAACCCAGGCGTGTGCCCCGACCAGGAATTGAACCCTGACCTCCTGGTTCATAAGTCAACACTCACCCACTGAGCCACACCAGTCAGGATAACATATTTTTAATATCCTGCATATAAAATGAAGATCAACACAGCCTAGAATTCAAGGGCTCAGATTGTGGAGGAAACATGTCCAAGTTTACATTCTGGATGTATCACTCATTAGCACTATACTTTGTGAAAATTGCTTAGCTAATCTATAACTTAATTACATTGTTATAAAATTAGAATCATATAGCAACAGTGTGATTATATCAGGGAAGTTGAAAACTTTGTGAAGGTATGTGTCATAAACAGATCTTAGTGGAGTAGTCACTCAATTGAAATTTATAAAATCATATTTGAATACATACAAAGATACACTATGCTTTGGAATATAATATTATCATATTGTAAAGACATTAGTTACTCTCAAATTAATCCTCAAATCAGTAGTCCAGCTGGATAAAAGAAAACCTCAATATGTTTCTTTCTAAAACATATATGGAAGAATAATGGTTCCAAGGTCATCTGACAGCAAAAATGGAGACCAGCTTAACCCATATATTAACATATACTAGAAGGCAAGAATGTATAAGAAAATCTTGTAAAACAACAAGAAAAATAGGAGTCCTACAGGAAAAAAAGTGGAAAATAGTATATAAACAAGCATATAAAAAGATGCTCAAGTTCACTAGTAGTTGAAAAAAAATTACAACAATAATGGGTTTGGTTAATTGCCAATGTAATGGCAAAATATCTAAACTAAACAATGCCTCATGGGGATGGAAAATATAAAAATATGAACACTTATGCACTGAGGGTGGAATCATGGACTACCTCAGGTCAGGCAAATATATCCATTACCAAAAAAACGTTATTCCTATTTATATGTTCCTGGGAAATTCTCATTTAAGGGCATATATTGGACATATGTGACAATGTATATATTACATATGGAGTTTATAGTAACTAAAACTTAGATGGAATTTTGTATTTCCAAATGGGAAACTGATAATAAAAAGTGTACTATGATGTAAGATTATTATGGGAAATATTGACATAGAATAAGATAATATTATGATGGGAAATGTTGACAAGGGGGAAAAATTCCATAATAATTTGGCTATTTTGCTACCAAACACTTTTAAACATACTGTATTTACCCTTTTATTAATGTAAATACTATTTAATGTTCTTTCTTAAGACACTCAGATTTTAATAGCAGATCAAATTTTATTCCAAAAAATAACACTTTCTGCTCAGATATTTTAACTAATTTTAAGAAAAGTCTATAAACTTATCATAATACAGTGATATTCAAGCTCTTCCATTTATTTTAGTTGCAAATAGAGTTTTGAGCATCGGTTAATAAGTATATTGGTATTCTTACAGCAGAAAATAGGTTTTGCTTTTGTTTTGTTTTGCTTTTCATGGAATGAAACATTCCATTGATTTTTTGGAGCCTAAGATTTATCAAACTCCTTTATTTTCAGACATCATTTTTACCAAAAAAATTATACTATATATTATTACCTTAATCTTAGTAAAACATGTTGCTTTTTAAGGCTATCTTATTGGCTTTATTCTGTCCCTTATTTTCAATCATAAGTACAGTATAGCCATTTCATAATAGCTCCCTTTCCAAGGTTTCCTCAGATTGGATGTCATAACTGACATTCTATAGTTTCCATAAATAGTATTATGGTAAGCCCTTTGTTTTACATAGATTTATCTCCAAAGGACTCTAATATTTTTTCCACTGTCAATAGTCTGCTATTGGGCTTTTCTGTAATGTATCTGTGTAAATCTTCCAGAAGCACCTATCCTTGAAAGGTTTTCTTTTTTAATTAGTAATGCAATCATTATTTGTCATTACATTAAGACTTTAAAAATTCAAATAAGGAATTCAATAATAGGGTTACAGAGATGAAAGAAAAAATCTCTCCTTGAAAATAGTTTGACTAGAACATGCTCTAAGTCTCTCATTACTCTACAGAGCTATGTCTACCAGGTAATTCTACTACAAAAGGATTAAGTCTTACTTGTTTTCATTATATTGTACCTGCTGTGTGACCTTAGAAACGGTTTAACCAATTTGAATATTAGTTTCATGATCTGTAACTCAAAGTTATGGTGGGGATTATTCAGAAAATATATGCAAACGACCGAGAACATTACACGTATTCATGACAGCATTTTGATAATGTCATTTAAATTGGATACTTTAAATTATATTTTGCATCTTTACATAATACATATAAAATTTTAAAATATAATGAATTTCAAAAACAATGCATAAAATTAAATGCCTTTATCTATTGAGGCCAGGATAATATTATGACACAAAAGTGCCTTCACTTTCTTAACTTATGATAGACAATAGATATAAGCTAAAATTTTATCATCTCTGATAAAACTAAAACGGAAAAAGGTTTAGAAAATGTGATAAGCAAATAAATCAGCAAAAACAACAACAAAAATGAGAGCAAATGTGAAATTTATGTCTCCAGCTTCTTGCATTATTTTGTCTCGACCCTGTTGTTACTCACTATGTGAATAAATGTGAACCCTGATAAGTATGCTCTTTAAAGTCTATATGCAGTGACCTTCGCAAAGGAAAAACGAACTTCAAGTGTTTTCAAAACATTAATGGGGTCATGAGAGTTAGCCATGGTGCAAATATTTTATTATAAAAGCAAGTTAGTCATATTTATTAGAGTATGGCATTAAGTTATTATATTTTATAATAAATAGGTATTATAAAAACATAATCACTGCTTCAAGCTATTAACAATATTTCATTATTATCCTTTATTCAATTTCCTACTATAATTTAGTTTTCCAACTACAGAAATTATTCTAGACTAAAAAAGCTTTCATTCCAAATCCTAATAAAAGGGAGAAAAGAATCACAATAGCAAACTAAAAGCGGTTTCTTTTTTACTTCTGCCATTCTTCAGGGTGACTAGATAGGGTAATGTGAAATGATTATTTTTATGGAGAAGGCCAGATAATGATACAGATAAAAAAACAGAACATTCTTTTAGTCATAAAAGCAAATCACAGATCAAATAGTTTTGTCCTTAGCTCTCATAAACTGTAGGGATATGCATTCATCTTACTAGTTTTATTGTATGACAAAGGTCAGTTTAAAAAAAAAAAGTTTTTCTTATTTATGTATTTTTTTTGCTTCTTAGAGTTTTTCATAAGATTATAACTGATTATGGGAAAAGTGTCATGCTTTCTCTCTGAATCTGTATTTGAAAAAATGCTGTTAAAATGTATGTGAAAAAAAAGTTAACTTTATGTAATATTTTCATTTAACTTTATTAGAATGACTATAGAAAACAAATGCCATACTTTGAAAGATGATAAATGAAAGTGTGAGTAATGTTATATAACTTGTTTAAAGTCACATAGCAAAGCTGTACCTACAACTTAAGAAATCAGTTCCCGATTCCCGAACAAGTCCTATTTCCACAGCCCACCACACAGTGAATACATGAGAAACAAATGAAATAAAACTATGTATATTGTTTATTATTTAAAATATATTTCTAGATTAAAGATATTTTGAGAGCTTTATTCATTTACTCAACAACCTATTTTAGAGTGTCATTGATGCTGACATGTAGATATAAATAATATGGACTTGTTCCTTTCATGAAGTTTATACTTTACTGAGAAAAAAAAAGTATAAAATAAACAAATAATTAAACACAATACAATTCAGATGCTGATACCTCCAATGGCAGCAATATAAATTAGTACAATGGAATAAATTTACAGGAAGGTAATCAGTGAAGAACCCACTAATGTAGCAATTTTTGAAATTAGACATAAATAGCAATATTAGCAGCAATTAAATGTTATTGTTCGGAAAGGAAGAGTAACAGACATAAATGAATAGCTACTGCATCCAGCTGGCTGCAGTGCTTAAAGAACCTGCTGATGCACTTGCTGTTGTGGATGAAGTACAAGTGAAGGGTTAAGAATGATTCGATATTTTTGGTTTGAGCAACTAGACTGGAGTCATGGACAGGAAGAAAGTAAAGGAATAAATAATTCGGAGGGGCAAAGTGTTGTGGCAATTCTGGGGCTTTGGTTTGAATTTATTAAGTTTAAGACGTCTATGCAAATAAATATTTTAAGGAGACAGTTGGGTGAGGGGTGTAGACACAGAGATATATTTTAAAGACAAGGAGATGGATTGAGAGCACTTGGAGAGAAAATTTAAAATTCAGAAAAGACTAGAGTTCATAATTAAACCTGAATCATTCAACCATTTATTAGAGAAAATTGAGAAAGAGGGATTGAAAAGTTATGGTTAGTCAGAAAGAAGGGAATGGCAGGATAGTATTATGTCCTGAAAGAGAAAATACTTCTTAGGAAAATATATTTATCAACTCTGTTAAATTCTGCTAAAAGCCACACGAGACTGAAATATTAGTACTTACACTAGAAATATGAGAGACTTTGGTAAACCTGATGCAAGTGCAATTGTAGAATTATGGTAATAAGAAGTTCAATTGGAGACTGAAATACAGCAAAGTGTTGTGAGCGCTAATAAAAATTATTTTCTGGTATTTTGACTTCACCAGAGGTTAAAGCACATTTTTTAAATTAAAAAATGCTAGACTGTGATTTTATACTGATAAATTTGATCCAGAAGAGAGAGGAAAAAGTTTATGTAGAAAAAATGATAGCTGCAGAACTGAAAGGCTCTGGAAGGAGAAGAAAGTATCTGGACTAGAAGTAAAATGAGCCCATGGAAGCATCGGGGTACTGGAAGAGTGGAAGGCGCTGCAAATCAGAGAAGATTATTAAATACAGGTAGTGATGTATTAGTAATGAAAATATGTAGAAGATCCTATACAACTGATCTCATTTTTTCAATTCCATTCAGTCAGTCATTCAATAAATATATTTTGAATTAAGTTGTGGGGAGAAGTGAAAAAAGCATATGATGTCATGTAGCCTACATTCTAATGGGAAAATTATGCAATAATACAGTATGAGCTTGTGATAAATGTTATAAAGAAAAACAAAACTCAATTAAGAGGGTAGTGATAGGACTGCTATTTTATATATGACAGCTGGATGAAAGAACATGAAGGGACTAGCCAAAGAACATATATGCATAAGCCATAGACCCAAACAACAGTGTGGTGATGGCCAGAGGGAAGGGGGGAGTGGCGCGGGCAGGGGGGAAGGTGGGCAAGGGAGGAGGGATGGGGGCATCTTTAATGGTGTAAACAATAAAAATAAAGTTTAAAAAAACCTCTCAGTGGAGATGGCATTAAAACAATAATGAATGAAATGAAGAAACATGATGATGGTTATCTGGGTATAGCATTTAAAGCAACAAGTATAAAGATGCCCTTAGTGGGGCAACAAGGCTGTTGTGGCCACAATAGAAGTGGAGAGAAGATTGGTTGGAAATGAAATTAGAAGTTCATCCAAAGTTTTATAAGCTATGTCCATAAATGTATGCTTTAGTGAACTTAAAATGGGGGGGAAAGGAAATTTTGAGCAAAGTAGATAAACATCCAGATATACACTTTAAAAGAATTTATATGATCCATGAATGAGAGTACTCTTTAAGAAACAAAAGTCAATACCAGGTCAATTGTTAAAGAATCTCAAGCAGGTAATTAACCAGGGAAAATAGCTGTAGAGGAGAAAGTTACGAAATCTAATGTCTATATAAAGCAATTTGTGTTTGAAAAGAGTGACTCCTGATTGAGTCATCCACAAACATAGGGAAGGAAGGGTGTATTTAAGCATATATAAGTTTGTAGAGCTTGAAGAGTTCCTGTATGTCCCAGTTTCACTGTTTTTCTAATGTAATTATTAATAATGCCACTTTTCACTTTTAAAAGTGTCTTGAATTTGAAAATTAATTATATAGTCATCCAAACTTAAGAATGGAAGCAGAAGTCCACTAATACCTGAAAATGATTTTTATAAATTAGGAGGCACAAAAAAAAGGGTAGTAATTTGAATTGTTGTTTGTGTGTGTGTGTGTGTGTGTGTGTGTGTTGAGTGTATTTTGAAAGAAGTGATAGAGATTTATGTTAAAATCCTGGAATAATAGGAGAATGAAACAAAGATATATGTATATGTGTGTTTCTGTCTGTAATTTTAAAATCCATTAACTCAGCATATGATCATAATGAAATATAACTAAATACATAGCTCTTACATTTTAGAGTTAACCTTACGAGTGAAATATTAGTCTAAAGTTATGGTGGTAAGTAAGTTCCTTCCAAACTGGATACTTTAATGCAGTTCTAAATCAGGGTGGGCAAAAGTAGGTTTGCAATTGAGAGTATGCAAAACACACAGTTTATTATTATATTATTATTTATTATTGTTTTATTTTCCATATGAACTGTAACCTACGTTTGCCCCACCCTGCACACACATATATATACATATATGTATATATATAAATAAATTTACATTTATATAAAAGTAAATTTAATAGCCTGATGACATGAATGAAGAAGTCAATGTTACCACAGATACAAAAATATATATTTCTAAAATTGTGTTTGTGTTTATTCTGAAATTATATCTGGAGCCCCTGTATGTGAATACATGAGGTGTAAAAAGATATGGTTCTTCAATTGTTAATTTAGGAAGCTTCTTTATGGTTTGGTCTGTTTATCTCCAATAGTAATCACAGTTCAAATTAACTCCAAATTAAAATAAATCAGCAAAGAGATTAAATGCTTCCTATAATTTAAATTAGTAAATGTACATATCAGTGTTGTATGTATGAGATTATGCTTATAACTTCTTTAGGAATGAAAAGTAAATATGATGTGATATTTAATAAAATTCTATTTGGTAGACAAGTTTAGATTTATTATTACATTCTTCAGTTGCATGTTGTTGGCATCTGCTGGTACATACATAATTAATTTTGTGATAGCAGTGAAGTAGCTGGAGGGAAACAATCTGTAAGATCAACTATGCAGTGAAGTATACCTTATAAACATCAAAGACAGAAGTTACACTAAAATGAAGAATAAGTAAATCTTTTCCATAATTGACTACATAATATGTCAATATTTTTGAAGCAACATTTCTTTAAAATAGTTAATATTTTGTGTGTGTGTGTTTGCCTAAAGCTACTGTGTATCAAAATGTTTAGAATCATAAGAGAGATTCTTATTCAAATAGGGAAAGACAAGTGATGTACAAAAGCAAAATATTTTTGGAAAATATTTTTGGGGGAAGCAAACTAAATTTGGTATAAAAATAACAAAGGAAAGATAGGTTTATAAGTATATTAAAAATATTCATCATAATTATTATGCAGGATTTGATATAACTGTACCTCTTACATTAATATTAAATTGAATGGTATATCTTGCTTGAATATTGGAAAATAATTTATAAAATAGATAAAACAAGTAACATATCCTCTTAAAATTTCTGTTTAAGAGATTTATTATTTATAAATAAATCACCAAAATGAAAAACGTATGTTCATAAAAGAAAACAAAAATGCTGGGATTTATAGCACTTTTTCTGTAATGGAAAGTACAAAAGAGATTCTCTAAATTATAGGACCATAGAAGGGCATCACTTGGCTCTGATGCCTATAATAACATTGATAATCAAATAAAAGGATTTTATTTTTGTAATGGCTATATTTAAAAGAGGCAGAAACATTCTGTAGATCATCCAATATACACAGAATATTGCCAACTAGGGAAGCTCTTCTAAGCATGGTGTCTAGAGTTTTTATTGGGGTTTCATTATATAAGCATGAATGATAGAATCACTGCCCACATAACTGAACTCAATTTCGAGCCCCACACCCTCCCTGAATGTTAGCCTGATATCACGAGGCACTAAACATCAATCTTCTAATTACTTGGTTGGTCTTTCTTGTCTGGTCCTCCCACATCCAGAGACATCTTTTAAGCATAAATTATTAGGGCTCACAATGAATAACAAAGACACTCCTATAACTTGGGAAATTCCAAGGATTAAAGGATGTCTCCCAGAATCCAGGGACAAAAGCCAGCCAGATTCTTTATTATAGGTAAGGTAACATGACAGTTCAATAGGAAAAGAACTTTAAAAGAATTTTTTTTTCAACAAATACTACTGAGACAAATGGATATAAAAGAATCATGATGGACAATTTCCACCATACACAAAATTAACTCAAAATGGATTGTAGAACTATATGTAAGAACTAACATTTACATGTTAGAAACCCTAGAAGAAAACATAGAAGCAAATCTTAATGGCTTTGAATTAGACAGGGTTTCTTAGGTATGATGCCAAAATCACAAGTGACAAAGGAAAAATAAAAAATAAATTGGATCTTATTAAATTTTACAGTTTTGCCTCAAAGGACACTGTCAAGAAAGTGAAACATCAAACCACAGAATGGGGGAAAATATTTACAAATAATATATCTGATAAGAGACTTGTATCTAGAATCTATAAAGAACTCATAATTCAATAGCAACAACAAAGGCAAATAATCCAATTAATAATAAGCAAATAATCTGAATAGACATTTCTCCAAAGAAAATATTCAATTGAAAAACAAGCACATAACAACATGTTTAACATCATTAGCAATCAGAGAAATGCAAATGAAACTCACAATGAAATACCAGTTCCAATCCACTAGATGGCTATAATGAAAACAAACAGATCCCCGCCAGAGTGGTTCAGTGGTTGACTGTCAACCTATGAACCAAGAGGTCCCCGGTTCTATTTCTGGTCAGGGCACATGCCCGGGTTGCAGGCTTGATCCCCAGTGGGGATGTGCAGGAGGCAGTCAATCAATGTTTCTCTCTCATTGATATTTCTGTCTCTGTATCTCAATCCCTTCCTCTCTCTAAAAAAAACAATTAAAAAAAAAAAAGGAAAGAAATAGAAAATGGCATTGTTAGTGAGAAGAGGTTTGGGAAAGAAGTAGAGGGTTTTTTGAGAGATAATGAAGTTTTTCTAAAATTAGATTGTGCTAATGGTTGGACAACTCTGTTACTATACTAAAACTACTGAATAGTATGCTTTAATAGGGTAATTTTAGTACTGAGTTATATTATAATGCTGTTATTAAAGATTTTACTAACTACATATTTAAGTATATATTCATATGTTAATATATAAAATATAAATGTATAATAATGAAAATATATATTTTATATAAAAATACACACATGCATATAAATACATGTATGTATGTAAGTATGTATATACATCCAAATGAATTAAATTGGTGTTGAGTCTAGTATGGTAGGCAGTTTAAATTCCAATTCACATCAATAAGCCTGCAGGTTGGAGCCTTGCAGATAAGAACTCATTTATATACATAATTCGATTTTAAGCTTGTATACATGGCCATTTTTCAGATGACATCGTAGCCTCATGACAAAATAGAAAAATTAAAGGGAGGTTTATTTACATTTTTTTAAATTGAATTTTAGGGAGAGAGGAAGGGAGAGGGAGAGAGAGAAAGAAACATTGGTGTGAGAGGGTAACAACCAGCTGCCTCCAGCAAGACCCCTACCAGGGATCAAGCCCAAATCCCAGGCATGTGCAAACTGGAAATCCAACCAGCAGCCTTTTGTTGCATGGGACAACACCCAACCAACTGAACCACACAGGCCAGGGCTTGTTTACTTTTATTTTTAAAATATCCTTGAACCTGGCATACTGTTTTTGAGTCAGTTCTTTTTCAACTTCTTAGATCTTATTTTCTGAACTTCCTTTTTCCATTCTATTAAATGTACCCTTTTATCATTGCTTTTTACTTAACATTAAAATTTTTTCTTCAACAAACACAAGCTTCTGTATACTCAGTGACCCAGACTTCCCAAAGCTTTTAGATGACAAATATAATTTGTTTTGTTGGATTAGCTTCATTGTTTTATTAGATCTCAATACAATGAAATAAGAGCCTGATGCTTTTACTCAGGAAGGAAAGTTCGATTTATTTATTTATTTCTCACTTAAGTGTTTTTGGATTATAGGATGGGTGCATTGTGTGAGCTGGGGCCAAGTTCTTCCTTCATGTCTTTATATTATTTACAGTCAAGTGCTCTATGGTTGAATTAGAAGTAATGACTACTTACACTCCATTCAGGAATGTGTGTATTTGTGAAATTAATCCATGTAAATATGACATGTCCTTGAAAAAACATCAGAATTACAAAAGTGCAGTGAATGAGGAACACTGAGTTTAGTGGCCACATTAAGAACTATAAGTGCTGGCGAGGGTGTGGAGAAAGGGGAACCTAGTACATTGCTGGTGGGAATGCAGACCGGTGCAGCCACTATGGAAAGCAGTATGGAGGGTCCTCAAAAGATTAAAAATTCACCTGCCATTTGATCCAGTGATCCCACTTCTAGTAATATATCCTAAGGAACCCCAAACACCAATCGTAAAGAACTTATGCACCCCTATGTTCATAGCAGCGCAATTCACAATAGCTAAGATCTGGAAACAGCCCACGTGCCCATCAGTAGATGAGTGACACATTTACACCATGGAGTACTATGCGGCTATGAAGAGGAAGGACCTTTTGGCCTTTGGCACAGCATGGAGGGAACTAGAAAGTATTATGCTAAGTGAAATAAGCCAGTCGGAGAAGGACAAGTACTACAGGATCTCACTTATATGTGGAATATAATAAACAAAATAAACTGATGAACAAAGTGGATTCAGTAACATAGAAGCTTGGAACAAACTGAGGGATCTCAGAGGGAAGGCGGGAGGGGGGTGTGGGTGGGGAGAGATTAATCAGGGAACTTGTATGATTATGGGCATGGCCCATGGGCGTGGACATTGGTGTGGGGAGGGCCTGGGGGGTGGGATGGATGTGGGGTGGAGGGGATCAGTAGGGTTAAAAGGGGGGACATCTGTAATGGTCTCAACAATAAAGATAAAGAAATATTAAAATAATAATAACAATAATAACTTTGGAGTTCTCATTAGAACTTTACTATCTGACTATATTTAGCCTTTTAAGCCTGGAATATTCAGAATCAGTAAAAAAGTTTAAAGCAGTCATGCGAATAAAAAGAATACTTTAGTTTATGTGCACTGAATTTACCTAATAAATTGGAGATAGTAATGTAGTATATTAGAATGAGATCATTAGTATCAGTATATAGTAAAGGACTAATTTACATATGACAATTAAATATTTGGTACAAAGTCTTGTACAGCAGGGCAGGCAATCTTGTAGACATAAGGAATGTACTTACTGTTTATGCCAGTAGATAAGTTGAGGGAGAGGATAAGAGAGAACATTTACATTCATAAATGCAGAGACTAAGAAAAACTGGCCAGTGCCTTTAGAGATAGGCTCATGGGGACGACGTTTTGACAATAAATAAATTATACATGCTATGTTCATACCAACTGTGTTTGTGCAAGCCTCCCCTAGTTAGTGATATTATAATGAGGGGCAAGGTGGAACTGGGTTCAGTCTCCTTGAGGGTCAGAGTAAAATCTCCCCCGCTTATAATTCAATGAATAAAATATGCATTTTTATTTCCCCAAATATTGCCTAATGATAGATGCATTTGATTTTTTTGTGATTCATTTGGACAGAAAATTGTGTCATTTCTGGTTTTGCTAATTTGCATTTATGTACCAATTACCCTGAAGATCTCTTCATTATAGGAACTTACCCAGTTTCATGTTGCTTATTGATACTTTTTGTTTTTTGTCTTTATTGTGTATCCTTACTGCTACAGAAAGCGTCTGTGTATATGAGTTACAACCATATTTTGCAGTGAGACCTTTTTGGTTGTTTTGGAGGTTTGGAGTTTATTCTATTGATAAGACACAAATATTACAATCTCTTCTTTAAGCTTTAGTGTCAAAATATAGTCTCATAGATGACATGAGTGTGAAAGATATTTTTTTCTACTCTAAAATAGTCACGTAGTAAGAACATGTTTAATCCAAAATATAAATTCTAAAAGTTTCTGATTAACCTACACTCAAGAGAGGGGTAAAAGTAATGTCATGTGAATATAATGAGATATTAATAACCTACGTATCTATTATCTGCTAGCAAATTATATGCACATGAAAAATATAATATGCAATATGTTTTACCCTCAAAAACTCTGTTTTAACTAAAACTCTTAATTTGAAATAACCAGTTACCTTTAAGATGGAAATTGGTGTCAGTTTATCTTGCTTAGTGGACTAAATATATAAAAATATTCCTATTAGCATGTGTTGTATAAATTAATTAAGAAAACGTGAGGCCCAGCCGGGCGTGGCTCAGCAGTTGAGAGTCGACCTATAATCCAGGAGATCAGGGTTCGATTCCCGGTCAGGGCACATGCCTGGGTTGAGGGCTCGATCCCCAGTCGGGGGCGTGCAGGAGGCAGCCGATCAATGACTCTCTCATCATTGATGATTCTCTCTCTCCGTCTCTCCTTTCCTTTCTCTGAAATCAATAAAGATATATTTTTTAAAAAGAAAGAAAAGAAAACATGAGAAAGAGAAGACATAAAACTATTTTTAATATCACCTCAAGATTTCTAATATGTACTTGATGTCAACAATGAAAGATTTTCAAGAATTTTAGCTAATTGTTCAAAACATTTATTACTGTCAAATGCCTCCACTTAGTACAAATATGCATGAAAAGTAAAATATTATAATATTTTATGTAAAAAAGGCAGACAATTGATTATATGCAACCTTACTTTGTTAGTTTTATTTTATATATGTTACTGTTGTTTTATAAAGTCTGTTTTTCTCAAATATAAAGCATAGTGGTTAGATGATATGTTCTGGAATATGAACTGCCCATGTTCAAATCAAGTCTCTGTCATTTACTAGCCTTTGGCATGGATCAATTACTATATTATAGCACTAATTTCCTTATCTAAAATTTGTGTATAATAGATAATTCATACACTTCTAAAAGAAGATACAGTTTTTTTAGTGTCTGATTCATAACAGCTTATGAATATTATTATTCTAGCAGTGATGAGTATTATAAATTTTACTTATACCATAAAATTCTTGAGATTTATGATGCTCTATTACTATTTTCTTAAAATTTAATATTGATATATTTTTTCTAGTTATTCAATAAGTATTTACCAACATTGTTTTACTAGCTAATACAAAGCATCTGTTCGGTATATTTTTTTAAGAATTTACTCTAACAATGTAGGTGCTCACTTTGTATGTGGCAAAGACAATATATCCTAAGCGCCGAGAGGATTTAGAAAGTGGATCGGAGACAAAGAAGTTAAAGCTTTATCAGAATTACAAAAAAAATCTGAGTTTTTTACTTTACTTATCAAATGACAAGTTAGCTTGCCATGGCCTTATGGTTGTTAGCAGAAAATGTGTGACTGCTGGGTCAGAGACAAAGGAAAAAATTATGACAGCAATAGCAGATTTTCAGCATTTGTGCCGACTTCCTGAGCTCCAATTCCCACAGAATGATCAAAGAACTCCATGGGACATGTCCACATATGGCAGCTTGTTTTACAGAATAAAAACCCCAAGTTTATGTAATTTGAACCTTTTTTCATGTTGACAAAGTACAGCTGATATTTGCTTCTGAAGGAGACATTATCTTTAATATACTTCAAAGTAAACAAACCTGTCATTTGTTCCAGAGTCAGGCACTATCTCTTTCAAGGCTGCACCTATACAAATATCCTTGAAAAGACAGTTTGAAACAAAGACGTCACTGGTGCCTTTTCTCACAAGAGGGCCTCCTTTTATTTGGAGATCAGAAGCAAAACCTCCTGCAAATGACAGACCTTGAAGAAAGGTTCATATCTTGCAAAGAGATTTTATTGGTTATTTCCCAGCAATCTCAAGGGTCTTCAAGTGGGTGGTCACTGGAATTAACATTCTTTTATTCCAACCTTTGCTTATTTCATAATCAATCCTACCTTAGAAAATATAAAGATTTAGAATTAAGAATTCGCTGACCAAACATTTCAATTCTACCAATATAAAGAAATTAAAAATAAAACATAAAATTACGTGGATCTATCTATGGATATAGCATATTTCCTGTGAACACCAGAGCAAGGGTCTCATTACAAGTCAGAATTGGAAGCTGAAATATGTTACTTAAAAGAGATGGAGAAGTAAAGGGTGAATCGTGACTGGAAACATCTAAAATGAAGTCGCTGATGTCACAGGGCTCTGTATGGAGTTGGGAGGCCATTAGGGACTCTCAGAGATGCACACCCACGTGGGATGAGATGAGGACTTTGGGAATTTCATGTTTGCTGTAGAAGCGCTACCTGAAACTTGCCTCTCTGTTTTCATGCACATGCTCACCTCAGAGTCTCGCCCCCCAAACCTGGCCATCCTTTCTGAACTAGTCATCACACCATGTTAGCCAATGGGAAATGTTTCTTTTGTTGCAGCTTGTGGTTTTTGCCTTCCTAAGTTCTGGCTTTCTTTGTCCTTTCTGGAGCACAATTTAGGTTGCTACCTGAGTCTATGCCTCCCAGATTGCAGTTCCTCCTTGCTCAAGTAAATGTTGTTTTTTGGGGTGTTTATTTTTACAGCCTAAACCTTACTATTGTGGTGGTGGTGGTGGTGGTGGTGGTAACTAAGTTTTTACTTAATTAGTTAAATGGATATATTTTAAAACTGAATAAGACAAAAAAGTCAGAGAATTCACTGGACCAGGAGATGGGAATAAGAATTTTCAGAAGACAAAATAAACAGTTGTATTGTCATCGGTGGGGTGCCACTGCATGCCCACCTGTTACTGGTGGAAGTAGAGTTCTTGAGATGTCTCAAGGAAAGCAGTTTCCTGAGACTCGCATTGGAGAATGAGTGATCTTTATTTCTGTGAAATTAAACCCATGCATGTCCAATGTCCCATTTCCTCCGGTTCCATCACGGAAAATGCCCAGCCATGGCTTCAGCAGCGCTAGGATTAAGACCACCGCCCAGAGTTTCTGCTCCGTGTTACAGCACAGTCCAGTCCAGCATCCCGCATGTGGAGTCCACATAGCCCTGTACCACGTGGCTGCTTAAGGCCACATGAGTATGACGAGACAATGGCAAGTGCAGGTCACAGAGCAAGAGTGGAGCAAGCAGGCAGGAGCAAAGCAAGAGAGAGAACTCCTTCTCCGGGGATTATGTATTCCCAATTTTGGGGGGGCTTACTTTGGGGTCCAATCCCCTAGCCAATTATCTTTTTCCCAAGCTAGACTGACAGGAAAGCACCTTTTCTGTGTCACCCCAGCTTCACTGCATAGGCACCCACCTTCGCCCTTGTTCGACCCCTTCCCCCAGTGATCTGCAGGGAATGGGCCGGTGGTTCCCTGGGGAGTGTGAAGCTGTAGCTTTCTGGGGAAGCTGCCCAGATGACCATGCCTATGAGGTCTTGCTTCCCCTTGGCTCTTTTCCTATTATTGATATTAATGACTAGCTAATTATGATGGTAACAGTATATTTCTCCCACCTCACAGAGGTTTTAGTTTTGTGTTCAAATGGTATTCAGCTTAGCTTTAATTTTACATAGACCCAAGGAAGGTGACATCTGTCTAGACCTGTTAAAGGTCCTAGTTTTTATTCTACCTTCCAACAACAACGTAGCCTACTATAATGTCATGGATTCTGGTAGAAGATACAAGATTAGTGGGTATGGGAGAAAGCACAGTTTATTTCTCATAAATAGCAGCAGTCAAAATATCAGCATTATCTCGGGTCAGTTGTCTGAGCTCTACTGCTCACAGGGGAACATAAAGACAGCCAAACGACAATTGCACACACAAGGGGTTGAGTTATAGGAGATGAACGGCAAGCTTAGGAAACTCGTCTTTTTTAATGGGTAGCAAACAAAGCTAACCAACTTTTCCACTGGAGAAGACAGTTTCTTCATTTTATGGTAGAACAAACCAAACTGCTTATTGCTCCCTAGGATGACACTATCTCCAATTTAAATATCTATTTATTATAAAAACAGCCTTAAGAATTTGGTCCAGAATAAATGGCTGCTGATGTTTCATGCTCCAGAGGTCTAGCAACATGAGAGACCCATGGGGAATTAGCTCCCAACAACATCTAGGGGCAAGACACAAACTTTTCATCATTCAGTTTAACATTGAATATTCCTAATGGTTCTTTTAGGTAGCAAGTAATTACATCACATGTTAACTGGATTAGCATCAACTGTGGAAGTGGCTCCATTACAAAGTGGCAGGGACTATCCTTTGACAGTTTTATTTGTCAAATTCTGTAAGCAAACATTCACTCTATAGAGTTGGAAGAGAGTTGTGTGAGTGTCGAAACTGGTAATAAGTGAAAACAAATATCATAGCAGAAAGACAGCAAAGGAGATTTTAAGTTAATTTGAATTTCAAAATGAGATCTAATTATTTTCACAGAAGTGATTTAGAGGAAGGTAATAAAACTAAGCTATCTCCTTCTAGTCTAGTGCTAACTAACGGCCAGTATTGAGGGGCATCTTGTCTTGCGTCTGTGAAGGAAGAAGATTTTATCCAAACTGATCTGCAAGCTCTCTCTATCTAAAGATCCTTGTGGGTAATCTGCTGAAAACAAGTGACAAAACATTCTCAGGTGACTCAATTTATAGGCAGTCAACTACAGCTATCATTAACATGCAGTTTATATGCTGTTTGCACTCTGTTTATTTTTCACATGCCTGAAGCAAATTATCACCAACTAATCGGGTAAGGCATCAAAAGGATAAAGGACAAGTGTCTGCATTCTCTGTGAACATAAATTAGGATGACATATTGCTAAGACAGCATCCTGTGTGTGACATAAAACAGATATGGCTATCTGCTCAGTTGTACCACAGCTTTATATACCTCTTTGTGAAATGTGAATGTGAATGGAATTCATTTAGGAAAATGAGATATGGAACCAGGTCACACTTGAGTGGATTTGAGCACAAATTGGTAGAACTAAATGTTGCAGATTATTCACTCCCAGCAGGACACAAAGGACATTAATGTAAAGTACATGGCACAAGAAGACAGAGGTGCATTTAAGAGTAGAATATATTAAACTGACAGTCTTATCGAACACATATTCCCGAGTACAGTACATTTCCCAAAAGTCATGGTTTTCATTAACATTTAATAGCAATAAAAGATATATGGTGGTTTTGGTCAGCACTAGCCCCAAACTGCCAAATGTTTTTTGGGAAGTTAGAAGCTGGTCTTGAAATCCCAATTCAGACAAATTAATGGTCCTTGAGGGTTGACATCATGATTAAATAAATAAATAAATAAATAAATAAATAAATAAATAAATAAATAAATAAAAGGCTTGTTAGCCCTATCTTGTTTGGCTCAGTGGTTAGAGCATCGGCCCTTGGACTGAAGGGCCCCAGGTTCAATTTTGGCCAAGGGCACATGCTTCCGTTGCAGTTTCAATTCCCCAGCCTTAGTCGGGGTGCGTGTAGGAGGCAACCAACCAATGTGTTCTCTCACATCAATGTCCCTCCCCCCATCTTCCACGCTCTCCGAAAAGCAATGGGGAAAAAATTAGTAAAAAAGAAAGATTTGCTAAGTGAAATATTTTAGGCATATAAAGACAAATTCTGTATGATTTCATTTATATATGGAATCTAAAAAACAAAATAAACAAACAAAACAAAAACACTCTCATCGATATCGAGAACAAACTGATGGTTGCCAGATGGAAGGGGGGCAGGGGGCTGGGAGCTGCATAAAAATAGTGAAGGGGTTAAGTGCAAATTGGCCATCACAAAATAGTCATGAGGATGTAAAATACAGCATAAGAAATACAGACAATACTATCATACTAGCTATGTATCGTGTCAAGTGAGTACTAGACTCATCGGAGGATCACTTCATAAGTTATATGTGTTTAACCATTGTGTTGTACACCCAAAACTAATATAATATTGAATGTCAACTATAATTTAAAAAATTTTTTAAAAATGAATTTGAAAAAAAGACTTGCTAAAATAAGGGGGCAGGGGAACACAGATATAACCTGAAAATAGACATGGAAATAAAACACAGCACTAAAATAAGTAACTAAAACTGAGTTTGTGGAAAAATTAAGGTAAATTATTAGGATTTTACTAGAAATCTATATTTTTTGTTGTTCTTTAAGGGCCTAGTTATTATAAATACAATTAAGAATGTATTGTCCTCATTGTACAACTGGTTGAGATTGAACAAATGAAGGAACATCACTGTATCATCCATAATTGGAAGGGGTGTGGATAGGCAATGTTAAATAATGACAATTGGAATCCTGTGGATGTTTGACCAAGAGTCATTGGATAACAGAATATTTGCATTCACACATGTATTATGCTAGCATTTCTACCATACTAGTGATATGTGTATAAATACGTTTAAGTTAAAAAATTTAAGTATAATAATCATAATTCATTTTTGTGAAGTCCATTTTTGAATTTTTAAGACACATCTCAGTATCTGAGGGATAAGAATGGCATTTCCTAAGGCACAACCACCTTCTCCAGCTGCTTCCATAGTCCACATCACACAAACTACCTCTCAAACAAACAATACAGAAAAGCAGCAGACACAGTCAGAAACCTTGAGTGTGTTTTCTATTATCAGTAATAAATAATAATTGTTCTTAGGAGATATTTAATTCCTCTCTATCTTGAATCTCTTATATTCAGTATAACTTTGAAAATACAAAATATATGTATTTATGTGATTGATTTAAAAAAATGTCAACAGATAAAAGTGAAAGATAAAAGAATGTAGCTACACAATTCATAGAACAAATATACTCAAAGATGGAAGGACAGAGTGTCAGCTTTCCCACGTCCCTTACTGGTCTACACATATGATGAGGTTTACCATACATGAGAAGCACACTTTTGTCAATTCATTACTCACTTTGCTTACCATACAAAAACCTGCTGCCTCTACCGACACTTTCTGGAATTCTGGTAATCTGATGATATGTATAAAACAACAAAACAACACTAAGTGAATTGAGTTCAATTCCCAAATGCCCCTGAAATTTTATTTTTTTTTTACTAGAATCATCCCAGGGGACTGAAATACTGTTCTTTAAGTCTAGTTCATTCTGTAACTGAGTTAGGAATCAAAAACATAAACAATATTCCTTTCAATCCAACCAGTGTGGCTCAGCCGTTAAGCATCCACCTATGATCCAGGGGATCAGGGTTTGATTCCCCGTCAGGGCACATGCCTGTGTTGCAGGCTGATCCCCAGCAGGGGGCATGCAAGAGGCAGCAGATCAATGACTCTCTCATCATTGATGTTTCCCTCTCTCTCTCTCCCTCTCCCTTTCTCTCTCTGAAGTCAATAAAAATATATATTGAATGTTCATGAAGATAAAGCTGTGTCTGGCTAGCTTGTTGGAAAGTGCTGACTGGGATCGATATCCATGTTGAATCATGCAAGAAAAAAGATGTGGGGAGAAGAAACAATGTTCCAAACATAAACAAGAAATAAAGATTTTACAAAAGAATTCTAACTTCAGCTACAACTCTTTGCTTTAAGTTCAGTAGCACTGTCTCAAAAATAGCCATTGTGTTGGAAATTAAAAATGATGCACATCAAAAAAATTTAGTCTGGTGCCATTTTAATATAAGAAGCATATATTAATTAATAGTATTTTATTAGATACAGAATGATAATAAAATTAATAGCTATAAAGAAGAAAAATTATGATTTTTTTGGACAAAATTCTGTTTCTCAGTATCTGTGTTCCTGAGAAATGAGACTTTGACATGGCCATTGAGTAGACAGGTTAAAAGATAAATAAGCAAAAAGATATTTAATAGATATTTGAGAATTTTGTTTTGTTTTGTTTTATTGTTTAAAATGTATCAGGTATAATTTCTCTTTTCTCTTTCTTTTAGGCACCCGTATATCACCATGTGGCACCTTCTCCTGGGATAAAGTGTCTTTCCTGTTATCATCTCTACCCAGAAATCAATTAATAAAATAAACAAAAAAATATTTAAGCTCTATAATGAATATTTACAGTTCTTTCCATCTTATATAATTTATTCAGTAGTGTTAAATATCTTTTCCTTACTCCTCAATTCAAATTGGTTTTGTCATTTATAAAATTCTAATTATTATTATCTTCATGGATTTACGTTCTTGTTTTTTTTTATATACTCAAAGATCTCTTTCAAATTCTACACTCACCTTCCAATTCAAATCACCTATAGTCAAGGGTATGTATGGCCCAAGGATCCTGGTTATCCCCTGTAGTTTTATACAAAATTGTTTTTGTTGCTACAAACTAGGAAAGAGAATATAAGCTCTGTTATTTTGGTAAACTAAACACTGAAAGATAAGATAACAGTGCTTGGGGAGATTTCTGTCCTGTAACTAGTCACTGTCAAAATGAACTCACACAGTGTTACCTCAAGAAAATAAAAATTCTATCTTAGAAAACAGACACTTTGGTATATGCAATAGGCACTTTGGGAGGTCTGCCTTGGGAAAGATGACAACTAGACAGGCACTCAGGTACACAAGTTAATAGAATGTGCTTTATTTCCACCTTGGGTCCTGGAAAATGCCTAGGAACAGCTGAATTGAAGATCTGGACAAAGTTCTGGCACCAACTTATTCCTGTGGAGAACTGGCCTTGTCCTGCTGCAGGGATCACAGCGAGTGGACCTGTATCCAGGAACCTATAGATATGTCTCATTGGCATACCTGTCTGTACCCTGCAAATGTTAAACTTCTATCTATATAAAAGAAACATTATTTTACATTTTCTAAATACAGCATATGGTGCTTTTGAATATCACATGGAGGAGAAACAAATGCTAAAAGTCTGTTGGTGAAATTAAGGGTGATGGGAGCTATGCATATAAATATAATTACGCAAATGCAGAAGAGAAAGCAACTACCTAAGCTCAGCGAAACCTGGGAAGCCTTTGTGAATTCTTTATAAAGTGTAAAGCTGTTCTTCCACTAAGGACCCAAAAGCTTTGTGAAGAAATAAGAACATTTATTCCACTAAAATAAGCTGGATTTAACATTCTTTATGGCCTTTTACTCCTAGGGAAAGAACTAACATTTCTATCATCCCTTGGGTGAATGTCTCATTGCTGCCACAACAAATTATCACAAACTTAGTTGCTTAAAGTAACATAAATTTATTATCTTACGATTGTATAATTCAGGTGTTCAACATGGGTCTCACTGGGCCAAAAAAGTGTTTTGGCTGAGTTGTTTCTACTTCTCAAGGTCTTAAGAGAGTACCTATTTCCTATGTTTACTAGTCTTTTTTTTTTTTTTGGCTTCTAGAGATCACCTGTATTCCTTGGCTTATGATCTCATCTTCCATCTTCTACGTCAGTAATATAAAATGTTTATGCTTGCTGCAATTTTACATTTCTCATGTTGAAATCTTTCCTCCAAGAGCCAAGAACCTGATCTTGATGATCCCTACTGCTGCTGACAGTCACATCTCTCTGTCAATGACCCTAGCAGAAAATGATTTTCTGCTTTTATGAATTCTTATTATTGAGACCATCAAGATAATTCAAAATCATCTCTCCATCTCAAAATCCATAACCTCAATCATGTGCAAACTCTTTTTTTCCACATAAGGTAACATATTAGCAAGTTCTAAGGATTAGGAAATGGACATTTAGAGGAGCAGGAGGAGATATTATTATCCTACCTACCACACATCTTGACAATATCATCCACAGGAAACTTAGTTCTTAATATTAAAATTTGGTGATGTGGCTTAAATTGCTCCAAACACATCTAGAATTATATGAAATATTTCTATTAATGTTTTTTTCCATGTTCACTAATACCATTTTAATTTAAAAATATGTAAAACTTGAAATATGAAGATTTCCTCATTCATTTCCTAAAACAAGAAATATCTAATTTGTGATTCTAGTTGAAGTATAGAATAGCACCAGAAATCATTGCTCCCACACTAATAATGATAATAAATGGAGTAAACTACAACTATCAGTGTTTTTAAACCCATGAGAGACCTACAGGTTCAATGAAACATAAATTCCAAAAGGGGATGAGCCTCAGGAATGAAGAGATCTTTCACTAATATCATTCCTTGTCCTACAGGGAGTAGAGGTGTGAATTTTCCATGGAAGGGGGTAAGTAGAAAGTAGTAAAAGTGTGATTGCTATGGCAGGCTGGCATGAAGGATTATAATTGCAAAGAACTCCAGGCACAAAGCAAATCCATTCTCACTATGATATAAGACCTAAAATTATAGTTCAATGTTATGTGTTGCCTAGACATCTGATACAATCAGAGGTGGCCTGAATGGCCAAACTGCAAGTTCCCCTCAGCTGTGCATCTACAGATAAGGTCTCCTAGCCAAACAGTGCTCCTTAGCAATAGACCAGAGCAATCTTGCTTACCCCTGAGCAATGAGCTTTAGTCTCCTGCCAGCCTGTGAAATCATTCAAATAAGTCAATCACATCCTCCCATGGATGGGAACCAGAGGATACCTCAAGTTCTTGATGCCAAAAAGCCTGCCTCTGTTGTTCACTCTGTCCCTAAGTGTAACTCTTGTGTGACCTTGAATGACAGGTGCTATTGTGTTCCCATGAATGAGTATATATGTCTAATAAACTGCCATCAATTTTATTTACCCAGTGTTGTGTGTCCCATGTTAGGCCATCTTTATAAACCTAGGGCAGGAATCCATCTCTCACCAACAAGATAAAGAGGTGATCAAAACACCCACTCACCAATTTCGCCCCACAGAGTGTTCATCATTCTCAGCAAAGCAATGTCACCCTTAAGGGTAAAAGTTGGTTCTTGAGGGATGAAAAAAATTGTACTCCTTTTATGTGTAAAGCACAGATATACACAGTGTGTAAACAGATATACAGTTTATCTGTGGCATTAAAATTTTATGGGGGACTGTTAGGAAAAATGTCTGAACATTTTGAGAAACACTTATATAGTATAAGATGGTGATCTGCTGTATGCCAATGGCTTGAGACAGGACAAAATGACTTAGAGAAACCCCCCTTACAGGATTCAAGAACCCGACTTAGCGTGAAGCAATAGCCAGTTGAATTCTTGGGGCAGGAGAGCTGTAACTGATCTCCTAAATTTAATGGAGTCTTTCAGAAAGGCAGCAAGGTGGCCCTTAAAAGACTAGAGGCAGAGTGGAAAAACTGACAGATATCACCTGCAGAGCATACACAGTCATTCCTTAGTGTACAGCCACTACAGCCCAACAAAAGCTCAGGTCAGGACAGGAGAGTTAAGAGAAATGCCCCTGAGGCGTACAGGGCTCTCACCAATTACAGGGCAGTAGCAAAAACATATGAAAACTCCCCCAAGGTATGCAGAGGCTGAGGCAAGGCAAAGCGATGAGAGTGTGGAAAGAATTCCAGGGGTAAAGAAAGTCAGGAACAGAGCTGGGGATCCAGTGACCTCTGCAGTAAACTAAAAACCAGCATTGGACTCCAAAGCAGAGACAGGTCTCCTACAGCTGAGAAATTTGGTTTCTGTTGAAAAACTTCTGATCACACTCTCAAAACATGTAAGCCATAGTGAAACAAATCTAAAGTTGCAACAAACGTTGTGTATTAGTTTTCTATCACTGTATAACACCTTATCACATTTTAGCGGCTTCAAGGGACGCAGCTTTATTATCTTTAAGCATTTGTGGGTCAGGAGTCTGGGGTGCTGGTTAGTTGAGTCCTCTGCTCGGGGTCTCACAAGGCTGCAATCAGGCTGTTGGCCAGGGCTGGGCTTCTATCTGAGGCTTGGGTACTTTATCAAGCTCACATGGTTTGGGCCAGAAGTCAGTTCCTTGTGGTTGTAAAACAGAGGTCCCTGTTTTCCTGCCTGTTGTCACCAATGGACTGCTCCCAACAACCAGAGGCTCCCTGCAGATTAGTTCATCAAAAAGAGAAGAAGACTCCCTCTCCCTTTGAATCTTTGGCCATTTTAAAGGGCTTCCATCTGAATAAACCAGACCCACCTAAGATAATCTCCCCTTTGATTATTTCAAAATCAACTATTTTGTCACCTTAATCCCTCTACAAAAACCCTTCCCTTCTGCCGTATAATGTAAGTTACCCACAGGAGTGGTTCTCCATCATAGTCACAGTCCCACCCACACTCAAGGGGAAGGGAGCACACAGGGCTTGTGCACTGGAGGGAGGGAGTCATGGTACAATTTTAGAAGCCTGCCTCTCCTAGGTCCTGTGAGAAGCTCTTGCCCATTCAATTATTTCTCTCCCCAGCAGCGGTAGTCTCTTTCAAGGGGTAAAACTTATTTACATTAGGTTCTACTCTTGTTTTATACAAAATTATACAATACAAAAACTACGAAAAAAAATAGAAAGAAAAAACAACAGCAGTGCAACCCATAATCAATGCACACATCAAAAAAGGTCAATAAAGGAGACAATCAACCTAGAAATTGAGATTTGTGAATAATGACTTAAAAATCACATTGTTAAATATGGTTAAGGAGCCACTGGGAAAGGGGGATATTATACAAGAACAAAGGGGGGATTTCAGAAGAGAAACAAATGTATAGTGTTAAAGAACAAATATCAACTGAGTAAATTTGAAGATCTAATTAGCTTGATTAAGCCATTCGAGCCATTCTTAAATCAGACAACATCCAATCTAACAATGATGTTGGCCCCATGAGGGGTTGTAAAAAATGGAAGGTTTTTATAGGATGGAGGTGGGACAAGGGGGCTATTAACAAAACACAAGATCAGAAATCAGGACCTCTTTAGGGGGGAAGGGAATGGCAAAGGTTTTTTATTCTGCTGTTTGCTTCTTCTTTGGGGGGTGGGCTTGGGGAGGAAGGACCTATGTGACAGGTTAATTCATTGGTTTTGACCAGAAAATTAAATTACAGACAGGTTGATTAAGGTAATGTTTCTGGGAGAGGTTGAAATAATTAGGTCAGGTATTAAATCTAGGTTTGGTATCAAGGGCTTTAGCACAAGTGACACCATTTTGGGCCTGTGATTTTCTCTTTAACAATAGAAAGGAGGGGGGGAATCATCAGAGTTAGCTGTCTTCTGTTTGGCACTTTGAATGTAATCCTTACCTAAGTGGCCAGACCTTGGCTTCCGAAGACGCTTAGTCTTCTCCACTTCTACACTCTCCACCCTCACTTCTTTTTGAAAAGTTAAAGTATTTAAAAATAAGGTTCAAATTACACATTTTCTGAACCAAGGAGTTACTTTTAATAAATGCTAAGTATCTGTGGAACACATTCTTAAAACTACTCCCATTGTCAGGAAGTCATTATTCTATTCCCCACCTTAAATTATACTTCTTTTTTTTCTCCCTTTGTTCATCCAAGCTCACTAGACAGGGTTATAAAGTCAGCTCCATATAATAGCACATATTTTATTGGCAATAATTTAATATGTCACAATATTAAGGATGAAATCTACTTCCTATGTTCAAAGAGATTTCCTGATTATTCCACTACAGTAGAAAAGTAAATCTTAATAAAATGAGTTTACTCACTTTGATTTTGTAAATAAAATTTAATTGTGTTATAGTATCTCTCCTTTCATATGTCTTACCCAACCCAGATTTGTTAATATATCCCAGTTCCTGATGTAATTGATACAGTCTGCCATATTCTACTATAAGATCTTCTACTAACTCTTAAAACCTTTAAAAACAGAACTTTCCAACTCAAATGCTCTCAAGTATCTTACTTTTCTAAAGTTGCAATAAATCACAGAATACATTAAACTATTACATCATGAGCCTCACATCTACAAAATTTACAAAGCATGAATAAAAGTCAGAACTAAATATAAGGATTTCTGCAGCTTAAGCTCTCAGTATAAATTTCTTGCACTTTACTATTCCCAAGTGAAATTGACAGTTCAAAAACCCAGAACTAACTACATAGTCTGTCAATACTTCTGTTGCCAACTGAGTTTTAATGTCCTCTGAGGAAAGAATGTAGACAGAAAAAAAAAAAAAAAAAAAATTAAAGAGAAAGCAGAAATAGGTAAAAATAAACTCTTTATTTTAGTTCACTGAATTGTGAGTTAATTCATAACAGTTTTCAGAGTGCAGTGTCTTTAATGTCAATCAGGAGAAAAATATTTCTATTAAGATATTAATTTTGCTGCCATAGGACTGTCTCCAAATATAAAATAATCATCATTATAAAAAAGGCCAGGATACTGTATAGTCTTATTGTGCTGTTGGTTTCTAGACTGAGCTCTCTGTGAGAAGCAATAAGGTATCTGTCATGATAACAAGACCCTATGAAAGTAAAGGGTGAGGCAAAAGTAGGTTTACAGTTGTTCTTACGGCAAATAATAGAATAAATACTAAAGAATAATAGTACAAGAATAAACTCTGTTTTCACCTACTCACAACTGTAAACCTCCTTTTGCCTCACTCAGTATTTACCTAAATAGTTTACCCACATTATGTCCTGTTGACTGAAATAAAATATCAGATGAAGAAAATGTGGCGTGGAGATGTTAAGCAACTTTCCTAAATCATAAAATTACCAAATATCAAGATACAGTGTGGCCCTGAGGCTACACTTCCAACCACTCATTCTATTGCATTTTACCATAGTCCTCTTGTTTTATAATTAAATGATGTAAGAGTTCTTGACTCTGCCCCGTCTTTGGAGACACTAAAGCTTTTTCCAAATGGGAGTTCTATATTTACAAAACAGTTTATTCTATTTGACAAATATTTTATGATGTGTCTATTATGTGCCAGGCACCATTCTAGGCACATTAGTGAACATCAACAACAAAAAAAACAGAGATAATTTAGTAGAAATATTGACAAATAAGAAAATAATATGATATCTTACGTACTATGATAACATAAGTAAATTCCTAAGGAAAAAATAGATAACAGAAAAGGGGATCCAAAGTTCTGAAGAAACTATTTGTAGTGTATATGTGTGTGGTGGTGGGGATAAGGGGTCAGACCAGGCCTCACTGATATGTCGATATGCAACTAAAAACTTCTATTATGCTCCATTTAAAATCTTGCCCCTTTGCTGGCTTAGAGCAGGGAGGTATAGCTCTTGTTTTTATCAACAACCACAATGAAACTTGCCACGGTTGGAAAATACCTAGAGGGGAGGGAATGAAAACAGAATTTTATTTCATTATATTCTTCCTACCTATATTACTAGCATTCTTGTTGTGAAAAAAAAAAAAATTAAGAAATCTGAAATCAGCCAGAGAACTTCTCTGTAGGCCATGTAGAAATAAAAGGGTTAGTCATCACAGCTTGAGCCTGGTAACAAGTCAAAAGAATGTGAGAGTTCCCATCTTCTGTGTTAAAGTGCTCCCAGTACAGGGAACTAATAATTTATAGAAATAACATCAGGAAGCAAGAGGTGTATGCTTTCCATAACACTCTCCAAAGTAAATACATTTTCTCCTGTCACCACCTCAAGCTGACTCATTGATGGCATTACCTCGTGAATTTGTTTTTCTAGATCCTCCAGGCTATCCCATCACTTCTGAAATTGAACACTATTATCAATGTAAAAAGAGAAAAGATGCAATTATTTTTAGCTTATACATTTTAAAAACTTTATTTACACCTGTATCCAGAGGCCTAGTTATATAATTCACTGTAAATAAAAGTTACTGGACATAACATATTATATATTCTTATCTAGATAACAGGCCCAAGCATGTTTAGGTTACATATTAGAAAATGAGTGAAAAAAAGGATCCAATTTAACTTTATTTGTCATACAGAAACCTGAAACTCAATATAATACTGAATGTTAATAAAAGCACTATCCACATAAATATTTCCACCTTTTTCATGTATAAGTGCTATTGTTTTACCTAACCAGAAACAATAGGGACCATATTAGTTCTTAATTTGGGACTAAATGTTTGGGTAAATCTGTTGAAAAATAGGATGAATTCACCTTGGTGGCATTTCTAAACACCAATAATAAACTATCAGAAAGAGAAACTAAGAAAACAATCCCATTTACTATAGCAAAAAAAAAAAAAAAGTATCTAAGGATAAATTAAACAAAGATGTAAAAGACCTGTACTCAGAAACCTATAGGACATTGAAGAAAGAAACTGAGGAAGATATAAATGAGTGGAAGCATATACCGTGCTCATGGACTGGAAAAATTAGCAGCATTAAAATGTCTATCTTATACAAAGCAATTTATAGATTCAATACAATTCCTATTACAATACCAAACAAATATTCCAAAAATTTATGTGGAATCAAAAGGACCCTGAATAGCCTCAGCAATCTTGAGAAAGAAGAACAAAGTTGGAGGGATCACAATACCTGCTATCAAACTACAAGGCCATTGTAATAAAAATAAACTGTTACTGGCATAAGAACAAGCCTCTAGATCAATGGAATAGAACAGAGAACCCAGAAATCAATCCAAGCCCATGTCGACAGTTAAGATTTGAAAAAGGAGGAAATAACATACAATGGGGTAAGGACAGTCTCTTCAATAAATGCTGTTGGGAAAAGTGGACAGGTACATGGACTAGACCACCAATTTACATCTCACCAATAACCTTAAAGTGCAATGTCTGTTGTTCAATATATAGGATTATAAAGAAGCAATTCTTAAATTTGATGACTCTCAAATTTATAATGACTCTCAACTGTGGTTAATCTATTGATATACAAAGAGTTTTATTTTTAGCTTAATAATAACTTTGAAATTAAAAAAATTGTTCTGCACTTTGTCTAGTGCTAAGATTTTTTCATTGTAAGAGTATAAGTCACGTCATATTTTTTTACTCCCAAACTCAACATTGACAATGTGCCTATGTAACATTGCATGATCTGTAATACAAAACAGCTCTCCAAGACTGTCTTGAATTCCTGTGTTCTAGACTGTACAATATAGAATTTTTAATCTCCCCTGAGATGAGATAAATGACAAGGGTATGGTTCGTGTATAAAATCTAATCATATTTTCTATATTGACATTATTTTATACAGTAAAATTCAATGTCATTGCTGCCCTTGCTAGCTATATGGAGAAATACAAGCACTATAATTAACAATAAGTTTATTTTCTAGCACACTAGGCAGAAATGTAGCCCCCATAGGAAGATAAAAATGGAAAGCAAATTAAAATGGATTTAAGCCAGTACAATGCTAAATCAATATCTGGCACTCATAGACCTGCTTAGCAAAGGTTCTGTAGCTATTCAGCAATCTTATTACTTCCACCAAATGACCAAATGCTACCTACGCATATTTACAGATAAGGCAAATAATAAAATCAGAAAAGAAAAAGGCTAAAAGCAACTCTCAAAATTATTAATATTAACAAGAAACAACTTTGCCATCAGAATTATAATTAAATATTATTCTACATTATTATTTTTTTTTGAATTAGAAAAACTTCCCAGGGTTTTTTATTTGTACACTTCAAAGGTTATTTTGCTTTCTAATAATTGAGAATGACAGCATCCTCAGCATAAAAAATGGTCTCTGATAGGCTTATAAAAATTACGTTATCTAATCCCATTTTCACAATATTTGGTTCAACTCTGCACTATACATAGTTCAACTAAAACCTGTAATATAATCCTCCTTTCCAAAGAGACAGGCTCAGGATTATGTGCATGAAGAGTAACCTATTTCTCTATTAAATGTTAAATGAGAGAAAGTCTCTCCTACCATATGGAAATTGGTGATATCAACAAATTGCTGAATAAAGCCTTATTTGTAGCCTTCTCTATTTCTGAATTTTTCAATTATGTGAGCAAATAAGTTTCTTTTATTGTTTTAGATGGTTGGAGTGGGGTCTTCTAACTAATGCAATTGAAAAATACATGTACCATGTACTTTTTTAAAAATCTTATCTTTATTGTTGAAAGTATTACAGATAAATATTACAGATGTCCCTTTTTCTTCCCTATGGACCCCTTCTACCCCACCCCAGGCCTTCATCACACTATTGTCTGTGTCCATGGGTTATGCATATATGCATATATGCAAAGATAAATTATTTGGTTAATCTCTTCCCATCCACCCACCCCAGCCTTTCCTCTGATATATGCCAATCTATTCAATGCTTCTATGTCTCTGGATCTATTTTGTTCATCAGTCTATTTTGTTCTTTAGATTTCCCCTATGAGTGAGAACATGTGATACTTGTCTTTAATACCTATTGTGATAAAATCATTCTAGATATCTAATAAATATTTCAGAGGCTCCACCATCTTTTTTAAAAAAGTTTTAATCCTCACCTGAGGATATGCTTTTATTGATTTTTAGAGAGAGAGAAAGGGAGAGGGAGAGAGAGAGAGGGAAACATCCATTGGTTGCCCCGACCAGGGACTGAACCTGAAATCTGATTATGTGCTCTCACTAGGAATCCAAATGGAGACCTTTCAGTGTACAGGACACTCCAACCAACTGAACCACACTATCCCAGCTCCATCAACATTTTAAGGACTCTTTAAAGATTGAAAATAATTATAGAAAAATTCTATAAACTGCAATTTTCAGCCTGGATTATCTCACTTTTAGCAGTAGTTTATTGGGTCTCTTAAAACTTTTAAGCTCTGGATGTTGATTTTGAACCAAAGAGCTGCACACATCAGAGGTGCTTCCACATGTGCCACAGATGGACACCCTATTTCTTAATTATTTGGCATGGGAAGGTGTAATTCTGCACCACTCTACTCATTTAGATATAACTAGTGGTTTTCCTCTGATTGATGTTTCCATTAATTTTTATATATACCTGTTGCTCATGTGTTGTCACAGCTTTAAACTATTTTAAAATATTTAAACTATTTTAAATTTTTTTATTTTAACACTATCTGTTATCTGAAACTTATCTGTTATTTTCACATTTAAAATGTTAAGGTTTTAACATTTTAGCCAGGCTTACTTTCTTACTTTCTACTGCTCTATATTTATGCTAATTACATAGGTTGGATTTGAGATTAAACTTTAATAAAACAGAGCCTTGGCATAGTTTTCTCAACAGGAATGAGAATATGGCATATATGATAGGAGAAGTATGAATGATGGTGTAGATTTTTCAGACTTTTACTTAAATTAACTGATTTTCCTCATTTGAACACCAAGCCATGAGTTCTGACATATCTAACAAGACACATCATAGTGGGAGTCAAGAAGAATGATTGGCAATTATTAGATTTTAATTTTAATTTTTATATTTTTGAGCTAGTTATAAGAAAGAAACATTGTGAGAAGAATTATAATTAGATTTCTGATGTTTTTAAGCTTAAGGAATGTGGACTGGAGAAAAGGGAATTGTAGAATTGCAGAGCAGACAAACTACATGGCTATCATGTAAGACCTTTGAAAGGGAGGCCTCTCAACCAAGACAGTCTCTGGTGTGTGTGTGTGACTGAAAGAGAGAGAATGTCAGAGAGGGAGAGAGAGAGAGACAGAGAGACAGACAGAGAATCTAGAACAATGCATTCCTTAGTCTAAGGTAAAAGTAGGAATAGCAGCATACAAGCAGGGAGAGCCAGAATGTTTTACCTCTGATACCAAATACACAGAAAAGCACCTGAGAGGAGAATGGAAGATCTAGTGATGGCTTGCAAATATGAAAAATATTTTTTTCAGCAGAGTAGAGTATATGGCAGTCACTATATAAAACAGCAGATTTCAGCAATTTTTTTTTATCTCTTGATCTTGTCATCCTTCCATGATAATGTTTGTAGGTTGGATCTGTGTAGTATATAAAAATACAAACAAGAAAAGGCTGAAGAATATCCAGCCCTCACATTGAACTAGGCTATACAAAAGACGGAGAAAAAGGGGAAAAAAGAAAAATATCAGTGTTTAAATATTCTGTCCAAAATTTTAATAATTGTAACATTATCATTGAAGAACACTGACATATCTTCTCATTAAACCATCTTTATATGAGGTAAGGGAGGTAAGATTGGCTCTCTGTGGTGGCAATAATTTTTGACCCAAAAACAGTAATAAAATGGATCACCTTGTTGGTATGTTTGTACTAAGTGCCCCTGTGCCCTTATTTTCCTCTAAAAGGTATACAGATGTGGGGAGAGGTGGAATAATCTAATTGTTAATATTGGTCTGTGTTAATATTACACAGACCAATATTAAAAGAGCTGCAGAAAATTTTTCAGGTAGCGCAATCTCCTAGTGTCTTATTTTAAAATGTCTTACTTTTAAAATGTTCCAAGAATAGGACTAGCCTGAAGAAAAGAGGTTATCTGCTTCACTAAGCATGTATTCTGATGAAGTTTCCAGGAACTTACAAGGTTCACAGAAGCCTTTTGGAGGACATTAGAGAAATAGATAAGAGAGTAACTGACATTCACTAGGGGCTGGAAAGGCAGTGAAAAGGCCAGAAGGCATAGATAGGAAGAGACAGAACAGCATAGTAAGTAAGCAGGCATCACGGTTAGGCCATCTGAATTCAAGTCCTCATTGGCTATGTGACCTTGAGCCAATTAGGTAGATCCTCTTTTTACACCTTTAACTCAGATAATAATAATAACTACCTCTAACACTGTTTTGCATTGAACAATGAGATACGCATGAGAAGTGTCTGGCACATAAAAGTGGGTAAAGATTTTAAATGTTAATATTTAAAATAATAGAATCAAAATCAGACATTTACTTTTGGTGATTAACAGTATGTATCTAACTTTCTAAGCCTTGTTTTCTCTGTAATGTCCGGGTAATAATATAACAGATTTCCTCAATGTCTGATGTTTAAATGGCAAATTTAGTACATGACTTGAAAATTGTATATAATCAGAGAACTCTGAAAGACATACATTTCTCTTGAAGTTCTCTATCAACACATTCAAACCGCACTGTGCTCCATCAATATTAAACTGAGTGCTTTAAACAATACTTTAAACTATCGATCATTTGTTGAGTAGTTTGTTGCATGCTATACAGCAACAGAAACATTGTTTTAAAATAATCCTCACCCAAAGATATGTTTTTATTGATTTTAGACAGAGAGGAAGGGAGAGAGACAGAAACATCAATGTGAGAGAGAAATGTCAATCATTTGCCTCCCATTGGAGCCCCAACTGGGGATCCAACTGGCAACCTAAGTATGTGCCCTGATGGGCAATCGAACCTGCAATCTTTTGGTGTACAGAACAATGCTCCAGCCAGCTGAGCCACCCGGCCAGGGCTCAACAACAAAAACACTTTTAAATGCTATAGTCACATACTGTCCTGAGATTCTATCGTTGAATTTCTGATCATTTAAGTACGAGAATGATGGTATCCTATTTCCTAAGTATATGTATTGTAATTAATTGTGCAGAAGACTGAGCCAGAAAAATCTAAAAGGTTTCAGCTTATTGAGTCTTCAAGGCAGTGCCTGACTTGCAGTAAAATCTCAAGAGTATGTTAGGGTGAAATAATGGGAGGAGAAAATACACAGATACAGTGAAAACTTATCATTAGACTTCAGAACGAGCATCCCAAGATGTGGCTCAGTGGTATGCAAATCACTATGAGCTCTAGGCAGTTTTAGCTTCAGGCTCAAGAGAAACTTCTGCCCCTCCCTGTAACTACCCAGAAGAACTTAAATTAGGATCCTTGTCCATAATAAAAGAGAGTCAGAACTAACCTTTTTTGACCTATCTACAGAGAGCAAACTTCTCTTAATAAATGTCTGTTCTTTCTATTCTGCAGTGACACTTTGTAGTCCTCGAGGTACATTACCTCATCCCTAGCTCAGGATGTCTTATATACCTCAGGCCCCCTTTCCATCTCTGAACTTCTCATGTATGCAGGGTTCCCATATGTATTAAATTTGGTTATTTTCTATTGTTAATCTTTTTCATATTTAACTATTAGACCAGCCAGAAAAATCTTGAGAGTAAAATTTGTTTCACCCCCATGTCTGAATTTATTGAAAATATTCCAAAAATAGATGAGTTGCATGTAGATTACCTTTTGAGCAATAATAATTTCATCAGAAAAGAACTGATTACCATAGAAAGGAGAGTTTGTTTCCTACCAAGTTTGAACTAGGATATTTACACACTAAAATTATCACTAAAAAACTATATGTAGAAATAAGTTGTTTTATTATAGTCTCAAAAATAGAAAGTCAATAATGAATTTTCTTTTAGCTTATTAGTATTTCACTATACTAGAGATAAGTTATAACTCAAAAATATTAGTTCTATCTATAGCAAATAATTAATATTTAGAAAATTATTGAAGACTGGCTTTTATGTTTTTATGATATATATTCTCTACTAAGTTATATAGAATGTGAAAATTATAAACTATTATTTAATAAAGATACTACTAACTTGGTAAATTTGCCATTGTATACAATATATGTAAGATGTCCAATAGTAACTTAAAATTCAAATTTGATGTACTTAAAAGTGTGAACATATATTACATAATAAACATTACCAATTATCGACTCTTGCCATTTCACCATCCTTCTCTTTTCTTTATCTGGTTTCCATCAACTAGCAAAATGCAGTTTACTCCAGCTTATTTGTTAACAAATTTGGCACTTAGTTAACTTGGAAAGTCTTTCTTTCCATTTCACATCATGTCAAAATCATGAGTAATTTTAATGTGCAGATACATGATCCTCTCATTTTCTACATTCTCAGTTTCTTGTTCTGCTCTCTAATAAATTGTTCTTTCATTTGTATGTCACCAATTCTCTTGATTTCTTGAGCCTTGTTACCAACTATACTTGCCCTATATTAAAAATAATTAATTCACACATCTGCTTCCAGATTATATTTTTAAAACTTTTTTGAAAGTCCCTTAATTTTACTGGAAACCAGTGCATTGGGTCTCTCACTTTTTTGCTGTTTAATCAACAGTTCATTTATTTTTGTTTTTTTGAATTTTATTGATTGATTTTAGAGAGGGAGAGGAAGGGAAAGCGAGAGAGAGGGAGGGAGAGAGAGAGATATATTTGTTGTTCCAATTATTTATGCATTCATTGGTTTCTCCTTGTATGTGTCCTGACAAAGGATCAAACCTGCAACTTTGGCGTGTCTAGATGGCGCTCTAACCAACAGAGCTACAGGGCCAGGATTATCAACATTTCATTTCTCTCTCATATAATCATCTTCACTTTGTCAACTGGATTATTTTGAACATACTCGCAATATAGTTTCCCCTGCTTTTTTAAAAAGAAAAAATTCAAAAAGTGTTTCATACTATTCTTACAGCCAATTTACAAACTATATATTCTAATATAGTCTCTGTTCCCATCACTCCATCAAAAAACGTCTAAGTTCACCAATTTACTCTTGTATGCTGTGTTCAGTAAACATTTTTAAAGAACTCATTTTATCAGACACTTCTACAAAACTCAAGTCTCTTCTTGGTTTTTATACCACACCACCATCTAGGCTTACTACTACCCTCTAGAAAATTTTCTTACTCTCTTGCAGGCTAAAATGATCACTAAATATTGGAGTTGCTCAGTGCTCAAGCTATATGATATCCTTAGGGGTTTTATTACGCAGTATTTACTTGTGCAAATCTGCAAAATCCCCACGGGATTTAGAGGACCAGGAAAACCAATGCAAACAGGAGGCTCCTGCTGGCTGCTGGGCCGTAAGTAATTCAGTTGCCTATCTCTGATCTAGGAGTCTGCCATATCTATGAACCTGTGAAATTGTGATTTAGAATAAGAAATAAATATTTGGTCTTCATACCCATTCTTGGAATAAATTTCCTAAAACCCTTGGAATTTCCAAGAGCAATAAAGGTGACTTTTAAATTTATGGCAAGCCCCTTTCAACCACACCTGAGTTTAGGTAAATGAGGTGACTTTTGGAAAGCCCTCAGGAAAGATGCTGGCTGTCAGGGGAACCAACCTTGTGATTAGGGGATTAGAACTTTTCTTACCACTCCACCTCTGGAGTGAAATAGTGTTGTAGTAGAGTATAGACTGTTGAGAAGACACACTAGGAGTGTCTTTTCTTAGCACAGCCTAACTAACATATTAGCTTGCAACTAGAGTGAAATCTGACACCTCAGAGTTGTTGACAAGAACATAAGCTCCTGGAACATAGGACTGAGAAATTTGACCTATCTATATATAATTGTTTTAAATCATCTTCATATCTATTAGAGGAAAAAACTAGATACACACACAGAATAACAAAATATTGCTTGATCTTGAAGTTAGGTAGAAGTAGCTATAATAAGGAACACATTTTTCTTTTTTCATTAGAAACATCGCTGAGGCCATAACAACCTAATTAGAAATAGGAAATATTTATATTGCATACACACGCACACACATATACATATAATTTGCACTTAATTTGCAAAGGATAATTGCTTTAAATGTTGTCTTGGAAATAAGAGTAATTAATTAAACAGCACTGTTGGCAAACAATGTTACTTCCCAAAAAATGTACATTATTTTATATAATAATCAAAGGAAAACTTTCCTTTTCTCAACTTACCAATTTGGCTGTTGATGCATGTCACAAACAATAATGAAAATGATAATTCCTGTACAAAAATGGTCAGTTATATTTCATTTATAGAGTAAGAAACATTTTAAATTAATATTTCCCAGCATGAATATAGGTTTTGAAGACTCTTTCTTAGCCAGGCACCTTTGAATCACCTGATTGGTTGTGAAGCTGACCTGTGGCCATGTGCATACCTTTTCATCTATTTCAAGCTGTTGGGTAGTAGCTCACATAGACAGGCACTAGAGGTTTTCTTTTTTTTATTTTCTTCCTTCCAATCTTTCTTTCTTTTACATTCTTTATCCTGTCCTACTATTATGTATGTTATATTGATAAAACATAACATATTTGTTTAAACTTACATTGATTTTTAAATCAACACTGATTTTGAACAGAGCTACCCTCTCAAGCTTCAACTTAATTTACATTGATTTTTTTTACTTGGTGATGTACAGCAATCTGTATCTTTCCTATTATAGACCAAGAACATAAAATGTATCCAATATAATAATATAATTTGCAATTTAATTAAAAACAATTTTTTATTTCCCTAATTAATTCTTAACATTTATGTAAAATTATATTTTAGACAATTTCAAAATATTTATAAGTATTTTTATTTTATTATGGGCACTGAACTTCTTCAGGAAGGGAGCCTGGTAGTCTGGCATTTAAAAGGAATATTAGACTAAAGAGAAACCCTATGAAATAGTGGGTTTAAATTAAACTTAAGAATTATGTTTGGAAAGTTCTTTTTCTTAGAGGTCAAATTCATAACTGATAATAAAAAAAAATACCATTAAATACATCCTATCACCCTCCATATATTTGAAAAACCTAAATCCAGTTATATATAAGGTTTAAATAAAACTAACATATAAAATTACAACTGTAATAAGTGCCAAGAAAAAAAGTTAAATAAATATTATATCATAAATTTGATTTAGGTCATAGATTCTAGCACAGATAGCCAAATTCCAGAACAACTTATAGCACCTTGTAGCTCTACTGTGTCTTCTATTAGGTATATATTAATAAAGAAGAGAGGGACAATGATTCCAGATAGAAGAAATAGCATGAGATATCACTGTAGTGTGTATGTATGTGTGGGGGTGTGGGGCAGTGTGTACATCATGATCATTATGTCTTTATAGGTGAGAAATCACTTGGAAGTGATCAAAAGTGAATGATGGAAGACCAATTTAAGAATTATTTTTATAAATCAGTTAGGCAATGGTAGCTTGATTATGGGAAGTGGTGGTAAGGAGAGAGTGAAACATAAAAATTGATGGTGTGCGTGTGCATCTGTCTGCATACATGAGTATATGTATTAAAACAAACTGGAAAACTGATCGATTATACATGAAAGGTGACAGAAAATTAAAATTTAATTTCTAGATGTATGGTTTGCCTAACTGAATGTTTAGCAGTGCCTGTAACTGAAGTGAAGAAAGAAAATACATATGAAGAAATGATTGTGAGCTTGTCTTTGGGAATTCTTGGTTTGGATTTTTTTAAAATATGAAATATACAAGGAGAGGCATGGGCCCACAGTTCCTCATTTTACTATTTAAAATATAACATTCCTTGAAAAACAAATGATTTTTTTCTCCTAAATTTGTAGTAATGTATTTGGAAATAAAGCAATCTAAATTGATATGAAGATATATAGTTTTTTAATTAAGCTCACTTAATGTAAAATGTTTGAAGTATGGGAGTGCTCCATTTACTGGCTATAATTTCCATAATATCCAGTGGATAGGCCCCCACAAAATGTGAAAGCTACTTAATTTTATGTTCACAGAGCCCCAGTGATTTAAATAAGGTGTTTAAATCTATATTGTTTCACAGTTGTATTCACAGGTATGAAACACAGAGAAGAAAACAGGGCTACAAAACAAGCCTGTGATTTATTGGCTTCAGTCCATAGAGCTAGAGCATGGAGAGGAAGGGAACAGGATCTAGTGCCAAAAGTAGAATCACCTCTGAAGGCTAGGAAGAGAATACTGTGAGAAAAAGGAATAGCCCATTTTAAGTTGGAATAATAGTTTTTTGCTGCTGAGTTGTAGGAGTTTCTTATGTATTTTGGATGTTCACACTTTACCAGATCTATGGTTTGAAAATACCTTCTCCCAATCTAAGGGTTGTCTTTTTATTCTATTGTTTCCTTTGCTGTGTAGAACATTTTTATTCAGATATAGTCTTACTTGCCTATTTCTGCTTTTGTTGTCTGGACTAAAGAGTTATCTTCAAAAAAATAATTGCCAAGATCAATGTCATAAAAGGTCCCCCCTATGTGTTCCAACAGGTATGTGAAAAGATCAAATACCCAATATCACTGTTTACCAGGGAAATGTGAAACAAAGCCACAATGAGATATCACACAGGCTTGTTAAAATGGTGATTATCAAAAACAACAAAGGACAAGTGTTGGCAAGGATGTGAAGAATTTGAAACTATTATACACTGTTGTTGAATGTAAAATGGTGCATGCGCTAAGGAAAAAAGTATGGAAGTTCCTCAAAAAATTAAAAATAGAACCAGCGAATCCCCCACCAAAAGCTTCTGGGTATGTAATCCAAAATACTGAAGTTAGGATCTTGAAGATATATAAAGACTCCCTTGTTCATTGAAGCACTAGTCACAATAGCCAAGATGTGGGTACAACTTAAATGTCCATAGGCAGATTTATAAATAAAGAAAATGTGGTATATACATATAGCAGAATAGTGTTCAGCTTTAATAAAAGAAGAAAATCCTGCAATATAAGACATTGTGTGAACTTCGAGAATATTACGCTAAGTGAAAAAAGCCAGTCACAGAAAGACGAATATTGCATTTTTTTATTTATGTGAGGTATCTAAAATAGTCATAGATGCAGAGAGTATAAAGGTGGTTGCCAGGGACTGGGGGAATCAATAGTTATAAAATTTCAGTTATGCAAGATGAACAAGTTCTAGAGGTGTGCCATGCCGCGGTGGGTCTATGCTTAACAATGGTGTAGTACACTTAAGAATCTGTTAAGGGAAGAAAATCTAATGTTAATTGTTCTCATCAAAATAAAATAAAAAACAAAGAGTAAAGAAGTAGTTGGCACTGTTTAACACTGCTGAGAAGACAAGGAGTTTAGAATTTTAAAATGTCTTTTTAAAATGTATGTTGAGGAAATTATTGTTAGCTTGTTGAGAGACAGATAAGGGGAGTGATGAGAGACAACCAAATTGCAAGTGTGAATGGCAAGATAATAATATGGTATTTTAATGTGAATTATATCCATGAATACTTCTCAATGTATTCCTTGCAGTTTCATAAATGCTACCTTGGAAATTATTTACACCATGATGAATATAAATAAATGAGAATAGGAAGTAAGCCAGGGTTGACTAACAAAATTTTGTCATGTTATATTTAAAGATGCATCAGTTAAAATAGGTTATAATTTAAAATATTTGCTGCTATCACAATGCTAATGATAATCAAGTCATTTAATTCCCTTTATTTCTATAATTAAAATTTATAACATGACAACATTTTATTGAACATATACTACAGCATTTATGATAAAAGTATCCTTATTTTAAAGATTAAAAAACTGATCTCAAAAATAATCATTAGCAAAAAATAATAATAATAATTATTAGTTTTCCCACAATTGCAAGGCAAATTTTTTAAATTAAGATCTGCCTACATCTAAAATGAACATTCTCCCACTAAATGAACTGCTTTCCTTTTAGATTTTAAATATTTGCATATATATATATATATATATATATATATATATATATAATTCCAAGTTATTGTACTACCATTTTGCAATTTACTGTAATGTCCAATAAATATCATTTTAGTAGTGCTCCAGAGGTTTATGACACTGCTGAGATTCAGGACTACATTTTGGATAACTTAGGAAACTGGAAGGACATAGGAGAAAATCTTAATATAGCTGAGTTTTAAATATCTGTTCATAGGGAACAATCCAGAGACTTTAAATAACAATTATAAAATGTAGCATTTATGTAAAGAATGAAAAACCAAGACACTAAATAATTACATGCTTAAAAAATTCTTTTTTGATTACCAATAAAGGCAGCTTTTATTTTTATTACTTAGGAAAAGGTCATTGAGACAAGTAAAGGTAATGTCGCTTTGTTTTTATTTTTATGTATTTTACAGTTGTAAATATTATAATTTAGAGTCAAGAGATATTTGTGGAACTGTTTTTTGTGATTTTGAGATATGGTCTATAACCCTTGCTCTCAGCAGACATTTAAAACCCCATGCTATCTTGACAAAGACTTTTTGGAAGTTGTTATCAAAACCAAAGCTTTTTCTATGCTTAACCAAGCTAAGGTGTTGTCTTCAATCTTCTTCTAAAAGGTTTACTTGAGGTCAATGGAAATGCTGATCCGTGAAGTCAGGTGTTATGAATCATTCAGACGTCAGTGTGTTTCTCCTCTGTTTTAGTCTTTGTAACTCCTGATGGAAGTGACCTAAATGTCTTAATGTAATTGTACTAGACAATGAAGATTTTATTGCTGTAATGTATTTATCTAAAAACTTAGGTAAAGCAAAGATGAGTAAGCAGTTTAGTAGCTTTATCAGGACAAGAGCTGCAAGGCCAGATCATAAACAGTTAGGTTAGTGTCCCTGAAAACAGGGTGCATGAGGTATAAGGGGATGGTGAAAGCTGAACTTACATAGCAAAAGAATGAAATCAGAAATGACACATTTGATTTGTGAATTAGAATATTAGCCCATTCGGATTATATACTGAAGCATATTATACATAGGAGTTACTATTTTTCTATTTTACATAGGTCTTCAATGCCAATCATAAATGGCAGTTTTTCCACAACTGTGGACACATGTTTTCTATAGTATTACATTGAATTATTCACTTATAAATAATAGCAGTTAACTAATAAAAATCTTCAATGATAATTGTGATAAGCATGTATCTGTAATATAATGAGTGCTCCACACATTTTTACATGATCAATGGTGCTAATCTTATTTATTGTGTATAGACTTGCCCGGGCTGCTGCTTGATCCCCAGTAGACTCTCTCATCAATGATGTTTCTATCTCTCTCTCTATCTCTGTCTCTCTCTCTTCCTCCTTCTGAAATCAATAAAGAAATATTTTTTTAGAAATGGTTTACAAAATTTTAAATAATGGAAACAAACAGAAAATTATAAGATGTTTGTTATACGTAATGTACTATATATTCATTAAATATGTAGGGACACTCTAAATAGCAGGGACACTCTAAACTAGGCACTGTATTTGGAAAATAAAAATTCAAAAACATTTTATTGTGGTGATACTAACATGTAAAGTTTAAAAGGGAGAGATGAAAGTTCAATGAACACATTACAATATCGTATACTCAGGGTGATAGACGAGCAATGGACAAGAGGTTAGTTTAAATGATGCTGGCATTCCAAAGGTAAAGAATATATAAAAGGTCATTCCAACCAAATGAAAAAAGGCACAAAAAATTCACTTATATTGGACATATAAACCTCCAAAAGAGAGATTTTTGTCAAAATCTCCAAAAAGAGTGTTTCAGTTAAATATATTGAGTAAAGCCTGCAAAATCTAATGCTAATTTGGCAAATAAAAATAGCATAGCTTTATTTTTTAACATGGTGATGCATATAAATTTTAATTGATGATATGCTATGGGGGGTGGACATAACTACATAATAATGGGTTTTGATTAAGAGATAGCATGAGTGAGTTCCAAAATGTCTAGCAAGATAGACTTAATTTTCTTAGCATGACATCAGATATTGGATAGGAGGGTTTAAAAGACTGATAGAAAATTATAATCCTAAAGACTATGAATTATAAATTCTAGGTATAATAGAAGAAATCTTGGCAAAAGAGAAGTTGGAATTCATAATTTTGTCTTATTAATTACAGTTAATAAGCTTTCTTTATTTTTTTAAATATATCTTTATTGATTTCAGAGAGAGCAAGGGAGAGGGAGAGAGAGAAACATCAATGATGAGAGAGTCATTGATCGGTTGCCTCCTGCACGCCCCTGACTGGGGATCAAACCCACAACCCCCGCATGTGCCCTGACTGGGAATCGAACCATGTCTCCAGGCTAAAACTTTTCTTTTTTCTTTTTTGCTCATGTAAGGGTATTTTTTCCATTGCTTTTCAGAGAGAGTGGAAGGGAGAGAGAGACACACACACATTGATGGGTTGCCTCCTGCAATCACCAGGACCAGGGCCGGGGATGGAGCCTGCAGCCGAGGTCCCTGCCTTTGGCAGAAATCGACCCTGGGATCCTTCAGGCTGAGGGCCAATGCTCTAACCATTTAGCGAATCTGACTAGGCTGTTAATAAGCTTTCTTGTGCAACACTCCACAGCAGTAGCTTGAGAAGAAAAAAACAGCTTGCTTATTGGATGTATTGACAGAGTCCAACTGACTGACCATTGACCAAGATGGCCTTAACTTTCCCCTCAGCTTCACTAAACTTAAGACACATTTCTTTCTGACTATAGGCCCCTGACCTCCCTTTTTATATGGCATTTGCTTTAAAAAACTTGCAATTACAAATGACTTCTCTGGCCCTTTGGGATGTAAGTCTTCCAGTTTCTTTCTCAAGGACCTGGGAACATCCCTTTAAAACATAATCATCAAAAATGATAGAACCTTTATCTCTCAGTCTTTGTGAAAAGGTAGAAGCCTAACTTCATTAAATACCAATTAATAAATACAGATCCTCTAGTCACATTGACCAACTTCCTCTTTAATGTCCTCTACGGCACAGCATCCCCTAGCTCACCCCATCACTAAAAATCTCCCCTGCCTTTTATTTTGCCAGGTTTGAGTTCAATCTTACTCCCCTATTGATATAGTCACTTTTATTTGCAGCTTTATTGATGCATAATTGACAATAAAAATTACATATAATTAAGTTGTACAACATGATTCTTTTGTTTGATCCTGTTTAACTCCATCACATGCACTTTTTCTTTGACATTATGCATGCTGTAACTACAAATCAGAATGAAAAATACAATTTTTCACATCCTTTACTCAATTTTTTTTTTACATTTAGGCATTTGGTATATTTAGAATTAATCCTGCTGTCCAGTGAGTGGTGCTCTTTGAAGTTGACTTAGTTCCACATGGCTGCTTCCTTGTCTTTAAATTATTTAATGTCTATTCTATTTTACTGATCTGTTATGCCACCAAATTTGTTTATTAATTTCATCCGTGTCTTTGGGTCTGTTTTGGGATGTTATACTTGTTCTGTTGTTAAATAGTGCAGTCATGGACTACAGTGGCATGATTTAATAATTGGTGCTTTATCATACATTTTAATATTTGGAAGAGCATGTTCCTTATATTTTCTGGCTAGTGTCCCTGGACATATATATTTATTTAATGGACCATATTAATTTTAGATTTATATTTTTAGTTCTGGAGAAAATTAATATATTTATATATTGACCATAGTCACATTAAATTTAAAATTAAACTTAATGTGACAGTTTTATTATTCTGAGTCTTCTAAATCATTTGTCTGTGCAATTGTTTGTAAGTGCTAAATCTGTAAGGATGATTGAAAATTTGTTTCATAGTTACTATATATTCTTGCATAATTTATTTACAGATATTTGACCTTCCTCACTGCCAAAGCAAATTAATTTTTTTTTTTTCTAAAAGATTTTTGTATATATGTCAGATAATGATTTTTGTAACATTATTTTTGTAGGCTATGTGGTACTGAATTCTATCATCTGTATTGATTTCTTTTTTCTTTTCAGTTTATTTTATTGGGTTTTTTTATGTGTCAGTAATTACATTTTATCTTCAACAAATATTTGTTGAGTTGTCAATATGTGCTAGGTGCTTAGAGCATATCAGTAAAAAATTCATCAAAGATTTCACTCTTCATGGATTATACTTTTCAGCAATGCAATTTAATATGTAAAAACTTGTTAAATATATTTTAGAATAAAATATGTATTAACTATGAAAAGATATGACTGGGAATGACAAAATAAAAATAGTGGTGCAGGCCAGGTGTGGCTCAGCAATTGGCCTTTGACCTAGGATCCAGGGGATCCAGATTCGATTCCCGGTCAGGACACATGCCCGGGGTGCAGGCTCGATCCCCAGTAGGGGGAGTGCAGCCCATCAGTGACTCATCATTGATGTTTCTCTCTCTCTCTCTTTCCCTCTCCTTTCCTCTCTCTGAAATCAATAAAGATATATTTATAAAAAAACAAACAAAACACAATTGTTAATCTTGAGAAAGGAAGGAGCAGGTGAGAAATGGAAGAACTATGTACAGATGTATTTAACTATATTTGTAATGTTTTACTTCTTGCCATATAGGCATTTGAATATTATTTTTTCTTTAGACTTAAAGTGCAACTTCTTTGCCATACTGTCCACGTGTTTGGAAGACTGGTGTGAGAATGAGGAATTAAATAGCTTTATATAAAAATATACTGGAATAAGCGTTAATATAAGACAGACCATTTATAACAACTAATAAAAGAGGATTTTTTTCACTACTTCTCAATATTTGGGGTGAACTTATCTTTTCCATTAAAAATGTTAATAGATATAATTCACTGCACTGTCGTTCTAATTTGAAATGAATGAAAAGCCTACATATAGACTTTGAATTTCAAATGAAAATTGAATTAATATACATTAATGTATATATAATACATATTAACCCTTATTGGTTAATTCTTATTGGTTTTCAAAAGGAAATTGACTATCCTGGTTAGTTAATGAATTGTCCAAATGCCAGCTCATTATTGTTAAATATTGAGGCAGCTTCCATAAAGAGTTGTATTTAGGAAGGCATGCAATAGAATCTGATAAATTATTTTTACTTTTGTTTAATAAATCTCTATTATGTATTAAAACAAATAAAATTTATGAATTTCAGAAGTAACTGATTATATATGTGCATATATGCAGAAAAACTTTTTAACACAGGGTATTTTCATTATGACTTTCATTTCATGCCAAAGAGGTAAAAAGAAAGATGATTTAAATATCCTCTAAGCAACTAATATAAAATCACTGAATCAAAGTAGTTTCTTGTTTTAATAAATAAAATTAAATCTAAAATAAATTATGTTATAATACATTACTACATATTTATACTCAAATTTATACTCAATATAATTAATCACAATAAAAATTTATTAGAATTATGTGGAATATATTTTGTATATTACATTTCTATATTGTTTTAACAGCTTTTGAAAAGTTTAAAGTAGAAAAATTATAAATATATGATCAATTTATTTTTAATTGAATGTATTATGTATGTTTTATTGGCCTAGGGAGAACAATTCGATAGCCAGGCAAATATTTTTATTTCCTATTTCTGTAGTTTTTCCACACACAAAATACAAAAAATAATGTCCATATTTTATCCTTTATATAGCAGTATATATTTTTTAAATATAGCATTTACTGCCTCATAACAAACAGAAGGAAAAAAGAATAATAATAAGCACTCTTGCATGTAAAGTAAAATCCCCACATGGACTTTAAAGCTACATGAAATATAAAACATATTTGGTTAGCAAGGCAGGATGCCGAGGCCTCAGTTCATTTATCCAGCCCCATGCCGCAATTAAGATTGTTGATGTTCACACACAAAGAGTGCACTTCATGCCATGAGGCCCGGGTTTGGCTGGAACACATGATAGCTATAAAATCCCTTTTAGGAGGGTACAAATGGCACAAAGTGTACACTAAAGAAGAGCAAGTGGTCTATTTAGTGGCTCCCTTCTGTGCCCGTGTCACAGTTTCTGCTTTCTAAACTTTACTTGTTTCATCAGAAGGAAAAGCAAGATGAAATAATATAAGAGAAAGTCTAGTGATAGAACATTTCCTCTGGAGTGTGTGTGTGTGTGCGTGTGTGTGTGTGTGTGTGTGTTCCTCCCATTATACACCTCCCTCCCAATAACCTTTCCTAGGTGCACCCCAGGAAACCTGCTTGTCCCCTGCTTTGAGAATGATAGAGCCAACAACAGCAGTTTCCTCATTCTGCGGTATTCCTTTAACTCTCTCTACTTTGGGTGGTGCATATTTCTGAAGCAAGGAATTTTCCAGTCTCCTACTTGGGAGATATAAACTTGACAGCCATGAATGAGTAATAAAATATTGGAAGGGATTAGGCAGGTATCCTTCAGTAAATAGACTGTCACTTACTCCAAAGTTTTCATCAATATATCTCCCTCTCAACCTCACTGCACCTGGAGACTCTTTGAGTTCAATGCATTAGTAGAAACTAGAAAGTAAGTGCAATTCTATATACTGAATTCTTCCTACTTCCCTGTAGCCCTGCATTCAGCCAAGGGTTAGATAATTGAACAAAGAAGTTTAAAGTTTTCTTATAAAGAACTTCAATAAATCCGCTTGTTTTCAGTGACAACATGTACCCCTGGTTTAAAAGGTCTTGGTGACTTCAATTTCTTAGATTTTTTAAGGATTTTGCCATAAAAATAGGTCTGGTATATATTTGTTTTCCACTCCCCTGAAGGCATTTACATTTTATCTTTCTTTTTTCCTGTTAACTCAGGAGCCACTACAGTTATGAGTCACTTAACGGCCCTGATACATTATGAGAAATGTGTGGTTAGGTGACTTTGTCACTGTGCAAACATCATAGATTGCACTAACACAAACCTAGAAGGTATAAAGCTTATTGCTCCTTGGCTACAAGCATGTACAGCATGTTACTGTACTAAATACTATAGGTAATTGTAGCATAAATATGGATACTTGTGTATCTAAACATAGAAAACATACTCTTAAACTACAGTATGGGGATAAGTCAGTGTTTGGAAGGCCTGAAAATTACTATACACTAATGTAGACTTTATAAACATTATATACTTAGGCTACACTAAATTGCAAAAATTATTTTTTTCTATAATAGTAAATTGACCTAAGCTTACTGTAACATTTTTACTTTATGAACTTTTAAATTTTTTTAGCTTTTTTACTTTTTAAATAACACTTAGTTTAAAACATAAATGCATTGTACAGTTGTACAAAAGTATTTCTTTCTTTATATCATTATTGTATATTAATAACTGTGACTATGCCTTGCATTACAATGTTATGATGGCTATGACATCACCAGGTAATAGGCATTGTTCAGCTCCATTATATTTGATGGTCCCACAGTTGTACATGTGCTCTGTCACTGACTGAAATGTTGTGATGCAGTGCATGACTATATTCCTTTATTCATTCCCACCTTAACAAATCTTCTGACACCTTTTCTTGGCTCTCTCTCTCTCTTTGCCTCCCTCTCACCCTCTTTGTGAGTTTATGTATTTTTCAATACTTGACTGTCAGTTCAGGTAGCTATGGAAAGAATGAAAAATAAATGATTATTTAACCAATTACATTTAACCAAATAAGACAGATTAAAAATTTCACATCTGTTAAAGGCTTCCTCCTAAATATTTCCAAATTGCCCTCATCTTTCCAAAATAGAGAACCAAACCACTCATAGTCTTGAAGAACATATGTTAGATTCAAAGGATATTAGCTAAACAAACACACCTGTAAATTAGGGAATCCTATCTTAGGAAAGTAAATTGTTCATAAGTAAGCGTGACAGATAAGTTTACACGATACACTCATCATGTTCTTTTCTTAATTTAGTGTATATTCCGGGAGCTTTCAAGGCAAGACACAGCTTCAAAAGTATTCGCTTACAAAATTTTGGTATTTTAATTTTTCAGAAGACTGATATATTTAAGTATGCCCAAAATTGAATATTAAAGTAAATTTTCACAGTAAGTCTTATTTTTTTCCTTCTAATTCCCCAATTCAGATAGATCATTTGCTATGATGAAAGATACATTGATCTTAATTTACATATTTTTTTCCTCTGGGTATTTGCCATTATTCAACAGTGGGCATTTTAAAATCCAATAACCTCCCATTCTGTTCTATTATATTGATTTTGCATAAATTTTTGATCACATTAGATCATAGGGTAGATATTATCCACATGTCACCACTGTTTATGTTAATCTTGATCACTGAGGTGAGGTAATTTTTAGAAAAACATTTGACCTTTACAAAAAAATAACATTGATGACTGTAGCTATTGATAAATCAAATATTTATTTTAAAGAGAAAATGCACTAAATAGCCATAAATCCTGAGACATGATGTCAAGTTTTCACCATTTAGTTGAAGAATTCTTTATTTCAAATACATCATAGCTTTATTTCATAGGTTTATTTTTTCTTCTTCACTTTATCCAAATTACTTTCACATTATGGTTGCTGTTATTGAATGAAAAATCAGTAGAAAGAAATACTACTAATAAAAGGTAGCTATATGTTTCCTATTAATAATTTAATTTATTAATTAGTTTGCAACCTGTTTTGTTCATTTTGTTTTATTTATTTATTTTTATGGGACAAGTCTGTGACTATTTGGGGGAAAAATTATATCTTGAGCCCAAGTCTTTGGAATTATGAGATAAGCCCTTCACAGTCTCTTTCTCATATATATAAAGTACAATACATATTATATTTGAGTCTATTATTACCAATATATTATATTTATATATTTATATATACGTATATAAGTACTTTTTGAATTTACTGCTCTTTAACCCCACTAGCCTAGTTCTAGCCTTAATTTGGGGGAGGTTTAACAGTCACCTACCAATTTATTCCACTGTTTTCCTTGCCTCACTGTAATACAGTCTCCATATTATAGTCTGCATTATTATTTTATGGTGTAAATTATAACACAGAATTACTTTTTAATATCCTCCATTGACTTTCAAGTGTAATAGCTCCCCATCGTTAGGCAACGGTTCCCTTCAGAAACAGATTCTTCCTTAAAGAGTGCAACATCCTGGCAGGGAGAGGTAGGATGGAGTGATTTTCAAGGCCAGTTCCACACAATGCAGAAACTTCCTCTGACAATCAAACCCGGCCTAGCCATCACCAGAGCTATTCTTAGGAAAACACAGACTTATCAGTATATGTCTGCACTCCACTTGTTAAAAGATTTCCATTTCTTTTTACATAGGCCTCTGAGGCATCATGCACATCACTTGCAGGGAAACAGCTACATATTCCTTTGCTACGTTCCTTAGCATTGCTTAGCAGCTGAGAAATTTCTTGAGCCCTTCCTGACATGTAGGATCCTTGCCTACAGGGAATATTCAGAGGACCTCAAGAGGGCAGTGTTGCCTAAAACCACTCAGCCTGAACCGTACCTCAGTTCTGACCCAAGCAGGAGGCTCGTTACAGAATAACTGTCTTACGAATAGGCTACATTTAGTCTGCTCAAAAATGATTCGATACCAATAATTTCAAATACTGAATTAATATTCCCTGATTATAGCATATGTTATTCTTGTATCTGAACCTACATGATCATTAGCTAGGATATGTGAATACAAATTTCTCATTATTTAATTCTTATAATTTTTCAATATCCAATGCAAAGCTATACTAAACTTATAACTGATTTTGGCTTAGTATGTGTGATCCTAGATAATAATATATTTCTACTATTTCTTGTGTTTTTTTCATATTGTTTAAATATTTCTTACAAAATAATTTTATATTTATATAAAATATTTTTAAAACAAAAATTCTGATTTCAGAATTTTTTACAGTTTTAATAAAGCTCTGGTACAAAGTGTACATATGCTGAAAAAAGGAAAGCATGTATTTGAATGTGCTTAATCAATAAAATATTACCTCTAGGTAAATGAACAAAATTAGTAGCTTACATCTCATATAATACGAAGGTCTAGTTTATACAAAATGTATAATGAATTTACACAATTATGCTATTAATTTATTTACATGAGCATTATTTTTAGTTTTCAGTCTATTTTTAAAGAAAATTTCATACTAGTATATCTTAGGGTTTTAAATATAATAAAAATTAATTAAAATATATAATTTTATGTATGACAAATCAAAGGGCAGAAAAATAGTGTTCTGACCTTCTTATGTCAGATAGGATTATACCTATTTTATCTGTATAATTCTAGGCTGAATTTATGTATTTTACTATTATCCATTCTAGAGAGAAACAAAACAAAACAAATAGCTGATTCTTTCATTCCTTCATAGTGATGTTGCTAAAAATGCTCTTCAATTAAATTCTTGCAAGCAATGGTCTACCTCAGAGTCTGCTCCTGAGGAAACCTGACATGAGACAGTGGGTGACACCTGGAGCATCTAAGTTGAACTAAACAAAGAGATGAAACATGTACTAATGCAAAATAGTTCCTGAACATTTATTTTAAGAACTTCTGTGTGTCCCCATGGATGAGGGGACTCTTTTAAATATATCATATTTCAGGTTGTGCTGATAATAACTAAAAAGCAGTAGGTGCACAGTAAACCTATCTTAGATTAATATATTTTTGCATTTAGTTATATTTCATACAATATTAATGTAAATAATGTGTTGTAACACAAAATCATAAGAAATACACTCAAGAGAATAGCAAATGTAGTTTCATTTTGAACATTACATATATTTTGAAGATATCTCTAATTGGTGACCAGAAAAATTATCTATATTTTAAATATTGCCATTTCACAATTTTCTACATTTGTCAGTTTAGCAAAAATTAAGGCCTTTTTTTCCTTCTCTTTGTTTAATGCTATTGAGGAAGAGTTAAGATGTGCCTTCAACTTGGCTGCAGTCATATTTCCCTAGAAAAAATTTAGCAAGAAGTTTTATGATTGCTAATACCATTTTCTAATTAATAAAAAAGGGAAAATCTCTGCAGAGAGTCTATTTGATTTGAATGCTAGGCCTGATCAGAGAGACTCTTTTTTAATATGTGGGATTTAATTTGTATTGATTTAAAGATATTTTCTTCAAAATCTCCATGATGATTCAAATGTTTAAGCAGGTTTGGCAATAGCTAATCATAAATGTGACAATCATGTTTCCATAATGTTGATGGGAATCAAGAGCAATCAAAATTTCCCAAGTGTTTAAGAAACACTTGTTTTGTGTACTCAGGAATTTTGGCTCCTACCTGCACTGAGAAAATTCTATAACAGAATAAAATCCTGTTGTCTGGTTTAGATAAAGCTATTTGACAAATGAAAATAAGCATATAACATCATTTAAAAAGACAAATATATTTGTAGGCATAGATAAAGTTATTTTATGCTGGAAAATAAAAGTATATGCATGACTATCTCTGAATTCATTTAATTACTCTCATAGTTCACAGTGCTGAAATAGACATCTGTTTATTTGATGCAGACAGGAAGAGAATGTTTATTCTAGCAACTTACATTCTATCCTGATAAAAAGAGCAGGAAAGACTAAGTAAATATCTAAAAATGAAATGGTGCCAACTCAAATTGTGAGTGGGATAAAAAAGATATGGGGGGTAAAATTTAGAAGTTAACTTAGAAGGAAATATGCGGTAGTACACATCTGCGCAAACCTTGGTTAAAGAGCTCACAGGATAAGGGAAGATGACACTGATTTGTAGAGTGACATGTTCTCATATTGTAGATCATGCTGTGACACATGTAGTCCTACAACATGCTGTGTCAGAACTTCCAACTGCCACAGTGAACCATTGTTTTCCCAGGCACCGGAATTTTTGTCTGCCAGTGACTCTCAGCCAAATCGCTTTCTTGATATTGACTCAACTTGTGTCCAGTGACCAGCTGGTTCAACGGCCAGCCTTCTTGCCTACATCCATGATAACTCTGTACTGTGGGACAATTTTCCATAGTGTTTTATCTCTTCTGCACATCTTTCAAGCAGAAGCAATGACTTCCTAAGTATGTGTGTGCACATAGTAAACTGATATGAAAAAATAGAGTAAGGGTGTCTCTTTGTAAAAAAAGAAAGGTTTGCTTAAAGTCTTGGGAGACAGAGATAGCATCTCCTTCAGTAACAATTATAGGTATGTGTATTGCCATTATATAGATGAGACTTCTTGAAGTTCAAAGTTTCTCTTCTGTAAAACATCCTACTCTGTGTGTGGACATTCATCTTCACCCACTGCATTGCCCCTGTGGGATTCGGTGGCAAAGGGAACAGACACAAATATGCTGATGCCAACGCTGCTCACTCTGAGTAACTCTGGTCTAGGAGTCTTATGTTTTCTGTTGGCATCCATAAAACTGGGGGAGGATAACTTACAAGTAGGTTAAAATCTCAGACTCCTCATCATTCTTGACTCTCTGAAGGGCCATCCCAGCTCCAGATCTCCTGCGAAATGAGCTGAGGCCTCTGTTGCAATCTCAATCCAAATAAACTTTTTCTTCTGCCCAATCCGGGGTCCCTCAGTCTTTTTCAGTGAAATTCTTGAAAGTGCTCTTTAATAAAACTCCTACAAGTAATTATCTGTCTCAGAGTCTGTTTCTGAGGAAACCTGACATATGACAGTGGGGTTATTAATTCATATAATGAAGCAGATCCTACAATGGAATTTTTTACTAGATCTCTCCTGCTGGTGGAATACAAAGTAGGACCTCATCACTAATAGCCTGTGTTCTGTAGTAATGACACTATAAAAAGTTTTATTGTGGTAAACTGAAATGTGATAATGGCACTGGTGAGCACTGTATTAGTCAGGATTTAATCAAGGAAGAACAACTAGGTGTTACATATAATGAATATGCTCAGAGATTTGATCTTAATACAGTTGTCTCTGAGAGCTGTTGTGTTTGCATTTGAAATAGAGCGTGATGTCCATAGGGCAGGCAACTGGAAAGAAGATAAATAAAAGCTGAAACTCAGGAAATAAAGAGACTAAAATACATACTCTGCTCTTGGTGATGTAAGTTTTCTATAGAAGCTGGCAACTTTTGCCACAGAACTGATCACACATCTGGCCCAAGAATCAGAAAAGCTGAAGGAGGATCTACGGTAACATGGAGGATTTGCAGGCATGAGTGCTGTCCCATGCCAGGAAGGAGAGCCAGCAGATAAGCGAGCTGTGGGTGTTACAAAGACATCGTCACTGAACTTCTGAAAGAAAACAATAAGAACAACAAGACAAACTTCTGGTTCACTTCTGCCCTCAAAAATTCACACTAAAAATGTCTCTTGTGGCCCACTCTAACCAGAAACGTATAGGGAAGGGAATTCTGAGAAACAGTTCAGCCCTAACCAAATTAAATCACTTTAAAGCCACAACAGGTAGAGTATCTAAGGTGTATGAACGATTCAGGGAGCCCAGCCAGTGTGGCTCAGGGGTTGAGCATCAACCTATGATCCAGGAGATCATGGGTCAATTCCCAGGTTGTGGGCTCAATTTCCAGTTGGGGGCATGCAAGAGGCAGCCAATCAATGATTCTCATCATTGATGTTTCTATCTCTCTCTCCTTCTCTTTTTCTCTCTCTGAAATAAAAAAAAAAAGAAAGAAAAAGTTTTTTGTTTTTTCTTTTAAAAAAAGAAAGGTTCAGGGAAGTATTTATAAAGACAATGAAATTTCCTGGCTACAACTGAGTGTTCCAAGTACTACTGATGTACTGGAAAAAATATATACAGGTGGGGCAAAAATAGGTTTACAGTTATAAGTGAAACATGGTTTATTCTTGTATCATTTTTATTAATTATTATATTATTTTTCATACCAACTATAAACTTACTTTTGCCCCATGCTGTATAGCTGAAGATTAATTATGAGATTAAAACGAAGAGAGTCAGAGGGTCTTTTTTGGCATATTTAATGAAATTTTCATCTTGAGTAGCCAGAGGGTAATGCAAATAAACTCAGTTTAGGACCTAGAAATTAATTATATGGGTAGGAGAGTATAAGAAAAGGTTAAATTTTCAGTAGGTTATGGCCCTGCTTGAGAAAGAATAGGACCCTGAGACTTGGAATAGAGCCCAAGAGCTTCCTTTACTCTCTGGACACACAGAAATGTCCTGTGTCCCTAATTTGAATGCCAGTATGTGCCACCTCGAGATTATTCCTAACCTCCCCATCTCTTGTCTGCCAGATCAATAACTATGGTCAAGACACAATATAAGATGGACTTGCTAAAGGAGAAAAGGGCTGTACGTAGGTGGTACTGTAGGATCTGTCCGACAGGAGTCGGAGAGTGTCAGGATCCTGAGGATCCACATGGATCAAGTAAAATGGGTCATGATATTGAAAGCTAGAGTTTTTTCAAACTGGCATCATTGCCCAATGATAAATGAAGTAAAATCCTGGCAGGGACTAATATGTTATTCCTTGGCTCTTGGAAGCATAGAAAAATAATGGCTGCACTAAATGAAGTAGAAATGCTTGACCTGGCATTTATGACTGGCACTGCATATGGTGAAGGGAGAAACCAATAGGCTTAGAGAAGTAGACATGGTCCATTAAAAATGCCATATCTGGCCTAAACATACATTATCACACTGTACTCAGGAGGATGACCTGCTTAACACTCTCTTTACTAGATAAAAAGAAACACACTGATGAGAAGACCTCAGCATTGTTGAAAAGCTCAGAGGTGGCTGTCAACTTCTAGCTGGTGTTGAGGAAAAAACACTGTTACATAACTGAGATATATTAAAGCAATGGTGATAATACAATCTCAAATTTAAGGAGGCCAGGATATAAGGTTTAACTATCAGAGACAAAGTATGTTCAAAAATATAAATAAGCAGCAAGGTCAGAGTGGCAGCCAGTGAGGGGTTCCAAAAAAACTTTGAAGGTGACTATTAGAATATATAAATCTTAGGGACAAGAAAAATAGATAGCCACCAAGAGAATTTCTCAAGTGAAACATACTGAAGCGATTAAGATAATGTGATTAGGTAGCTGAGAACAGATGTCCTAATGAAAAATCATAATCCTTAACCAAATTCTTAGCCAGTTTTCTGACCCAAAATTCATTGACTGAACAAGAAGCCAGATCCCCATGAGGAAATCTCTGCAACAACCATGGCAATACATGGTGATGATTTTCCAAGTCCTTTCTTCCCCAAAGGGAACTACAGTCATTTTTTCATGTAATTGAAAACTGTGACAAAGACATTTAAGGTACTATTGAGAACAGTGTCCATCTCTTTGTTTATACCCAGAGATTCACAGTATCATCCTATCATGTTCCCAATTCTATTTGACTAGGGACAAGTGGACATACATAAGTGGAGTGCTGAACCAGGTATTGTTCATGGAGGGTCTACTCTACAATGGAAGCACCCTGTAGCTGTTTACCTACCTCCAATTGTATCATTAGAATTGCCATATTTGATCAGTAACAGAAGCACTATATTGAAAACCTCTGAAATGGCCACCCCTCAGACTCAGAAAATATCAGTCATATGGGAATGGCACCTTAAAGGCTCAAAGCATGCTGAGGTGATGGTTACTATATCACAATTAAGTTATCTTTATGATCCTTGGAGAAATAAATTCTGGCAGATGATATTTGACTATACATAATCAACCAAGCAGTAGCTTAAGTTTTAGTTTTGCACAGGATATTTTATTCCAGAGCAGATGAACACAGCCTCATGTACATAGTACGTGGTCATTCATTTAGAAATTGTGTGTGTTTTTTATATATTAGGGTTTTTTTCTATATCCTTATAAAAAAGGGGGATCAGAAATAGTTTACATTCACAGAGGGTCAATAGCAGGATACATTTCTGGCCTTGTCCCAGAATTGCATTAACTCGCCTGCCCTCTATTATAATATATTCTGAAGAAATTGCGTCCAACTTGATATCCTTGAAATAATACATTGGTCCATTATGTTGATTGCATCATGTAAATCAGAACATATGTGCAAGAAGTAGAAAGTATACTGGAGGCTTTAGAAGGACACATGCTCTCCAGAAAGTGGAAAATAAATCCTATGAGAAGCCCAGACAATAGTAGAGACTACTACAACATATCCAGGCTACAGTGCAAGCAGCACTCGCATGAGCCATCTGTGGTGGGACAAGATGCTGTGTTCAGTGTCTATGGATAATAACAAGGAGGTTGCATGGTTCTGGTCTAATGCTGTTGGAAAGAGAGCTTCTGGAGAGTTGCAAAGCATTTTAGATATCAGGTATGTGATCATGAAAGAAGAGTGGCTATACAGCCAGAACTGGCAATAATGAAGAGGATCCTCTTTGTGCCACAATGCCATAATTTTGGACTGAAATCCACTGTAATATTAAAATGCTAGATCCAGATCAAGCATACGCAAGTCCAGAGGGCACAAGTGAGCTGCACATAGCAGTTCTCCAACAACACGTCATCCAGGCATGGTTAACTGATGCCTTGCCATCTGCTCACATCTATAGGCATGCTGTTCTCTCATAATGAACTGAGAGAGGGGGAGTACTATTCTCAGATGGGTGCAATGCAATTTGTATCTAATATCTTATATTGCTCTACAGACCTGCTCAGGAGTAGAGTGAAGCTGAATAACATGAAACAGGGAAGTGAGGAACACTGCCTCTGTGAGCAGAACTTTGAGGAATCTACCTATTCGTTCCTCCAAGTGAAAAAGAGATGGGCTGTGATTAAAATACACAGACTTAAGAGTAATGACAAATATTTTGGTGGTTGTTCAGAAGCTAGTAAGGAGAAAGATTAAAAAGTAAAAGGCATAAAGAGGTTTGTCAAAGAGGTTTATGGGTAGATTTAACTGAGTGGGCCAAAGTAAGAAGAACTTGGTATTTCATTTGCACCTCTATCAGAGATTATCTACCATGGAAGAGGTAATAAACAACCAAGCCAACTGAATTACTCAGGCAGATGATATCATCCACTCATTGTGCCAGATGAACAGAGTAGCTAAGGTGGCAGGGATTTGAGGTTATGCCTGGTTCCAATAGCACAGATTCCTTTTCACCAAGGTTGATATAGCGACCAGCCACTTTTTGGTCCTGTCAAAAGTCCAACCTGCCAAATGGAAAACAACTCTTGAGGAGACTGTCTAGACATGCGGTGGCAAGTTGATGGTGTCGGATTCCTTCCAATAGAGAAAGGAGAGTGATTTATCTTAAATGGAATCAATACACATATTGAGGATATGGATTTACATTTCCTGCTGGCACTGCTATCTGAGAGCTTATAGTGTGTTTGATTCATCAACATGAAATACTGTTTAATATCCCTTCAAAGCCAGGAACTCATTAAAGAGAAAAATGATTGTGACACATGTCTCTGGGTATATGACAAAGGAATTCACCTTTTTACATGACCTTTTTGTACCACACAGAAACTGAGAGTTTCATAGTGGTATATAATTCTGATAGCCTGACAGTAAGATACTTTTTAAAATTTTATTTTTCAATTACAGTTGACATTCAATATTATTTCATATTAGTTTCAGGTGTACAGAAGAGTGGTTAGACAATTACATAATTTACAAACCAATCCTCTCAATAAAGCAAGTACCTACCTGGCACCTATGGGCTATATTCCCTATCCTGAACTTTTTTACATTCATATGACTATTTTGTAACTACCAATTTGTACCTCTTATATTTTTTGCAAATGGTACTGAGTTGCACTGCAACTGTAAACCGTGGTCTCATCTTCTTCTTAGAGACATGTATTTACATTTTGAAAGGTAAGGTCCTAAGATCCTCCCCTTTATGTTCTGAAGGAGAATTAATTTACAGTAGAAAACCAAAGCTTTCTCTCTATCTCTCAGGAGAGATGGACAGGTGGCACTGGTGTCCTTCTCCTATATAACCACCTAGATTTATATTCTTGCCTGCTGTATAAACTGTAGTGTGTAAAGGTAACATCTCATCTGGCTCTAATTGCTTTACCGCTGAAGGTGAAAATGAAACATGAGAAAATCACCATGTTTTTGTGCTGTAAGTAAATACTATAATAATCTGTTATATTCCAGATACCAAACTTTTGCATTCAAAATACAAATATAAATATTAAATATAAATAAGTATATTATATGACATGTATACACTATAATACACAAGTTCGTAACAAATAAAAATAAATATGAAAAATATATTAATGATAAATAAATATAGAAAATAAAATACAAATAAGTTAATATGAATACAGATATTAAGTATAGCATGGAAATAGAGATAAAATATATATATATAAACTCAAAATTAGCTTGATGTTCATAAATACATATTTAAAAATCAAACAAATAAAATATTAAATATTAAAGCAACTCTACATGTGGATTTCTCTTGATTTTTTTTAGTTACTTATATTTTTGGTTGTTTTCATTCATAATTTCTAGACATTTCCAATATTAATTTTCTAATATAGACACTTCACTTTTTTACTTCCCTTCTTTAGGAAATTCCAATTAGACTTATATTACCTATATTACAAATTATCTCTCTATATCTTGAGCTTCTGTTCCTTATTTTATTATCTCTGTGAATATCTGTGTTGTATTTTGTAAACATTTCTTCAAATATATGTCTCAGTTTATCAGTTCTATCATCATCTACAATTAAACTGCCCTGAAGCCTTGAGTTAATTTCTTATTTCAATTATTTACTATTTTATTTCTCAAAGTTCTAAGAATCCATTTTCTATGTTTAATTCAGTATAGTTTCTGTTTCTCCTCATGTATCTTAAAACATAATTTTTGTCCTTGAAAATAATAATCATACTTATTTTTAATTTTGTATCTTCAAATCCTATCATGCAAAGTCTATGCAGCATTCTGTTGGTTTTTCTTTATGTTGGCTTCTTTTCTTGTTTGCTTAATAACTTTTCCTGTGAGTTGTTAATTTTATTTGGAAATTTATTTGAGATATTAATTATAAACCTGGCACAATGTAAGGGCTTCCATAAAGAACTAATAATTATATACAGTGATTAATAAATGACTATTGAGAACGATATCACCTCATTTTTTTGTTTGGTAGTTTTGAACAATGGCAAAGCTACATGACTACTTTATGTTTACAAGTTTTCAGGAATATAGTTTGGTTTTTTTACCACCTACTCTCTTATCAAGCCTAAGGTAATTTCCCTTAAACTCCCAAGGGCATGAGGGAGTTATTTTTGTTCACCCTTAATCTAGAAGTAGTTTTATGGGGTTAATTCTCTTATTAAACTCATGCATGGCTAGATCTAGGATTCTATTTTTTGAATTGTAAACTATAAGAACTGGTCAAAACTGAAACCCCAAAGTGTTTTTTGTTTGGTTGGTTGATTGTTTTTTAATGATTTAGCAATGTCCTTATGACCAAAACTCTTTTCAGTGCTCCCTTTACTTTTCTCAGTTCTCAATTTCTGTTAGAATAATCCTGAGAATTTCTTTAATTTTAGTGAGCCCATTTAAAATATTTTAAAATATTTGTCAGTATTTTTAGTTGTTTTCTCTTAAAGCATTTGTAAAGGTATTTAGTTCAAGTCCTTTAATCAATCACTACTCTAATCCATAAGTTCTGCTTTTATATTAGAAAGATTTTAATTTGTACTCAATCACCCACTTAAGTAAGTCAGCTGCTGCTTCTATAGTGAGCCTTAAATCTTAAAATAGTAAGCTTAAAACTATATATTTTCTCATAAATTCTTAAATCAATCATGTATCCATGTGATATAAGGAAATTAACATTCTTTTATTATATCAACTTTTGTTGGCTTCCTTTCCGTCTTTCAATTATGTTAACTGTATGGCTACTTTAACACTGTCAACGTTTATAGTTTTTAAGATTCTTTCATTAAGTGTATTCCCTTCTGTGTGTTTCTATATATTGAAGAATTTGCATACTCCATAACATGCCTGTTATCATTTTTATTTAACTATTTTCACCTGCAGTATAAAAATGACAGTTATAAATTAGAGGTCTACAGATTTAGGTTGGTTAGATCATAAAATAAGAATTTAACATTCAAGACCTTTAAGCCCCTGATTACAGGGAACATGCTTTGTATTATAACTTCATTAGTTCACTCAATGTGTATGTTTTTTTCTGACAACTCTGTTCATCTCATTAAACAATTTGTGCTTATCACTTGCATGTTAGACCATAGAAAAGGAAAAGCAATCATGTGTCACTTTAGACCTCTGTTCCTTTAAGGAAATTGTCCTAGAAAAAAATATCAAATCAATTTTCTTCTCATAAATCATATCAGTTCCTTTAATATTTTGGTTTAATTTGCTTTTGTATTTGAAGTGTGTTCTTATAGGAAAAATTTTGTTTAGTGTGTTTTTATTTTACTATTTTCACCACCTGTTCCTTTCTTAATAGAGAAAGTATATGCTTACTTTTCCAAAACAATATACTTTTTGCCCTCCTAATCATATTATTTTTAAAAATGAACCCACTTTCATTGTGAAAACATTTTCAAGGCCCTATGGATTCCTGTTATAATACAGATGAGTTGCTGCACAGATATCTACCTTATATTCCTTTTATTGAATTTTGGCTGTAGAACCTATATTAGTTCTTTCTTTTTACTTATAAAAAATCTTTATGAAGTTGTTTCTTTTTACACAAGTGATGTATAACATATAAACTTTCTGAGTCCTTGATTATTTCAAAAATGTCTTTATGTTGTTCATTGATTTAAAAACTTCGTGTGGTATTTGAGGAATAAATCAAACACAAATTACTTGAGTTCAAATCTTTAAAAGTTTTTGCTACATTTAATTTTAGAATTCAGTATTGCTCATTAGCCTGATGTCAATGGCAAGCATTTTTAAAGCTATTATTTACTGTGCATCATAGAAACTTTTAGGACTTTTTCTTTATTAGTGGAGTTATACAATTTATTTTGGAAATGTCTTTCTGTGCACTTTTAATCTCGCAAACTAACATATTGGTATTCTTATATGGAATATTTTCTCTTGTATTTATTTGGCATTTTTCTCCTCTCATTCTTTACTCATTTAAAAACTTTCATTACATAGGTGATAAGCCATGAGATTAATATGTATTGTAAACTTTATATATGTATTTTTATATGTGTATTTTATGTATGTATTTCAAACTTATTCTTTTTATATATGTATTTTATATATGTATTTTAAACTGACTTAATTTTATCTTTTTATTTTTTATTACAAATTATTTACTTAGTTTTATTTCCCAGAAATTAGTTTGTTGGTCATTCTGTTTTATGTCCTTGATTCCTGCAACAACTGTCTGATTTCGTGTATTTAAACACACACACAAAACCCAGATATACCCCTAAACAAATATGTCTCTTGATGGCATGTCTGACCAGAATCTGTGCAAGCGAAGCAAGTAGTTGGACTTACTTTGATATGCTTGGATGATAATAAACCACAGCTGACATTTTTCCCCTCATTTCTGAGGCAAAGTGAAGAGAGCTTTTAAGTAAAATATAATTACTTAGAGAAAGGACCCAGCATCTCCCCAGGTGGCTCTTTCAGTTTTTCAGATACTTGCTTTTTTTTTTTTTTTTTTTTTCCTGATAAATCTTCTGTGCTGATAAATACAAGATTGAGATACAAACACAGGGCCAAATTCCCTTTGCTCACTAGGCAGGCTGTGAGTTAGCGATCTTGCTTTCTTCGGCGTAGCAGTAACTCCCTGTCTACCTCTTCAGGGAATAGGGACAACGTCCTGGCTGCAGCCTCCTCCAGAGCGCATCACAGGCTGCGGCTTCCTACCCTTGACTCTGTGTGAGCCAATGTGTTTGGTTCAGAAATTCACCAAAACATATGAATATTCATATTTCCCCTGCCATTACCCCCACAATACACAAGCACACATGCATTCTCTGTCCTGTTACTGATTTTGTATAGGTGTACTGTTATTCACAAGGATTTGGGAAAGTTTAACATGGGTCCTCAGTTAACATTCTTGGAACAATATACCATATTTATTATTTAAAATAAGCTCTATTAAGTCATCACTATTGAGCAAGTTTCTCCAGTCCTAATTTCATTTCTTTGCTTCCTTATTAGATGCACAGTGCCAAAATATTATAATGCTAACAATCTGACATGTTAAACAGTCAAGAATATGGCAAATCTAGTTAGAAATTGCTGAAAAGAATGATGTGATATGACCAATAGCATACTTGTGTAGCAGTAGTATGACCATTATTTTTAAAAGAAAACAAGGCTGTTCATATGTATATAGACATATAACATATATTTATATATAACAATATACACAATTGTGCATATATATAATAATTATATATATATAATTAATGGTGATTACTGATAATTGATATACAGGGTGTCCCAAAAAAATGTAAACACACTTTAACAGCTGATAGCTCAATTTTAAAATGAAATGTATTTTAATAAACACTACCTTTATAATTATTCAAAGTGTGTGTATACATTTTTAGGACTATATATATGTATATATATATGTATACACACACATATATATATCACTGTGCATATTCATCTATCATTTGAGGTAATAATTATAATAAAATTTTTATTTACACATTTTCTAACAGCTTTAAAATTGATTTCAAATTTTACAGTTTTGAAGAAATGACAAAACAAGAATTTCCTTCTGTGATTTGTTATATCAGACTAATTATTAGTCACAATCAAACCAAATTTTAATCACAAATTAGTTCACAGTATTATAGATTTCATCCATAAATTATGCATCAAAATGACATCTCCAACTTCCCTTTCACATAACACCTTCTAGGCAAGAGTAGGCACTTCATTCAGATGATATTTGTGAGCCCTTCTAGGAAGGAAAAAAAAAAAAGGAAATAAAATTTGTAATGCCTCACTGAAGAATTCTTATAAACAGGGTCATTTTGAGTCATTGCAATTACAGAGAAGGTAACAATTGAGGTATTTGTTATGCAAAGAATGCCTCAGTACACAAGATAATATTTTGCCAATGGCATAAGTACTGAGTTGTTTTGAAATTGAAGTAATTTTCTTGTGTCTTGAATATATGATGTATTTTTATTCTTCAATACTTAATATGCAAAAAAAATTCTTATTATGAACCTTCAAAAATATGATACATATAATTCACAAAAGGAACAATTAGAGTAATATCATATTATGTATGTTATTCTTGACAACAAACCAATCTATAGAGTTTGTACTTGAAGGGCATTATATTAAAAGAGAATTCCAGACCCATTGTCGATTTTACTAATTATGAATGCTCACTAAATTCTTAGCAATCTTTTTTTTTAAATCTTCACCTGAAGATGAAACACCAACATGAGAAACATCAATGGGTTGTCTCCTATATGTGTCCTGATGGGAATCGAACCCACAACCTAGGTATATTCCCTGCCTGGAATCAAACCTACAACCTTTTGGTGTACAGGATGATGCTTCCACCAACTGAGCCACCCATTCAAGGCCTCATAGCTTCCATTTTTTTTTACCATTTCAATCTGAAGCATCTACCTGTGAGGGTAGAAAACTTATTTTGTCATCTCTCAGATCCAGATGGAAATTATACCTCTATTCTAATCTGCTCTGATTCTTCCTTGTATTTCTGCATATTTTCCCCTATGGAACACTGCTCATTTTAAAACTCTTTTTGGATTAAAAGCACTTTTTAAACTTAAAGAAAAACATTCTCCCCCTACATTCTCAACAAAAATAACATTGAAAATTCCATGACTGCTATTTGGACAATCCATATTAACTAGGTATATTGGTAAAGATACATTAAAGGGACAAAAATCACAGCAGTTATTTAAACAGGGAAAATGTTAACATAAAATTACAAATTAGTAGGTCTCTTTCTTTCAGTGATCCCTTTAACCCTCTCTATTGACAAAATCTAACACTTTTCCAGATGTCAAAGAAGAAATTTTTATCAGATAGAGCTCCAAGGTCACAAAACAAGATACATAAGGGTGAATCTGGAATACGCAGTCAATAAACTGATAATTGAAGAATCTGCCCTTTGGCTACCCAACTTCCACATACACATTTATATACTCTTATATACTATATAGCTATTTAGAACAGGAGTCTCTATGTTAGTTTACTACTGCTGGCGACTGAAAACCAGGCACCTATGTACTATAAAAAAGGCATGTAAACTCTTTAATCACTAAGATTATTATGTAACTGATATGCATATCTAATTGCAAAATGTATAGCCTCAATCTTCATCAAATTTATAACTCATGAAGTTTTCAAAATATTTCTGTATGGTTGGAGATCTAGTTTATTGGTTTATTTTACCATTAAGCAAGAGTACATTGATGTTCTACTATGTACCTGACACTATGTGAGATTCTGGACACTTAGCAGTGAAAAATATAGATAAGATCAGTGTCCTCATGGAACACTATAGAGTACATTCTTGAGCTGGTATTATATCAAAAACTATTATTTGGGAGTATAGTTTTATCAAAAATGAAATAGTGTATATAATAAATATTTGTAAAATGTAAAACACCAAAAATCTAATAATTAGATTAAAACTATATCTTGCTTCTTAATAATTTTTTAAATGAAAATAAATTATCTATAAGCTCAATACTATGTATTATTCTTTTTACCTTATAGGAAGAATTCCCTATGATGTATGGTTTTAATTTAAAATCTAATCTTTTATTCATGCTATGTATTTTTACTTTTTTTCTGTGTGAGGCATTTATCTCTAGGTACACTGCTAAGCTCATGTCAACAGTAGACATTCCTACTTTGGGTAAATTTGTAGTCTCTGGAGCAAAAAGAACTCTAAATTACAAAATAAGTATAGGTCACTAAAGGGCAGATTAGAAGTTAACACTGGTAGTAAATAATCAAAAAGCACATCAATAAATTTAAGCTAAAAAAGAAAGAGGATAAAGGACAGAATGTAAATTATAAGAAAATGAGCAATATTACTTGTAAGATAACTCACAGGAACAATGTTATAATATTACTATTAAGATACAAAATAGGGGTTGTCAAAGACCATTTAATCCAATAACAAATCAAACAGGAAAGATACAATATTAAACTTAAAATTTAAGCTAGAATATTAAAAAGTGGACATTAGAATAGTGATTATGTAAGCACTTTCTTCGCAGAGGTACACCTGAATTTCAGTCAACAATAATGCTCTATGTGATGCCAATTAGATAAGATTTATTAATTCATTTATCCACTAAGTGATATTTATTGAACTATTACAGCAGGTACATTTCCAGATGCTTAGGAATTAGTAGTGAATGAAACAAAAGTTATTGGCCTTTGTTCTCTAATGGTGTGGAAGACAAAAGGAAATAAGCAAATGATGGCTAGTAAAGGATTAGCTAGTGAGAGATGCCATGAGAATGAGAATTGATGGCAAACTGGATAACATAGCCAGTAGAGAACTCTTTGAGGACATGATTATTTTGCAAAGTCCTAAAATAAAGAGGGTAAATCTCACAAAGATGTGGGAGAAGAGTTTTCTCATGCGAAGGAAGAACAGATGCCAAGATTTAAGTGGGATCATTGTAATATGTTCTAGAAGCAGCAGAAATGACACTACAGTTGGAGCAGAGTGAGCAAGGAAAACACTGGCAAAGAATCTCTTCACTTTCTTTCAGCACTGGATGAAAGAAAGTGAAGGGATTAGCCAAGGAACATATATGCATAAATTATAGACACAGACAACATGTGGTGTTGGCCAGAGGGAGGAGGGGTGAGAGTTGGGTGGAGGTGGGCAAAGGGGGTAAAATGGGTGCGTTTGTAACAGTGTAAACAATAAAAAAAAAGAATTAGGTTGGAGAGGCAATGAAGAATCAGGATATGATTCTTATGGGCCATAGGTAAGACGTCAGTTTTTATATAAAGAGCTGTTGAGGTATTGAGATAGGATCTAACTTTTTTGATAAAAGTATCACTTTGAGGACATATAAAGAACTAACTTTAGCTGGGTAGGTATAGAATGAGAGTAATGACAGTTTTATTTTTATTTTCTTGTACTATTATGAAGCCATTGCAGTGATCTAGAAGAGAAATGCCGGTAACTTGGACTAGCATATCCATGGTAGTGGTGAGAAATATTTAGATCCTTGACCAGCCAGAAAGTGTAGCAGTTTTCAATACACAAAACAAAGAAAGCATTCAAGAACCGTGCCAAAATTTTATGGAGCCACTAAGCTGAATGGTCCCACTTCTCGGAATATATCCTTAGAATCCCAAAACACCAATTCAAAAGGATATATGCACCTCTCTGTTCACAGTAGCGTTATTTTCAATAGCCAAGATCTAGAAACAACCCAAGTCCCTATAAGTATATGAGTGTATAATAAAGCTGTGGTACATTTACACAATGGAATACTACATGACTGTAAAAAAAGAAGGAAAGCTTACCTTTTGCGACAGCATGATGGATCTGGAGAATATTATGTTAAGCCAAATAAGTCAATCAGAGAAAGACAAGTATTGCATGATCTCACTTATTTGTGGTATCTAATGAACAAAATAAATTGACCAACAAAATAGGTCCAGAGGAATGGACACATGGAACAAAATGACAGGTCTCAGAGAGGAGGGGTGGTGGTGGTGGGGGATCTAAGAGATTAGCCTAAGAACATATATACATAGCCCATGAATACAGACAACAATATGGTGAAGGCCCAGGAAGGCGGGGCTGGGTGAAGGGTATAAAAGGTGGGGGGGACATCAGTAATAGTATCAATGATAAAAATTTTGTCATTGTGCACATGTGTGCATATATAAAATATATATTGCATATAATAATCATAATTATTAACTATATATAATTAATTTATAAATTATAATTAATAGATAGATTTATTTATTATTAGAAATTGGCTCATGCATATGGAGGCTAAGAATTCCCACAACCTGCCATCCACCAGCAGGAGACCTAGAAAAGCCAGTGGTGTAATTCTAGTCTGAGTAAGAGAATCAAGAGAATTTATGCTGTAATCTCACTTCAAAGGGTAGGGGAAGATCTATGCTCAAACTGGAGAGGCAGGCAGGGTGGAAGAAAAAGGGATGGATTCCTCCTTTCCCACCCTGTTTTGTTTTATTCAGGCTCACAAATTATTGGATGATGTACATCCAAATTGAAGAAGAAAATCTACTAAATCCACCCATTCACATGCTAATCTCATTCTAAACCTCCCCAGATACACCCAGAAATAATGTGCAGTCAAGTTGACACATAAAATTAAGCATTACAGGATTAAGACAAAGTACATTTATGATGTCAATAAATGGAATTCAGACACAGCTTAGCTCCAGGTCTCTCTCAACCTGCAATTGCTGTGCTGGCAAGAACTGGGATTTTATTGATGTTCAACTGGGGAAGGATCTGCTTTCAGTGTCAGTTATTTGTGGGCTGTCAGATGGAGAGCCTCAGCTCCCTGCCATCTTTCAGCCAGATGCCATCCTCAGTTTCTTGCCATGTGTGTCTCTTGCAAGGAAAAATGTCAGAAAATAGAGTCAGCTAACAAGATGGAAATTATAATATTGTGATAAAATCACTGCCCACTGCTCAGTTCTAGAGAAAATTCCCACATTTTTAGGTATTTGTTACAGTGGCCTCCTACCCCTGGTAAGAAAAAAATATGCATTAACTACTTGTTGCTGCATAACAAAATATCACAAAATTAGAAGCATGAAAAATACATTTTTGTCACATAGTTCTCCTGGGTCAGGAATTGGGGCATAGATGTCAATTTTGGGGGGTCTCTCAAAAAGCTACCATCAATGTGTCAGCCAGGCCTTGGGTCTCATTTGAGGTTTGAATGGGGAAGGATTTGCTTCCAGGCTCATACAATGGCAGAATTCTGGTTCCTGCGGGATCTCACCTGACTGCCTCAGTCCCTTGCAGGGGACAGTAACTAAGCTCAGTTTCTTGCCTTATGGGCCTCTCTACATAGTTAATTGCTTTGTCAAAGACAACAATGAATAGAGACAATAAAAACTAATTTGCTAGCAAGATAGAAATTATAATCATATGTAACATAACCACAAAAGTTATATTTTTCACCTTATGATATTTTATTTGTGGAAAAAATTAGATACTGAACATACTCAAAGGAGGGTATTTCACAAGGGTTTGTATACCAGAAATAGGGATTATTGGGGCAATATCTCTATGCCATACATATATTCTTATATTCCTATTAGACATCTAAGTGGTTTTATTGAGTAGTCAGTCAAATATATGACTCTGGAATCCAAGGAATATTTCAACGTTGGACATAGGAATTTTAGAGTCATAAGCAGATGGTATTTACGCTGGTCACATTGACTGTAAAAAATGCCAGAAAGGTTGTGCAAATAGAAAAAGGCATAGATGTGAACCAAAGTTGCCATAAAATTAGAGGTCTAGAAAAATTAGAGATTAAGCAAAGACATTTAGAAAGAAGCATCCAGTGAAAGAGGAGAAGCAGAAAGACTATGACCTGAAAACTAAGAGAGAGTGGGGCCGAGGAAGTAGAAACCACAGGTATAAGCCCATTTTAAAGTATTTGTTTCCATATAGAAGAGCTTAGAAATCTGATAGTTGGGGAGAAATATGAGAACCAAAATAAGTTTATTTTAAGGTGAAAGGTATCACTGCATGAGTCTGTAATAAAATATTAATTAGTACTCTCTCCTTTTTTTTGGAATTTTGGCTGATGTGCAGAAGCTGAAAACAACACATAATAACACCCACATGTTCTAAAGAAAAGAGAGTCTGCCACTTCTTCTTATCTCTTTTAATGGTTTGTTGATTAGATCAGGCCTACCCAGGACATTCTCCTTTTTTATTAACTTCATAGTCACCTGATTAGGGATCATAATTACATCTGCAAAATCCCTTTTGTTATATAACTTAATAATGAGATTGACATCTCAAAATATTCAGAGGCCCTGATCCCACTTGTAGGCAGCATGTGAGACATTCAGGATTGTTTTAGAATTCTGTCTACCACAGGAACTAAAAAGTTGAGTTTAAAGGAATTTTTTTTAGGTTTATTCTGATGAAGTAAAAAAATATAAATGTGGTAGTGAGATCTAAAGGAGAGAATCATTATAATGATGATTCATTAGACATACTGGATAGGAAGAAAAGTAAGAACATGAGATGATGTTAGATGAAAGAAAAATAGTTTTAGTGGATTGGTGTTCTTGGTGAGATCAAATCAGCATTCAGACGTAATACTGGTGAAAGTTAGTTCAAAAGCTAGGACGCTTTGGGTTACAGAGTGGAGTGCTGAAGGAGTTTCGATGTCTCAGTAATTGATAATGAAGTCTAAGTTCACCCATGGAAGTGAGAAATGAAGAGGTCAAGATCAGTTTATGTCAATGTGGAAATGACTAAGAATGATGTCAGGAATATTAGCGAAAAGAAACATAGTGAGCCATAAGCTAAATTCTTTAAAGAATGAGGGGGTAGGGTGGCAATCAAAAGGGTAGACAATTACAGAAAGGGGAGTAATGATACTTCAAGCATTCTGTTGTTCATGGCTCTTTGTTGGGAGGTCGATTAATTTGTTGGTAGTGATTTGGGTTATTTATTTAAAAGATGGAGATAAAGTATGCTGGAAACATTAATGAGTAATAAGTAGAACACTTATCTCAGGGTTCTGTTTTATTTTGAAGAAAATACACACAAACACACTAACAGAACTTCAAAGAAAGTCTTACCATCAGGAAACAGAATAGTCAAAAAAACAGGTTAAGAAAGTTATGATGAACCTTAAATTAATCCTCAAATAATCATTGTTACTTTATTGTTTCCTAGGGAATGAGAATGTATGCCTATGTGGTAAAACCCATTGTTTAATTATTAAATAACACAAATATCAATGATGGTGCCCTAAATATTATTTTTTTAATGGTTGCATTTTGGAAGTCAGACACCACCTAAATACAGCAATTGTGTTGAATAATGTTATTATTTATTATTCAATATACTTGTTTTAAATGAAACAGCCTTCTTATAATTTTTATATTCCAAATTTACCACCTTTCTGTTACATTCTCCAATCTAACTTGAAGCCATTTGAAAATATTCTCTCTTGCAAACATGCATATTGTGGTCAATATGTGTCTCACAGATATCTGAACCAATTTGGAATTCAATGGGGGAGAATTTAATTAGTCCTATAAAACTTAATTAATCAGTAAGTAGCATGGAGTTTTGTTGGATCGGTCATCACATTTTTTTCAATGGATAGGTTTTTAGCTATTCTTGTTGACTAAGTTTATACCCTAAAATGAAATTTCACTAATTAAACCTCTAAAAATCTAAGAGTTTTTTACTCTTCAGAAATTTAATACTGTGTATTTCATGCAGTGTCTAGCTCATGTCTTCTTTCCTTACTGGTGGTTCAACGGGTTGTCAACACTGGATATATATTCCTGCAGCCCTTCCTTCAGGTGCTAAGGTTAAAAAGATAAATGACAAAAAATTCCTGCCCTCTAGGCTCTCACAGCCAAATACTAGTTTTAAAAAAGTAAAAAACAAAAGAAAACAAAACAAACCACACTATTATAACAAGTGTTAATAATAAAGAAAGTACTACAGAACACAACCTAAAGAGTAATTAATTTTGGCTGAGTTAATGATGGGTATGTGAAATTAAAGATCTCGGCTTTGAAAAATGAATAAGTGAGAAAAAAATTGATATAATATATATAAGGACCTGCAGTAAGTAGCTAAAGGATATGTTAGATAGTGCATTCATTGTATCCTTTGAGAATTAAATATTCTATATGGGATCGTTGTAAAAGTTGTAGTAAGGCAATAAAGGGAGATATCAGAAAGACTATGTCTTAGCAATTATGCCAAGTAGGCTCAATGTTACTTTGAAAGTAAACACTGATGTAAGATTTGCCTTTACTCCTCTCTTAACAGCCTCACCTAGAGAAATCCCCTCTTAATCAAATCAATAAGAATCAATGTAATGTTTTGTTCTATTTCCCTCCAAAATTCAAAACGAACAATTTCCCTTCATGCCCTAGGAGTAATGGTTTATGCCTATTCTCACAGAAATATCACCTACTATTTACTCATATTGGACAATTTAAACAATCATTTTATTGAAGAACATGTGTGAATGTGCTTGTTTGTATGACTGTGCCTGCCTAATAACGCGGATTATTTGTTTACTTATTTCCCACTTCATTTTCAAACACTACTGAATGCAGAAGATGCCATTATGTATGTAGAGTACACAAAATACTAGAAAAAAATGATTTTACTTTCAGAAAGCAAGATCCTTCACCAATCTAGCCAGACTTTCCAAGATGATTATCTTGTTGCTTATAAAGGAAATATTATATAGCAATAACCTTTGTGTATGTTATTTTCAAAATGTGCAAAGAAAGGAGAGGAGAAAAAATGCCATGTATAATTGTTGGAAATATTAACACAAATATTTCTTTACTTAATGAATGCTAGTCGTATTTTAACTTAGTTGTTTACTATTATCTCAAGCAAAATCTGTCTTCATTTTATGATGCATTTTATCTGCCTGTATTATAATATTATATTATATTATTGTATTATATATTTCTTATATGAATGATAAAGTGGAAATCATCTTGTATAGTTATTATATGTTTGAAAAGGCTAATGAAAAATTTATTTTTCAAAGCCCGAGATTTTCAAAAGAAAAGATTTAGTATTCCCATGACTCACAAATAACTGAACTAATAACAATAATGATTATAACAAAAGTAGCAAGGAGTGAAAAAAATATATACATGATCCCAAGCAGCAATTTTGTTGTCAGTGTGAATGATAGTCAAATACTTTCAAAATCCATCTGGAGAAAACACAAAATGATAAATCAAAAGGAGCTCACACTATTTTCACTTTCCACTTTAAATGAGGCACCATTGTGGTATACCAGCTCTGAATTAAAAGGCATTCTAAATTGTCTTTATGTTTCCAAAATATGGGGTTAAAGTAATACTAACTTCTCTGATTACCTTATTAGCAGTTCTATAATGATTTTACTATATTCTGAGATTTGATATGCTAACATAATGAAACGGATATCAGGGGGAAAAAACATGTGCAATTATATTTTTAAAGTAATGGTAGAAAATTTTATTTCTCAGATTTTTTTTCTAACCCTATAATAAGAATCATGAATGAAAAAATAATAATTTTTTAGTGTCTACCATGTCTTCTATTTTTTAGTATTATCTCAATCTGTTAAAAATTATTAATTGTTGTAAATCACTGGAGTGAACTTTACCCTCAATGCAGTATCTATAACTTAAATGAATCTTTTAGATTACTTAATATTTAAGTATGGCTATATAATGCATATCATTACTTTGAGCATTTTCAAGTTGTTATGTTACAGTGTATTAGTTATCTGATTCTACATAGCAAATTATGCCAAAATTTAGCAGTTTAAAGCAGGAAGGAATCCAGAATCCAGGAGTAGCTTTGCTGTGTGGTTCTAACTCAGGATCCTTCACAAAGTTTCAGTTCAGTGGTTGATTAAGGCTACAGTCATCTTAAAGCTCTGCTCTCAGGCTCACTTTCTACACTCTCCTTTACCTTTCTCATTGTATTATTCACACAGCATAATGCTTATAGTATAATACAGAATAATAAATGTTTGGTAGAAAGCAATTGAAAAAAATCCTAGAAAAGGACAATGAAATGTATAGCTAAAGGCCTCATATGATATAAACATTAGTACTACCAAATGTTTCACGGTATATCATATTGCCTTTGAGAGCAACTATTAGTATCATGTATGTTATAAATGTAAATGGAAAGCAAGACAATCATGCTAGACAAGATAATGCAAAATAACTCAAAATTATTTTCATTATTTAGATATATTAATACTTTGGCAAGAAAGAAATAACTTTGACATTTATGTTGATGCCATGAATGAAAAAGATGAGAGTCATGGCTAATGAAATGTATGAAAACAAAGGATGAATCAGAACATGTCAATTAGTCAGACCAAGTTTCAATTTATTTCTTATTTTATTTAATACTGAAGAAAAGCTATTTAATCATGAAGTTGTCTGTCAAGAACATTCATGGAGAGATAATCCTTGGGAATAAGACTTAAATATAGCTTTTCCTTCCACCCTCAACTCATTTATCTGATTTTCCTGGGCTAAAGTACTGTTGAGACTAAGGGCAGCTGAGTGCATGTGAGAAATTGAGGCTCGGTGGGAGTCAGGATCAGAATTGCCATGGAGCTTCATCCACTGCAGGATTTCCAAGAAAAATATTTTAAAATGCTGAGTACTAAATTCAGCTTGCCCAGCAGTGATGTGTGAAATAATTGAGGAAAAGATCAAATTCAGCCTTCTATGACTGTGCCAGATTTCTATTGATTCAAGAGTCCAAAAAGACAGAACTGCAGAAAGAATTAAATACAGCACTAGTATCACAATCAGAGTTATTCTCTATGTGAACAATAAAAGTTTCTGAGTAGAATATAGAATAGATGAAGGTAAGAGAGTAAATAAATAATTAAGTAAATATATGCCCTAAAGAATAATTATCTACTCTAAAAACATATTTCTGAATGTTGAAATAACTTATCCAAGCCAACTTTAGATTGACATTAAATGAACCATAAAGAAATGCCTTACATACTAACATCATAAAGTTTCTTAGAAAGGAAAAAAAAAAATCTATTAGGCAATAGGCTTCTTATTACTGGAAGCTTAGAAATAGTGAAATGAATGGAGATCATTTCAAAAATGCTATTTCTAGTCACTCAATCATTTGTCCAACCGTTCAGAAGTATCTATTGAACATGCCCTCTAGACACTGGAGATACAGCAATAAAAAATAAAGAAAACAAAATTTCCTCTTTTTATGAAACTTACATTCCACTTTCAGAACCAGAGAATAAAACCCCAAATGTATATATATTACAGAGAAAAACAGAAAATAATATCTATTAAGAATAATATAGCAGGAAAGGATAGAAAAACCTCAGAGATATTTTCATGAATGTGACAGTGCCACTGTCTAAAGTCATGACCTTTCCACTACATAACTTCCCATTGACCCCAAAAGCCAAAAAAATAATGTCTCTCCCCTAAGAAATAGCAGTACAAAGGCCATTAATTCAGAATGTGTCTTTCTTGTTCAAATAAACTCAAAGTGCAGAGCGGTAGAAAGGGTGAGAGCAAGAGGAAAAAAAGTGAGGTTAAGAAGCTCCTTCAAGCCCTGGCCAAAGTCTTTTGTGTTGTTAGGTTTCATATTTCTTTATGTTTCTCTAATGGCTCCCTTCACATCATTGGAAATATTTCTATACATGAGTGTACTTTACCTCACTTCTGCTTAGCGACATGAAAAGATAGAAAGAACTGTTCTTCCACTTCAGTATATAAAACCCATAGGGGTAGTCCAATTGATCTTTTGGTCATATTCTATGGTTGCAATAAATATTAAATTTTCAAAAAGACAAATTCCCTGTTTTTATGGAACATCCATTCTACTTTGAGAACCAGAGAATAAACCCCAAAATATAGATGTATTATAAAGAGAAACAGGAAATAAGATTTATTAAGAAAAATATAGCAGAAAAGGGTAGAAAAAGCTAAGGGGTGTTATTTTCTATAATGGGCCAGGGCCGCTGTCTACAGCCATGACATTTCCACTAATAACTTCCCATTAACTCAAAAAGCCAAAAAAGCAGTGTTGCCATAGGAGTGGTCTATTATCATCATCACAGTTACTCTCAAACAGTGTGGCCCAGGGGCCAGTTATATTCATATTATTTCAAAGCCTGTTAGAAATGTAGAAGCTCAAGCTATACAGACCTAATGAATCAGAATCTGCATTTTAAAGAGAGCTCCAGATTATTTGTAAGTACATATAAAATTTGGGAAGTGCTTCCCTAACAAATTGACCAGCATAATTCAGACAGAAATTATTTCAAATACACCCCATTCTTATTCTTATTTTTCTCTCCCAGCTTCCATTTTTATTCTCATCTCTATTTATAGCTTCTGTCTGTTCATGCTAAATAGATAGGGAAATGTGCAGGGTGTTGGGAATTGCTGAACATTTTCACCTAATACTCTAAGCCCCACAGCTCTACAGCCCCAAAATATCTTAATTCCTAAAATGTATTTCTGTACCTTTTGATTAAAAATTTAATTATTTGGAGCATTTCTTTTCAGGAGCTTTTTTAAAATTTTTATTTCTTTATCTTTTTAATTTATTGGGGGTGACATTGGTTAATAAAATTATATGCTTCATGTATACAATTCTAAAATACATCATTTGTATATTGTATTGTATGTTTACCACCCCAAGTTGAGTCTCCTTCCTTTACCATGCATCCCCCCTTTACCTTCTTCATATCTAAGCCAGTATTCAGATCATCACTCAGTGACTTGGGACTTCCCAAATTGAGGAACTACCCAATATTCATACATAGAATTAATTGAGCCTGATCCATGCACAAGCATAATACAGATTTGTGCAAGCAAGTATGCACACTGAAGATTCAAAACAGTCTGGCCAGTGTGGCTCAGTCGGTTGGACCATCACCCCTACAACAGTAAAGCATATCAGTAGGGGGGGATTAAAAACAAAAACAAACAAATAAAGTCTATAGATTTGTGATTCCAGTGTCATAGTGTGTTAAATTATTTAACTGCTTATAAATATAATGCTATCAATGGTTATAAATCTTGATTTGTTGAACAGCTTGAATTATTTATAATTCAAACATATGCCTGAGGAATATTAGACTCATATGGACAATAAAGACAATTAAATTGTCAAGGCGAATTAATTTTTCTGTATGGATCACGAGCTTTCCTTTACAAAAGTGCTTAGAATACTGACATGATTTTCAAGAAAGCTCTTATGTTTTTCACATAATTCATATCTAAGAGAATTTTGACTTAGTGCCTAGAAAGCAATTTAGCAAGCAATTTCAGTTTTAAAGGAAGTACTAAAGCTCTCCCATAGCTTTACTTCTTAAGAAAGAAAAAAAAAATCTGAAAGAAATAGGTTATGGCCAAATTTATTTTATTATATTTTATTTTGATGAGAAGTACTTTCTAAGACATTGAAACTTGAAAATACAATTTACAGTGATCTTTATGTGATGGGGAAAATGCTCTCAGTGTTGTGCACTTAATATGTAGAACCAAGGGGAAAAGATCATGCTCAATTACTTATTATAGAAATGAAGGATTTTATCCCAGTCAGGTTCATAAAAGCCAAAATAGAATGTAATGGTTAAAATAACATTGGCATGCACTTGTCTTGTAAACAATTTTTTAATTAGGCTATTTTGTATAACCATAATTTTAATTTATTCTAAATTTTAAACTGATCGTACTTTTCCTTCATATCCTAAGTATATAAATTTCATGTTACAACAAACATTATTACCTAAGAAAATAATTTTGATTTGTTTCGCTGGATCTAGGAGACACTTTTTTTGGAATTGGTAAATACCAATACAAATATTTTCTGCCTTATTTCTAGATCTTTTGTCATTTTCAACATGAATGTATATATATTACAATACCTGATAACTGACATATTACATATATTATCTGATTAGTTAGAAAATATTTTTATTCCCATTTTACTGATGAGTATGTTGTGATTCAGAAGATTAGCTAATAGCCCAGATCCACAGGCCTGACAACAATTTAAAGTAAGTTCTGCCTTTAAAGTTCATATTCATGACACAGCAAGAGGCTACCTCACAGCCTGTATAGGAATTTCACTGGTATTACCTCATTTCATCTTCTCATTAAGCTTTTTGAACTATGCCTTTCAATATGCTTGCAGAAAATGATACTGTATATAAAAGTAGTTATTCTTTTTCCAAGCTCATTTAAGGCAGATAGTCCTCTGATGTATCTGATATCAGAGAAAAGATACTAACCTGATCCACTTAAAAATAATGCCATAACACATGTCATTACTCTACAGGCCACTAAGCTTTCCCTCACATTTATTTGTGTGATCTACTATGATAAGTATGTTACATTTTAATTGTTTTGTATTATTATTCCATTTCAGATATAAGCAAACTGTGATAATAAGTGGTAAGTAATTTTTTCCCAAAATCACACACTTACAGGACCTAGAACTTTATTGTAATTTAGTCTGGTTCCATAAAACAACATCCTGTCCAGCAATTGGACTATTAGTGTGCATCTGATGACCAATGACTGCTTTATTGTAAGCAAGGAAATTATCAAATTTTCAAAATGCAAAAGTCAATTTAATTACAGTGTAAATAATGAATTTTAGGGAAAGAAAATTTAGTTAGACAGTTGTTTTAGTAACCTAGTTAAGACTATGCTTAGACTTCTGGTTTTGGCAATAGAGAAGGTAGTATTCTTTTCCATGAAGAACAAAACTCAGTAAGAAAGAATTTCTGTGGGAAGATGATGAGATCAGCTTGGAGCAATCAGACTGTGATGTGCCTGTTAGAAAGAAGTATGAAGATCATCTATGTGGATATGGCTGAGTAGTTCTGGAATTTTCCATCTGTCCTAAACAAATTTGGAAATGATCATTTAAAAAGATGGTTACTGAGGCTCAGTGGTAAATGTATGCAGGAAAAGTATTTCGATTTACTTTATGTAAAAAATACCTATGTCTTAAACAATGTGAATTGCAAGCCATGAGAAAGAACTGTGGTTTTAATCACTAACAATGACATAAAACATAGTTTGCAATCTACTTTAAAATAACAATAGCCTTAATAAATAAAATGACAAATAATTGCTTTTATGTCAAGTAGTTTAGTTCAATTTATTTAACACATACAGTGTGTCCCCTAAAAATATATACACACTTTAACAGCTGATAGCTCAATTTTGAAAATGAAATGTATTTTAATAAACACTGCCTTTATAATTATTCAGAGTGTGTATATACATTTTTGGGGATACCCTATATTTATTAAACAGCTTTTGCAACTTATTTGCTATCATTAAGTGGTAATATTACAAGGAAAAATGTCACTCATTTCAGTAACCAAGAAGAATTGTACTTAAAACTAAATGACTTATTGTATGTAAAGGATTTATAATACCAGATGGGAAGAATACAAATATCATTTTAATTGCAATAATGAGTTTTAGGGGGATATTACTTGAGGAAGAAAATCTCTTTAGGTTATTTTGAATGGCTTTAAAAGGGGGACTGATGTTTGTATTTACGTTTTATATAGGGTCTCTGAAGTAAGGCAAATACAGTCAAGTATGGCAAGTCTGGATATGGAAACAAGAATTAAGAGATAAAGAAGCTGAGCTCAGTGCACAGGAGTGTGACCCTGCTTTGGCTCTCTGGGTAACAACGGCAGAGTGAGTTTACAGCTTTTCTTTGACTATAGCACGTCTGGTAAATTTGTCCAGATTGCATGTGATTTGGCTGCTGTCGCTGGAGGAGCCCCTTCAGTGGGGATTAAAGCTGCGAGTGGGGTGGTTATTAGCAACTGAAAAGAAACAGAAATCCATTCTGTATGCTGAGCAGAGTGCACACGAAGGGAAGCCAGTTACCAAACCTATAGGCTCGGTGTCCAGTGGCATGGACACAGATTACAGCGTTTGTGCACAGAGCTGGGAATCTAGCTCAGCAATATTATCTTATTTACCAGGAACCCATCCCCACAGCTCAGCTGGTACAGAGAGTAGCTTCTGTGGAGCAGGAATATACCCAGTCAGGTGGTGGTTGTCCATTTGGAGTTTCTCTACTAATTTGTGGTTGGAATGAGGGGCCACCATATTTTTTTCCAGTCAGATCCATCTAGGGCTTACTTTTCCTGGAAAGCCACAGCAATAGGAAAGAACTATGTGAATGGGAAAACTTTCCTTCAGAAAAGATATAACGAAGATATGGAACTTGAAGATGCTATTCACACAGCCATGTAAACCCTAAGGAAGGCTCTGAAGTATGAATGACATGATAGCATAGAAGCTGGAATCTGCAATGAAGCTGGATTTCGGAGGTTTACTCCACTGGAAGTCAAGGATTGCATGGCTGCCATAGCATATAGTGAAGGGACTGAAAAATCTGGAACTTAGCTCATCTCTATACTGTGCTTAAACACATTTAAAGGATGTTTTGTTTTGCAAACTCTTTGCACCCTTATTTCTACATGACTTAATGGACCAATGCTTTTAAAATGACACCTATAAATGATAATAAACTGTTAAATCCCCCCAAAAAAGAATTAGGGGATAAAATAATACTATGGTAATTGGAGTTATCAAGAAACAGTGTATTAAAAATAGAATCAGGTATAAGATGAAATATTTACAAGAGTCACACTGGTTTCTTCTTTGGGTATCTGAGGAATGGTGATTAACTTAATGAAAGAGGGAATAAAAGTGCAGCCTCTATTAAAGAGCACGATCATGACTTGTTTTTTAAGCATTATCTGTTCATATTCTTGTGGGACTTTCAAAGGAAATGAAAAGCAAGAAAGCAGGTATAAGTCTAATTTTAAAGAAATATCTCATGAATAAAAGATAAATATCAGGGTCTTCAGAATAAGCATGCCTGGTAAGTTATGAGACTGGATTTCTGTGCTCGATATTCTGTAATATGTATAAGGATTTTTTCCATGAAAATCAGTCACAGTAAGAATAAGATGGTTTTCTCACATTTCAGTGCTTTCTGAGCTATTTCTAATTGAAATGGGTTAAATTCTTCTAACTATCTGATTATGATCATTGAAATACACATAATAAATATTACCTTCATCAATGAGAGCTTAAAAATATAAATACTTTATCTTACTTACTTATGCATAAGATGAAATTTAGGAGATTAGGAATGAAATATCAAACATTCTCAATGAAAATTTTAAAAAATTAAAAGGAGTGGAGTCAAAATAAAATTTAACAAATTTCTACATTTATGTAAAAGATTTAAAATGTAAAACTACAGTAATTTCTATATGATTTTTATTAGATATACTAAAATATTAAACATGAATATTGAATAAATATTTATAAATGTTCAACAAATATTTTTAGTATATAAAGAAATGATTTCCTGCTTTGAGGAAGACTAGACAAGTCAAAGAAAATAAATTATAATCAAAATAATATCTTATATACCTGTTATGTTTAAAATAATATTGAAATTTATTTATGATTAGTTACCAAGTAAAAATATAAATTTCAAACTCAGTTGTTCAGCTAAAAATGTAGATGTTCAAAGAATGTTACTAATAATAAGCTCTATAAATATTTAACCCTCTCATCCACTTTAAGAATAAAAATGGTCAAAATAGACATTGGGTAGAGAATTCTTTGAAGAAATTTATTATTGTGCTATGAACCTCAATTCTCCCCCCCCCCCCCAATCTAGAAAAAGAGAAATGCCTGATCAGTTTTATCTCAAGCTGAGTGATAGGTGATTCTATGGGGCCAGCTGAGAAGTGTTAAAGGAGTTTCCTATCATTGGGAAAACAACACCGTGATGATGCCTGACTCATAACCCAAGCAAGATAAAGACTACATTAGAATCATCTTTCACTCCTGGAGATTTCATGGTAGAAGGGATGAATACTTCTCATGGAAGTCTGGGTAGGGAGGTCATTAGAGGGAGAGCAGCCCTGGAAACACAAATTCTTGTCATGAAAAATTCTGCCAATAGGCAGGAAGAGTGAGAAAGAAACAAAATTTAAGGGGTGGTGAATTGGGGATGACTACTGGACAAAAATGATCATTATTTTTGTCATGAGAGACTTCTTGAAAGAACCCTAGAAGTAAGTGAACCTCTAAAGAAGTCAAGAAAATGCCCAAGTTTGGAGTTATTAAAATTAATAGCTTTAGCTGAGCTTTTGATTTCTTTTTTTCTTTATTTTTATTGTTGACACTATTACAGATGTCTTCATTTTCCCTGCCTTTGCCCACCTCCACTCAGCCCCCACACCCCTTTCCCCCTGGCCATCACCACACTGTTGTCTGTGTCTCTGGGTTGGTTATACATCTATGTTCTTTGAGCATTCTGATTTCTGGCTTTAGACAAATTTGAAAAAAGATTTAAGGTAACAATGGGACCCTCTAAGAGTCAGGACTGAGCTGAATAGATGTGAACATTCCTAACTTTACATTTAGAGGCAGAGGAAGAATATACTATTAAGTAAGTTTAAAAAGGACTTTGGTGCCCTGGGTGGTGTTTCTGAATGGTTAGAGCCTTGACCCACACACCAGAGGGTCACAGGTTCAATTTCTGGTCAAGAGCACCTACCTGGGTTGTGGGTTTGTTTCCTCGCCCTGGTTTGTTTCCTCCCCCTGGTTGCATGGGGGAGGCAACCAATCACTGTGTCTCTCTCACCTGCCCCTCTCCCCCCTTTCCCTCCCTCCTTCCATTCTCTCTAAAAATCAATGAAAAAACATCCTCAGGTGAGGATCAATAACAATAACAAAAACAAAAGATTTTGGAGAGAAAGAGAGAGAGAAAAGGCAGACAAGAGAGGAGAAAAATAACAGTTCAGCTACTTTGAATTATAGTTTCAAAATGTTGTTATACATATAAATATACATATAAATCTACATACATATACCAATGAAGAGAATCAAAGTGAAATGTGCTTAGGAATACACATTATTTGATAATCTTCAAATATATTAAGGAGAACTTTATTATATCTATTTTCTTGAGAATGATTGTATCTATAATAAAGAAAAAATCAAGTATAGGCTTGGCACAGGGATAATGTGTATAAAATATAATAAAATGGAAAGCAACTAAGTAAAAAAGTATTTCATAAAATCATACAGAGTCAATGATTTGCTTTTCCTGAACCATCAACAATACAATTAAATGGTTTTCCCCCACATTAAGCACTTGAATATGATAACATCATCAGTTACCATTTTAAGCTAAATGTCAAGAGTAACAGACTCATAAAAAAGTTTGATCATTTTTATAAAGGTGTTTTAACAACACAAATAAATAAATTCAGTAAGTTAATTTCTAAAAAATAATTTGTTTACTACCTAAGACTTATGTTTTTCAAGTGAAATAGTTCCTAAATGTGGAAATATAGGCTATCATAGATAACATAAATATAATTAAAAATATAAAACAAGTAAATAATTTTTCTTTCTTAGTTTGTTTTATTGCTACAATAGGAATACTTAAACTTATTTACAAATAAGTATTTATAAATGCTGAATTTCATTGGAAAAGCAACAATTTATGTTTCACACAAATCAATAAAAAATAAATAAGAATCCCAGAGATAACTTACACTACCAAAAAAATAGAACTAAGGAACGCCAAAAACACAATATATATTTTTGCACTACCTTCTATAGATGTACTTTATTCATTTAATCAATAGCTAATTAATTAATTAATCAGAAATACTAAAGCATACTTATACCAGGCACAGGTAGAACAAAATAATGAACAAAATTTAAAAAGTTCTTGCTTTTCTAGTGTTCACAATCTAACTATAGCAACGAATAAACACCCATATAATCTTTTTATCATTAAATTCATTGGGGTGACATTGGTTAATAAAATTATATGGGTTTTAAGTGTACAATTCTGTGATACATCATCTATATATTGCATTGTGTGTCCACCACCCAAAGTCATGTAAAAATACGTTTAAATTTTTTATGCAGGATAATATAGGATTCAATGAGAACAAATGACATTAGAACTTATATAACCTGGATGTAAGTAGATTTTCTAGGTAAATTTGTGTTTGAGTTGATGTTTGAAATGTGAGTACAGTTTAGCAAGTTAAAGGGATATGGAAAGAGGAGGGAAAATATAGTGCACATGTACAGGTTCAAGTTTACAGACTTGGTACAAAACAGATAACAACCAAAATAGCTTCCCAACTCTTGAAACAACGTGATAAAGAAAAATAAATGTAGCCTATCAAAAACATTTATTATTCATTAATTAAAAATTCAAAATGTATAAGAAATCACTTCTGTGTAAATAAAGAGAACTGATTAAACATAATGACTTTTTCTAAGAGGACATAAGGCTAAAAATTTATATTTTGTTGATTGCATGCTACATGTAAGAGAAAACTGAGTGATTATTTATAGATTTTTATAGTTTGTAGTATTTTTTGCTAGAATTCCGTAAAAACTAAACAACATGAACAGATTACATAATCCATCTCTGTCTTTTCTACAATATCCAATTTTAGCATGACATCTGAATAAGCTGTAATAGTGATTTCCAATGTCAAACTTGATAATTAGCTACAAATTGATTCATAAAGGACAAAAAAAGTAAAATAAAAGACAAATTTATACAGTATGACACATGTTGTAGATACTCAATAAACAACTGACTAAAAGCACATAAAAAAGAACTATTGGAGCACTGACTGGGATAGTGTGTATTCAAATTTGTGTAAGTTATGATATATATTTAAAAGTTTTGGGACAATTACTGAATGCCTTTCTCTGTCCAAGAGACTGTACTAAACTTTGAATCATAACTCCAAGGCCTAAAATTTATAAAAGAAATCTAACTTTCAATGCATATGTATATTAAAAATAAAAGTTGTGCTGGCAAGTTATTTGAAAAGCACTAAATCTTGGTTACTGATAAGCATGCTGGTCAAGCCAAAAGATGGGTGAGAAAATAGAAAAAAAGGTTTGATCAAACAGAAGAGAGTGAAGGGTAAAGAATTTTTCAGAAAAGCAGATATTCCAACTTGAACACCATGATAGAAATTTTCCACGTTGATATGAATTTAGAATCCATGTCTTTTATTCTCAATGCTATCCTGTTATGGGATCACCCATATTTATGTAGGTAAAATATTGTAAAAAGCAAATACTTGGACTTTCTAATGTGTAAAATTTTCATTTTTATCACCTTTTCTTCTCCTTAGGAGTTAATATTTTTATTTTTAAAAGATGACTCATGAGGTATGCCTTTTATATATATATAAAGTACAAAAAAAATTTTTAATTCGAATTTTTCAATATCAATGCCAAATTTCTTTCTTAGTATATTTCTAAGCAGCATGTGAAATGTATTTACCAGTCAAGATGCTTAGAAAGAAATTTTTAGTGTTATTCAATAATGTATTTTACCATCATTGAAAGCACTGAACTTAAAAACAGAATGAGTACAGAGTACTAACAAATTAGGCCTAATCACTTTATCAGTCAGAGATCATTCACGGAAGGAGAGATATAGATATTATGGAATTATAGGGTTCATAATAGGAATTAAGTCTGACAGATGTGGGAGCTAAGGAAGTAAAGATTCAGAAGGAGAAACTAGAAGCTCAGTGAAGGACATACTAATGAATCCTTTTGAAGCACTGGTGTGAGCTTGCATGGAAATATAAGGAACAAAGCACATCCAGCTGCCCAAACTGGACCATGTCATCCCCAGTGAACAAAACATTTTTCCTGAAAGCAAAGATGGGCAGAGGTACATTTATGTTTTACAGGCAGGGGCTAAGGTGGTCATGAATCACAATTCAGGAATTAGTGACAATGTGGTTGGGGGAGCAAGTAGTTGAGTTGACCTTCCTAAATTGACAGAAATGGTGAAGATACATATGCCCTATCTAAATGCATTTTAGTATGCATTTAGTATGCATTTTAGAGCAACTTTCTGGAACAGCATCTTAAAATCAGGTGAAAAATGTGGTCTTTCCCTTGGAAGTGAGTCAGCTTCTTTCTCCAGTCATCTCAATCTTTGCCCATTAAAACCATAAACAAAGTGTGAGTTCAGCTACCAAAGAAATAAACATCATCCATAGACGGAACAAGTGGCCTATGCTATTTTATGTACCCTCTTTCAAAGACAAAATTCACATGTTCTTGATAGTAGGCAGGATATTCATAGAATGTAAAACAGAAATATGATTCTGTTATTCTTTATTTAGAAGTTAAATATAGTTTAAAAGGTGTGCATGCATACCAAATTTATCGTGAAGAGGCTGAGTTCGCTGAATTGTATTTTGTTAACTTAGTTAAGGTGGCAAGTATATGTCCCAAAATATTTTCTTTATATGGTTCTTGCTCAAAATTGGCCAAAAGAGGAACTTGTGTGATATTTTAGAGGAGGAAATGAGGGCACACTAATTACTCTTTGAAAGTCTATGACATGAACATGATGATGTATAGAGACAAAGATTCCCAATGAACCCAACTTGTCTTTGCTTTTCTCTATTCTCCATCCAGCTCTTTTTTCTAAATCTGACCTTGTTGATCATGGGTGAATTCAGGCCCACAAAGCATTTTTGACTATGGCCTCACAAAAATGGAACTACAGAGAGGGCTCAGCTTTATGGAAATTTCTCCATAAGATTGAGTAATTATTTAAACAAACAAGTAACTGAGGAGTTTTTACTTTAATAAAATTAAATAAAAATATTGCATTTTCCACATTATTCAGTCGCTGAAAAATGGATGGAAGCTTAGGTCAAAAGAAACCAAAACAAAATAATTATAGATGAAATAAATTGCTTTTCTTAAGCACCTCTGAGTTATATGACAAATGAACCTGTGACCCTAATACAAGAATAAATATAACCTAGCAATGTATTAAAATGTCATACCAAATAGTGACTATTTTTATGTAAGATAAAATACTACATACAATCCAAAAAATTAATAGTAAAAGAAATTCATAAAATCATCAGGGGAGATTCTGCAAAGTCATTTGTTAAAATATAATATCTATTCTTAGCAAATGACATAGAAAACATTATTTAAATTTGTGGCCTAAACTCAATTTGGAAAATTATTCAATGACATCAGAAATTAATGCCTTTTATTATTATACATAGAAAGTTCTCGTGTAATTTATAGATGATGCCAAGTTCATAAAGTTAAGTATTTCATGGAAGAATATGTAATCAAAATGTTCAGTTGAGTTTGTTATAAGAGAGATTAGAGAGGAAAAATGTATCATGAGAATTCCAGAACCTGCTGATATCTTACATCTGGGAAAAATGTAAGAAAAAAGAGCTGACTGATATGTGTGTCACAAGGAAATCCACTATGAAGGAAGGAGAATGTGCGATGATCTGAAGCAAAGCTGTGCCTCACTACTCTAAGAAATACCTGGTCCAGAAAAAGTTAGCCTAATTCAAAGCTGAATAATGATAATAATGATACCAAAAAAGGAAATTGTAATAAAAACATAAAAATAATTTAAAAAGCAAAATAGAAGAAGAGGAAAGAACTGGCAATAATTAATAAAACTCAAGAGAACAAAAAAAAGTCATGAAGAATTTTAATCCTAGATTATATAATAATGGGTAATGATATGAAGTAATACCATATACTTGTTAGCAGAGCTACATGTGGAAATATGTAATGGATAAACTTCAAAGCGATATGGAAACTGTACAGCAGAATGATTAGCTTAAAGGCAATTTTTCTGAATAAAGGCTAGAAAAAAATTCAGGGAATTTTAATTTAGCAAAAATAATATTTTGCCTTCAATTATGAAATAAAAAATTCAGGAAATAAAATATTGATCTTAGATAAATTTACTAAAAAAGAAAAAGAAGCAAAGTCCTATTGCTGGTGGTATAATCTTATCTATCTGAATGTGTATGTTCACAGGTTATATAGTTACACCATCTATGTATATTATGTAATAGTTAATGAGAATTATAAAGAAAACAAGAAGTAATTTTTATTCAAATTTGTGCATATTATTTCAATCACATAATCTTTATTTTTAAGATTCAAAATTGAATTAAAGTTTATATATCAGATGAAAATAAAATTAAAATTAAAAATAAAATGAAGCTCTGAGTAGTTCTTTTATAGGTTCCTTGAAAATATGTTAATAGGAATATGTCTTATCCTGGGGAGTTTAGGAATTAAATTATCCAAAATAGTGACCATTGTGATTTTACCAAAGAAAAAGAAGGGTGGACAGACAAAAGATGTAAAGATTTTCAAAAGTAATGTCCTGACCTGGAAAGAACATGAGGTCTATGTGAAAATTACCATTGCTTATTTTTTGGGTAGTGAGGTTATGTTTTTTATACAATTCTTTTAGATAATTTTTCCAAAATATTTTCAAATTATTTTTTCAAGTATTTTTAAAAATAATTTCAAAAGAATACATTTAGTGTTATGCAGATCTGCTGTATATAAAAAGTATCTAACAACACCTTCATGACCTTCACAAACAACATTTTCTTCCATTTTGGCAGGCCAACTTTAACACAGACATGATGTTTTGTAAATTTAAGAGACAAAGTGCCACTGAGGTCTTAGATATGAAGTAATCCCTTAATGATGCAAAGTTTCTAGGCTGAATCAGGATTCTCTCATCAGGTGCCTCTGTCAGCATTGCATTTATTATCTCCAGCTGATTCTGTGGCACAATGACCACATTTCCGTCAGCCTTTCATTTTAGTACGAGCCAAATGGGGGCAATTGTGCTTTGCAGTGAGTAATAAACCTATAGCAGTAAGACTGTGAGTTTCTAAACCTCTTGCTGGTGGGATATGCACAATTTTTGTGCATTTCTGTGTTAAGAAGGGCTTAGTGCAATCTATCTTAAATAATCATGATTATCTTAAATAATCATGCTTCCAGATATGGCTCTCCATTGAGCACAGCTAAATAAAAGGAAAGGTGATATGAATATTTTACATTTTACAGTTAATAAAATTTGTACTAGAAAACATATCCATATTAATATGTAAGGATAATGTTTAAACATTGTTTTGTAGTTTTTATTTCTTTTGACTTACATATAAAAACTGTTCAAAAATATATCATGTATTCACTATATTTTCAAAAATTTTGAACTAACAATAGTGAGAATAAAAGACATCATTATAAGCTACATTAATTTATTTAACTGTGCATTTGAAGTAGAAAAGTAGCACTTTACAGCTTTTTGGGTTGAAATCTGAAGAACAAATGAAATGTTTCGCTAATCATTGCTAGAAGATACTACCAATGAATGCTCTGTTACTAACTCCCATTAGCAGTACTGGAATTTACACATGAAATGAACCATACATTTATTCATTTGCTGAAAAATGAGAACAGAATGTTATAAAGATAATGCTAGGTTCACAACAGGGACACTGAAAACTTATTCAAACTAATAAATGAAAACAATGAGCCAAAAAATGATCTTCATTCAAGCAAACTATGTGACATGAGCTACATAATAGATTTGTTACATATGAACCACTTGATTTCAAAATCTCTAATATTGCGGCAAAAAAAAGTAACTTCTCACCTATTTATATATAAGTATAGTCTAATCATATTGAAAAATCATACTAAATTTTTACAAAAATCAAGGTGGTATTTTCCTTGCTAACTTTCATAACCAATTTTAATCAAGGAAATTAAGATTTCTCTTACATTCACTTTAGTTGACAATTAGGATACTAGAGCCTTAAATGGAAACCTGCCAAACCTAAAACTGCCAAATAGAGGTAGGTTTCATAAGGCAGAGTTATGCTAGAAAGCAATTTGTTACATTAGAAACCTCATCCTTAGGATTCTATTTTTATCACTTGGGAGAATATAATTATATCACACATTAATTTTGAGGCGTGATCTTCTACTTCTGAAAATATATGTTAGAATGCAAGAAACAATAAATACAAGGAAAACACAGAGATACATTTTCCAAGAAATTTATATGGCACAGTCACACGTTGTTTTCTTCCATATAATTATATAGGTATAAGGCCTTTGAAGCGTTTAATAATCATTCATGCTTTCCTGCTTATATTTGGAGTAAAAACAGGGTTGTTTCATTGTACAACTATAAGCTGAGTTTTTGTATCACAGTCTGTATGACCAGCAGACCCTGAAATGCATTATGCAGTCAGCTTGGCCACATGCTGTGTGGCCTTAGACCCGGAAATGAAATATGATAGATTCTGACTTTGTGCCACAATGAATTTTTATTCTTTGTTCTATGCTATTACCTTCTTTATGTAGATATGAGTTACTGACCTCTGTCACTTACCTTCTTACTGAAGGAATACTTTTGACATTTCTTGCAGGACAAATCAGCTGACAATGTATTCCCTCAGTTATTTTGTGAGAAAAATATCTATTTCTTTCTTATGACATACATATCTTTAAACTAATCATTTCTTTCCTAAACTGCATCAAGTTTCCTGAAGATCTCAGCAAAGGTTTTATTCATTTATGCCACAGTGTCTTTGCTTCTGGTATTTTTTTTCTTTGTTTCCATCTCTGCTTTCATTACTCATCTCTTCTTAAAGTTTGCCTACTCTGTCCACTAAAGCTCTTAATATACTAATCAGTTATTTTAAATTTCCTATCTGCTAATGTCATAATCTGTGTTATATCTGAGTTTTGTGTTCTTAGACTTGTTTAGTTTCTTAGGATTTAAAACACACACACATGCAAAACAGATTAAACACACACACACACAAACCTTCTAGCATGCTTTGTATTTTTGTTAAAAGATACATGGTGTATGAGATAATGGTAACTGAGGTAAGTAGACCTAAAGAGAGGTCTATTAATCTAAGAGTCAGCTGGTTTCATCTTTGCTAAAGCTGTAGATACTAGAGGCTTCAGGTTCCTCTGGTGTCCTTGTGTTTTCCCCTCGCCTACAGAGTCTGTGTCTTGCTACTCTCTCTGCTGGAATTCATTGCTTTACTGGAGCCCTGCTGATGTGCTAGTAAGGTGGATGTCATCTACATCTCTCTTAAATTACTTTAGTGAATGATTTTTACTACCTCAAACTTAATTTTCTTCAAGCATAGATTTATTTCTTAAATTTCTATCCCAAAGGGGAATTTTAGAAAGCAAATAGTGACATAAACACGAAGAACCTAGCAAACCATTTATTTAAAGACATTCATAGGATTGTTAGTCAACTGGAAACTCCTTGCTTGTTATATCATTGTATACGATAATCATCGTGTACACTAGGGATCCTGGAATCAAGGAATCCTGACATCAATATATGGGACACTTTAGTGTTGAAAAAGTGTTTGTAAATTATTTTCTTAATCCTTTAAAGAATGAAACATGAAGTTTATGATAACGCAAAATAATTATTTATACATAGTTACTTAGCTATATAATCTTTCATTAGATGTAACCAAATGAGGAATTTAAGTATTATTTACAGTGAAGTTACAATAATTTAAAACTAATAAAATACTTCTTTTCTTCCTAATTTTCTTGCCTCAGGTGTAGACACTATTTGTTCAACTCTGACTTGAGAGTCAGACTTCACTGTGTGTTTTTCCTTTACCATTCGTTTTCCATTTTTTAGTCACCATATCTACATACTCAACATTCTCTCCAACCTATTTCTTTTTTCCATCTTCTGTAATCATCATAGTCCTTAGCAATGTCATGTTAAAATAAATTTTGTAACAAACTGTCTGGTTTTCCTGACTTCATTTTTTCTCTCTTTCACACTATGCTTTGCAAAAGCACCAGAGTAAATTTAATTATATAATTTTTATGCAAGGATTTCCTTAGGGGAATTCAGTATTATCTGTATACTGACCTTCAAGTCCAAGACTTTGTATAACTCATTTCCTATTCTCTAGCCTTCAACCTCTCCAAAAACTACTCAAAACTTCTTTTATGTCTCCAAATATGCCATGTAATCTGTTCTATGCATTTGTATATGTTGAATCTCCTTGTTAATTTTACATACTGTTCTGTCATCAGGTTACATATTTCTACCACTAGCTTATATTTCCTGACTTTAATATATGTACTTTAGATACATTTCTATAAAGTTTTCTCTTCTCCTACCAAAGTAATTGTCACATTTTTAAAAGATATTTTTTTGCCTGCCTCCTTGGTATACTTAGACTCTCTAAACATCAATTGTATTTTTGGTAAACTGTTTTTCTTTCACAAATAGCCTAGTATCTGATGTATAATAAATGCTCCATATAAATTTATTTAAGTCATTTATTTAATGTTCAAAGAATATTTATATGATCTATAAAATAAATGTTTTCTTTGAGTCATGGGTTAACAATATACTTTTGTCATCTAAATCTAGCTTGTATTTTATTTCTGAAATATATTTACTTTGAATTAATTCTAGAATAAATATCTTATGCAAATGATAGTCACAAATAATAATATATTCACATTTGATTGCAAAGCTTGTTAATATATATGTTTTATGTTTACAATTTTAATATATACTTTGAATAAATTTTATTATGTAAAATTAGAATTTTTTTCTGTATGACTGTCCTATTTCCAAGATGAACAAAAATTGCAGATATTTTCACTGCATTGTAACATGTTTAATGATAAGTAGTCCATAAGTAAAAGAGACATAAAAAATCAATTTTATGATTTTTCGGAAACTTCAGTTGCTATCAACGGTAAAGCATGAGGTGGAAGAATTGGGGCTAAGCACATTTTCTTGCTTTTGTATTGGGCTTCTTCACTTTGGGTTTCTTTATAGTTGATATAAATCTCATTAAGAGTAACTATGCTATCAAACATTTCTTAAAACAAGTTGTCAGCCAGAAAAGGAGCATTTAAATTTTTCTCAGTTTAGAGTTAGTTATAATGATTATTTTCATTTTAAGAGTTAAGAATCAAATATATATAAATGAGGATAGGAATTTCGGCAAAGCTAGACATGTCATTCACTTTTATCACACATTTTATAAAATTTATAAAAGATGATGTATTTATGAATTAGACCTTTGGTTGTATATTGGATACAGTTCAGTTCCTGAATATAGTATCTGTACACTGTCACTTCCATTTTAATAGCTGCTTATGCAAATGCATAGGCTTTTAACATTTAAATGAATTGAGCTGTATTGACCTTTTAATACATTAATAAGGATTTCCAGTTAAGATGGTCGCACAAAAATGAGAATGAAATATTTGCTAGAATAGGCCATTATTCATGCTCCAAGAAACAATAGTTTTTAATATTTTTTATCTAAAATTCCAACTTTTTGTTTCCCAAGACATCATTGTAGATATAGAGCCCTGTTTCCATTTCCTTGTGCCATAATTCATCTGTGTTAAGAATTACTGTTGAAAGTTCCCTATGTGAGATTGGTTTAGAACTTGAGTTAAGTATAAATATTACACTGTCCCAGAAGTAATTGTTCAAAATGTGTAATATAGGCTTTTTGTTCACTCTACTGCAGCCTCTCTGGCATTCTTGCTATTCCTTCCAAAGCCATAAATTCTTCTTCTTTTATTTATTTATATCAAAGTATAATTTATATAGGAAAATTTACCTTTATAGTGTACAGTTCTGTGAGATTATACAAATGCATACAGTCAAATGACAACCACCACAATCAGGGTATAAATCTCTTTAGTGTGTACATTTATGTAACTTATGCACAATAAATATCACACCACTCACGTAGGGTGAGATCCTTATAACAGGATGTTTTCCATGTTTTTGCTATGGTTGCTTTCAGCGTACTGCAGGTTCCAAATTCATCTGATGCTGCCATGTACTTTTGAGTTTTCCAGAGAGCTTTTCTCAGTATCAAAGCCTCATTCTAAGGTTGCTGCTGTCCATTAGAGTTTGCTGTCTGTATCAAAGAATACTAGACAAGGACGGTATAAAAAGGAAAACCAACAACATGAAAATGGGTGAAAATACCCCTAAGACAATGAAACCAACTCATGAAAGTGGGTGAAAACATCCTAAACACAATGAAACCAACACATGAAAATGGGTGAAAATATCCTTCAACAATATTAACAAAGTGAATACAATTATTTAAAAATATGGTACATAATGATAAGTTGATTTTATCCTGGGCGTAAAAGTTTGGTTTACTACTAGCAAATCTACTATGGCACTGCAGTGTATTAAAAGATTAAGCTGAAATACCACTTAATCTTTTCATTAGAAGAAGAAAGTATATCCAATAAAATGCATTGCTGATAAATCATAAAAGCTCTTGATAAACCAAGAATAGCAGAAAACTTTTCTCCACTGAATAATGAATATCTACTTCAAATCTAGTGTCATTATCATATTTAGTGTAAGGATGTCAGGAGCATTCTTTTTAAAGTCAAGAGCACTAGAGTATACCAACTCCCTCCCATGTAATTCTGTATTGAATAATGATTCTAGACAATGCAGAAAGTCATTAAATTGTAGTAAAAGCCTAAGGGCTGGAAAGGAAGAATTCGAAATGTCATATGCCATTGAGAAAACTGTTATCCTCATAGAACACCCAAAACAATCCGGGGTTGGGACAATTAATTTTCTATTACATTTTTTCACCTATCACACTCAAAAATAATTTCAGGAAGAAAACAAAAGGCATAGATGTGAAAAGTAAAAATTTTAAATGAGATGGAATTTGTCATTTTGGAGTAGGTAAAATATTTTAAGCAAGATTTGAAAGTTATACTTGATAAAAATATAAATAAATAAAATTGCATTAAATAACATACTTTAAAATTTTGAATCAAATATGTTCCGTGCATTTGTCCAAAAATAGTATTTTAATAGATAAGCCTTGAAAATCAATTTGGAAATATATATATATTGGAATAGCAGATATTTCGTTGAAGAGTCATAAACAGACATAAAAAAATTTGGTCTACTTCATAAGAGATAGAAAAAAATACAAGTTAAAACAGCAATGAGATGTCATTTTAAGCCACCAGTTATGTTATGGAATATCCACCAATTTTAATTGGATATTTCCTAGTGTTAAATGTCAGGCTAGTCTTTTTGGAAAAAGGAAAAAAATAAAAACAAACAAAAACAAAAGTGGGTCTGTGTTCTTTTCTTTGCATCCTGATGAATGGTACATAGTTTTTATTTGTTCTTTTTTCTGTTGATATTTACTTTGATCAGTTAAGGTAGTGTCTGCCAGGTTTTACTCTGCAAGGTAATTTCCTACATTGTTATTAAGAAGCTATTTGTGAGTGGGTATTTGAGACTATCTAAATGTCCTTATAGCTCAACAAAATTTCATCCATTGGTTTTACTGTGCATTGAATCATCTTTCATGAAATAATTATTACAAAGATTACTTTCAAATCATGACTTTTAAACTCTATCATTCCTTCTACATGTATTTTTTAATTATACTGTATTGAAGAGTTTTTCTTTTCTATATTTATTTATTTGTGTATTCATTTACATGAATGTTGAGTTGTGAATTATTTTATCCTGGGAGTTATATGTAAATCTTTAATTGTATTTATTTTAATTTAATGCCAATTTTACCTGTCTCTTGTATCGCTTGAAAGTTTCCCATCTTTTTCAACATATTCTTACTTTCTGGTACAATAAGACTTTCTAGGCTCATCTTGTACTTTCCTTGTCCAAACCTGGGACCAACATCTTTTATTATTATTAGAGCTGAATAGTTTTAGTAGCAATTGCTTCAGTGTTTTTGTTGAAGGTAAATTGTTCTATGTATACATATTCCCTATCAATATTTCCTTCATTTTGGAGTGTTGTGTTTATTTTCCTTCTGGTTAGTGTCATTTGGGAGAAGGTTTTCCATTTACTAAAATGTTTTTATTATTTTCTTTTTATAGTAGATAGGGTTAGATTAGGGGTCCTCAAACCACAGTCAATGCGTCAGATTAGACCTGTGTTGGTTAACAAAGTTGTTGGAATAAAGTCAGGTCTATAATTTATGTATTATCTATGGCTAATTTCACACTACAACAGCAGAGATGAGTAGATGTGACATAAATTGTAGGACCCACAAAGCTGAAAATACTTATTATCTAGTCATTTACCAAAAAAAAAAAAAAAAAAAAATGTTTGCTAACTTCTGGCATGGACGTAAACCACTAGATTTTAGACTTGGCAGTTTGGAGTAGTTTATGAAATTCTTAGATCAAGAGTGCCCCCTTCTGTTGGTGTAAGTGATGCAGCTTCTCTAATGAACGGCATTTCCAATTTTGAAAGCTGCTATTACAGTAGTTTCCACTTTATCTGTGGTTTCACTTTATGTGGTTTCAGTTATCATGGCCAATTGCAGTCTGAAAATATTAAATGGGAAATTTCAGAAATGGACATTTTGTAAGTTTTATATTGCACGCCATTCTGAGTAGCATAATGAAATCTAGCACCGTCCTGCTGTGTCCCACCTGAGACATGAATCATTCCTTTGTCTAGCATATCCACACTGTATGTACAGTACAATAAGGAACTCTAAAGAGAGGAGGGGACTGCATTCACATAATTTTATTACAGCATAGTTATAATTTTTTCTGTTTTAATATTATTAATCTCTTACTGTGCTTAATTTATAAATGAAACTTTACCATAGCTATGTATGCATAGGAAATAGCATATTATATGTAAGTTTTGGTATTCTCCATGATTTCAGGCATTCACTAAGGTCTTGGAATGTACTCCCTATGATTTAGGGGGAATTATTGTACTTGGGGTTTTCTTAGTTATAGTTTTGTGGTTATTTTTATAGTAGTTCTCTAAATAAGTAAAATAAGCATACTCTTATTGTTGGTATATCAATAAAGATCTTATTTATAAACTCCCAAATGAGGAAGTTAATATACTCAGTTATTCTTCCATTTCTCCATACCTGTTAAATATGTATATTTTTATTTTTACTTATAAAATTTAATAAATATTATACTAAGGCTTTTCTTATATATTTTTTTCTTAGTTTTTGCTTCAGATTAAATTCATCCAAAGCTTGCCACTAGATACCTTGTGTATTATTTCTTCATTTATTGGTTGCCTGAATTTTTTTATTAAACTGTGTTCTTTTTCTTCAACATAAACTCATGGGCATTATATTGCTTGAATCCTTGTAAAATTGAGATTTTTCTCTGTTGCCTTTATAGTTTTAAGACTATCAGGTTGAGAATAACCTTGTTAAGGTATATTATTTTTCTCTCAAGATATTTTTCCATCTGGGTTTGAAAATTGCTATAGAGATTTCAGAATCCAGACTGAATTTTCCCTATTTTAAGTGAATTTCTTTTAATCTTGTTTATCTATAGATTCAATTGAAATTCAGTAGTTTAAGCCAGGTTAGGTGTTTTATTTCTATATGAATGTGTATTTTTTACTCTCACTATATGAATTCATTTAAAATATTTCAAAAAACATTTCTTTATATATTGGAATTTTGCTTTTCCATTAATGATGTTCTTTAGAAATGTCAATTACTAGAGTGTTTTAAATCTTCTCTATTCTGCATATGCATTAAAATACCTATTTAATAATTTTAAATTATTTTTTTCTTTTTATTCTGGGTTCACTATAATTATTTTAGCTTTTCCCTAGTCTCAATGATTTAATTATTATTACATCTATGTCATTTATCATTTATATATTATGTATAAATTGTTTAATCCTAATTCCTTGACCTTTGGTTCCTTTCTTTAACTCTTCAAAGTTCATTTTTGTTTCATCAACTTATTTTTTATTTTATCTCATCTCATAATTTTATCATACAATACCAAACTTACAGTGAATTTTGGTATATTTTTCTAAGTATTTTTTCTTCTAAATCAATCCTACCACATACTTATAATTTTCCCCCATGTTATCTTAGCATGGATTACTTTATGTTTAATTTCATTTTCCTCCATGAAACTTTCTCTGACATTCCATTTGGCATAATATAGCAGAGATGAATTCTCCTTGACTCTGTTCAGAAATGTATTAAAAATTTAAAGATTAATATTCAATTAACTAAAGTTACAAATACAATAGTTTATTCCTTAAGCTTTGAAATTCAGTATGCAATTTCTACCATTCTATTTCTATCTAAAGCACACATTAAGAATTACATTTAAGAGTACTTTAAATAGAATAAAGTACATTCACAAACTTAATTAAACTTTGAATATTTTATCTGCATTTACAGTATTAATATATTATATTCATTTTTGTTTTATAACCATATTTTAATTAACATAGAAATGAAACATTCCTGAGTAATCAAATAACATCTATAAGCCCAATAAATTAAACATATGTTATAAATTATTTGTTATATTTTCATAATTTTTTAGAAATTAGATTTTTAGCTATTATCATAAAGTTACCTTGAGTTTATAGTTAAAGTTAAAATGACAATTCTTACACACTCTCTAATAGTAAAGTTATCTTAAATATTATATATATTTAGAATACTGAAATGTACATATTCCTTAACATAAAATTTTATTTTACGGTTTTTAGTTTCTCAAAAATACATATTTGAAATTTATGAATCCTACTAAGGGAAGAGAAATATCTTGCTAGATCTCCCCAAGAATTAAGTATATGCTCAATATTAGTTGACTCTAAGTTGCATATAGAATATCTAGCTATTATGATGATAGATTCCTGTTGATAACACTGATAAAATACATCAAATCATAGTAATAGTTTTAAGGTTTTGATCTTTCAGCTCTTCAAACCAGGTAGCTTACATTTCTATTCAACTATTACACATGGGATACAGAGAAGTCCTGATCACTTGACTGGGTTCTCTTTTGTGTTTCTAATACATGTGAATGCATTTCTTTCTAATACTGAAGTAGTTTAAGCTTGAAGGAAGCCTCAAATTTTCATATACTTAGGATATCACAACTTAACATATTAAAATGACACATAAACCAAATTGGCATATCTCTCATGCACAATATCACAACCAGGATATTGCTATTAAGAATGCCATGTTCACTTTATAGCTACATTCACTTACCTCCCATTCCTACTTCTTTAACCCCTAGTGAACATTCATCTGTTCTCCAGTTCTATAATTTTGTCATTTCAAATATGTTATATAAATGGACCCATACAATAAGCAACTGTACAATTTTGAGTAATGACTTTTTTCAATCGGTATAATTCTTTGGAGATTCATACAGATTTTTGTGCATATTAATAGTTAGATCTTTTTTATTGCTGAGTAGTATTCTATGATATTGAACTACAGTTTGTTTTACATCTGAGACTTATCCAATTTTAGGTGATTGTGAATAGAGCTACTATAAACATTCAATTATGGATTTTTGTATGAACATAAGTTTTCACTGTTTTTCGATAAGTGCCTAGAAGTGTACTTGCTGGGTCATATAAGAGTTGCATGTTTAGGTCTTAAGAAATAGCCAAGCTGTTTTTCAGAGCTCCCATGCCATTTTATATTCCAGTCAGAAATGCATATGTGGTCTGGTTTTTCTGCATCATCACCAGCATTGGCTGATGTCCTTATTTTTATTTTTTACCACAGTGACAAGTGTACCATTCTGGTCTTAAGTTACATTTTTCTAATAACATTTAACTTTCTTTTTCTTGTGCTTGTCATTTGTATATCTCCTCTGGTGAAATGTTAAATCATGTCTTTTGCCCTTTTTCTAATTTGTTTTACCATTAAATGTATAGAGTGCTTTATATGTTCTAGATACTAGTCTTTGGTTGGATATGCAGTTTGCAAATATTTCTTTCAGTTAGTAGTTGTTGAATCTGTTGTGATGGTCTTTTACAGAGCAAAAGACAAATTTTAATATAATAAAATTGGTCATTTTTCCCACTTATGGATCATGCTTTTGGTGTTGAGTGTAAGACACTTCCCTATTCCTAGCCCTAAATTAAGAAATTTTTCTCCTGTATTTTATCATCTATATTTAAGCTATACATTTTACATATAGTTCATAATCTATTTTAAGTTAATTTTTATAAGCAGGGAAACAAGTAGAGATTAAGTAGAGTTGTATCTAAAAAAGTCTTAGATAACCATGTTTGTATTTAAAAATCTTGCTTGACCAGGCGTGGCTCAGCGGTTGAGCGTCAACCTAGGATCCAGGCGATCGGGGTTCTATTCCCGATCAGGGCACATGCCTGGTTGCATGCTTGATCAATGACTCTCCCATCATTGATGTTTTTCTCTCCCTCTCTCCCCCCTCCTTTCCTCTCTCTGAAATCAATAAAGATATATTTTTTAAAATAAAATAAATAAAAATAAAAATCTTGCTAGAATTTTGATACAAATTGTATTTATAGGTGTATATGAACTTGGAAAGAAATGTCTCTAGTATATTAGGACTTCCAATTCATAAGCACAATATATTTCTCCATTTATTTATAGGAATATTTCCTAATTTTCGCCATGCAAGTCCTGTACATTTTTCCTAGATTTATAACTATTTAAGTTTGTTTTTTTAAAATCACTAAGAGCCCTGCTGGATGTGGCTCAGCAGTTGAGCATTGACCTAGGATCCAGATCACAGTTCTATTCCTGGTAAGGGCACATGACCGGGTTGCGAGCTTGATCCTCCGTAGGGGGCATGCAGGAGGCAGCCAATCGATGACTCTCTCATCACTGATGTTTCTATCTCTCTCTCTCTCGCTCTCTTCCTTCCTCTCTTTGAAATCAATAAAGATATATTTTTAAAAATTAAAAATTAAAAATTAAATTAAAAATAAATAAAAATTTTAAAATCACTAAGACCTTATTTTTTAAAGCAGCTTTATGTTTACAGAATGTTAGGCAGATTCTTCAGAGTTCTCATTTATTCTCTCTCTCATAGGCTCACAATTTCACTTATAATGTATTGCATTAGTGTCATATATTTGTTACAATTCATAAACAAATATGGATACATTATTTTTAACTAAAATTTAGAACATACACTAGGAATCACTCTTTCTGTTGTATAGCTCCATAGGTTTTGATGATCCACTACATTTTTTTTAATCCTCACCTTAGGATATTTTTTCCATTGCTTTTCAGAAGGGAGTGGAAGGAGGGGAGAGAGAGAGAGAGAGAAACATCGATGTGAGAGAGACACATCAATTGGTTGCCTCCCAATTGGCACCTGCAACTGAGGTTCGTGCCCTTGGCCAGAATCGAACCTGGAACCCTTCAGTCCTCAGGCCAGTGCTCTAGCCACTGAGCCAGGCTGGCTAGGGCTACTCCACAGATTTTGATAAATGCATGTTGTCATATATCCTCCACTACAGTATCAAATAGAATAGTTTTACCACTCTAAAAATTCCTGTTCTTCACACATTCATTTGCTACCAGTAATAAATGAGTTCCTGTTGCTCCATCAGCATTTGATGTTGTGTTTAGGATTTTAACCATGACAGTATACTATTGTGTAATTGTTCCCTCAAATTTATTTTACTGATGATGTTTCTCTCAGAAACTGTGGGGCAAGACTTGCATAAATGTGAAAATCAACTCTGCTATGTAATGTTATTCATTTTGTCTATCATAAACCTATTCTATTTTAGAATTTAAAAATGTGCTGTAGGATAGAAAGATACAAAAATGAACTTAATTCTAAGATAACTGGAGATGATTTAACAAATTATTTTAATTGTTGTTGTATATCTACTGCAAGAATTTTTTTTTGGATATGATTACTAAGAAAAATCTCAAAATGTTTAGATAGAAAAGAAGTATACTATGCTCCTCAAATTCTCGAATGAGCAAAAATTGTCCCCTGACAGTAGACATTAAAATTAAAAGAATTTCTGTCATCACAACCCGGATATTATTATTCACCCATAAAAGACTGAGTGAGGAGTATGCAGGTAAAGATGGGAACTGTGGAATATAAGGAAACCACAGGACCACCCCAAGAGGGGCTAACTAGAGGAGACTCCAAATAGATAGCTCATTTTTGAAGGCTGTCTATGTTCCATATGTTTCTTTCATTAATCTCAACACTTACTATATTATTTGATAGAGAGATAATAGTAAATGAATGGTGTAATAATCTTGTAAATTAACTGAGTCAGGAAGTGGAGAAAAAGAAGCAGAGAAAGGATTAGATATCTTTCTAAATGATTTTCAAATTTAATTGGTGGAAAAAGTAACAAGTAGAACAACTATTTTTGAGATCAGTTTTACCCATAGCAGAATATTCTAGATTTCCAAATACAGGCCTTTATTCTTGATGCTATCAAGTCCCAAAGGATAAATTATCCGTGTTAACTTTGGAGGGGGAGGAATTAGGGAATTTGGTATGCCAGAAATCAGGGAAAAATGTATCAGTTTCATTAATTTTATTTAATAAGTTTTCTTTTTATAATTAATGTTATAATAAACATAGGCATGTGAAAATTAAATAAATAAAATAATCTTTTCTTTGAATTATTAAGCCAGAGAAGACATAAGTTTTTCTACTTGAATGTTTAAAAGTTGAAATTTTCTTTTACCTCTATACAGATTTTTAGTTATATGAAAAGTAGTAAACATGGAAATAACACAGGGGCAAGACCGAATTGGTTAAAGCTTTATTTTGTACTCTTTGTAAAATGCAAGACATGTGGGTTATTATCTTTTTTCTTCTAGTTTACTTATCTAAATATGTGGAGATTATATGAGAGAGCTGATTTTCTGATTAATTTCCACAGAGTCTCACATACTTGCAAAAGTACCTCAGGAGTTCCTGAAAGGCATTGGACATAGACATGAGGATTTCTGAATCCAACTCCTTCTCCAAACAGAGATACTAAGTTTTAATTTGCTTTACATATTATCTTTACACATACAGCACATTCAAAGAAAGTTTAGGCCATAAATAATCTCTGTAAACCATTGAACCTCATGGGTAAAACAGAACTGGAGTCTTATATGAATTAGCATGAGAGGAGCATTTAAGGCCTAGAAAGTCCAAAGTCTCCTCAGTATAATATACGTGGGAAAGGTACAAGCTAGGCTATAAGTGCAGCACATGGTCCATGGTAATGTAATGTGACAATGGAAAAATGTGTCTGAGTATGAGTAGTTCATATTACAGTAAACTTTCCTGGCAGACATTTTTTTATAAATCATGAATTTAAAGAGAGGCAGCTTTAGGAAATAATGCCCTTATGGCCTTAATGAGTTAAGACTGTTTCCAAAGGGAAAAGGAGATGCATTAGGAAAATTTGACTCTACATTTGTAAAATGAAAACCCTTTTTTATAAATGTGAACTCTGCAGTGGGATCTCATTAGTATAATGATTCAGCATAGATAATGTGTAGTTTGAAAACATGAGGCCTTTGATCTCTAACCTTTCGAATCTCTCTTAGAACTTCTGCAGCTCTTTAGAGTCTATTATTATTATCGTCTTTCCCCTGGATTTTTATATTTTAACTTTAGATGGCACGTAAAATAGAAAATACAAGCATGGGATTTTAGACAGAAAGGTTTTATATTAATCAAAAATTTCTTGTTAGGAAAAAATAATTTGCAGTTAAGTTTGAATCTTGGGTTTAACATAAATAACATTATGGATTTTATCAGATCTCTTAAAATTACCAAGATTGGAAAAAAAATAATGTCTATCTCATAGCCTGCTGTGAACGCTGGTACAGATAATGTATATTGGCCTTAGTGTTTCCCTCAGCTTGACTAAAGTTTAGACATGCTGCTTCCTGACTCTTAGCCCCTGACCTCCTTCCCAGCTGGCTACTGCAGAATCTGATGACCTAACCACAGAGCTTCTTCCTTCCTTTTCTTAGGGCATTTACTCTAGAAAACTTATAATTGCAAATTCTTTCTCTGCCCCTTTGAGATGTAAACCTTTTTTAAAAGCTTCTTGATGGGAATACAGATTGGTGTAGCTACTGTGGAAAGCAGTATGGGGTTACCTCAAAAAATTAAAAATAGAAGTGCCTCTATATGTAAATAGATAGATATAGATGATAGATAGATAGATGATGATAGATAGATAGATGATGATAGATGATAGATAGATGATAGATGATATAGATAGATGATAGATGATTGATGATAGATGATAGATAGATAGGTGATAGATAGATAGATAGATAGATAGATAGATAGATAGATAGATAGATAGATAGATAGATAGATAGATTAGATAGATAGATAGATAGATAGATAGATAGATAGATAGATAGATAGATAGATAGATAGATAGATAGATAGATAGATGATAGATAGATAGATAAATGATAGATGATAGATAGATGATAGATGATATAGATAGATGATAGATGATATAGATAGATGATAGATAGATAGATGATAGATGATAGATAGATGATAGATAGATAGATGATAGATAGATAGATAGATAGATAGATAGATAGATAGATAGATAGATAGATAGATAGAGATAGATAGATGATAGATAGATAGATAGATAGATAGATAGATGATAGATAGATAGATAGATGATAGATAGATAGATAGATAGATGATAGATAGATAGATAGATAGATAGATAGATAGATAGATAGATAGATAGATAGATGATAGATTAGATAGATGATAGATAGATGATAGATTGATAGGTAGATGATGATGATAGATAGATGATAGATGATAGATAGATGATAGATAGATAGATAGATAGATAGATAGATAGATAGATAGATAGATAGATAGATGATAGATGATGATAGATAGATAGATAGATAGATGATAGATAGATAGATAGATAGATAGATAGATAGATAGATAGATAGATAGATAGATAGATAGATAGATGATAGATGATAGATAGATGATAGATGATGATAGATGATTAGATAGATAGATAGATAGATAGATAGATAGATAGATAGATAATAGATAGATGATAGATAGATAGATAGATAGATAGATAGATAGATAGATAGATGATAAATAGATGATGATAGATAGATAGATATAGATAGATATAGATAGATGATAGATGATAGATAGATAGATAGATAGATAGATAGATAGATAGATAGATAGATAGATAGATGATAGATAGATAGATAGATGATAGATAGATGATAGATAGATAGATAGATAGATAGATAGATAGATAGATAGATAGATATAGATAGATAGATAGATAGATAGATAGATAGATAGATAGATAGATAGATAGATAGATAGATATAGATAGATAGATAGATGATAGATAGATAGATAGATAGATAGATAGATAGATAGATAGATAGATAGATAGATAGATGATAGATAGATAGATGATAGATAGATAGATAGATAGATAGATAGATAGATAGATAGATATAGATAGATAGATATAGATGATGATAGATGATAGATAGATGATAGATAGATAGATAGATAGATAGATAGATGATAGATAGATAGATAGATGATAGATAGATAGATAGATAGATAGATAGATAGATAGATAGATAGATAGATAGATAGATAGATGATAGATAGATAGATAGATGATAGAGATAGATGATAGATAGATAGATAGATAGATAGATAGATAGATAGATAGATAGATGATAGATAGATAGATAGATAGATAGATAGATAGATAGATAGATAGAGATAGATAGATAGATGATAGATGATAGATATAGATAGATGATGATAGATGATTGATAGATAGATGATAGATAGATATAGATATAGATAGATGATAGATATTATACCACTCAACCTAAAAATTGATGAGCCTCTTGAAAGGGAATAAGACTATAAGCAGAGATGCCAGTTCAGAAGCTGTTTTACTAACCTGATGGAGCAGAAATAGAAAGGTGGACTTAAGAAATGTCCTAGGCATAGAATAAGCAATGTTGGGTAAAGAAGGAATGAACAAAGTGATGGATGTAAGAGTGAATCCCATGCTCACAGGTTTTTGGTTGAATCAGATGATTGGATTATCAATAGTGACTGAAATATGCTAAGGCAGAGAAACTATGAAGAAAGTTTAGTAAAGACATTGAAACATTGGATGGCACAACTCATTCATTGCTTTATATTTTATCCACAAACACAAAATACATGCAGAATTTATACTATATTGGTGAAATAACATTCAAAATGATATTATTTGAAATCACATAGAAAAAAGAAAACAAATTGAAAAATAGTATTTTAAAATCACTGACAAAACTGATAAAAATTACTGAAAAATACTTAAAATTTTTCTAAGACGTTAGATTTTATGTTAAGTCTTCTTATCACACAAAAAATAATAAGAAATAAAGAGGACAGGAAGAAATTTTTGGAAGTGATGAAATATTTATCCCATATAGTTATGGGATAGATTGTGGTGATGGATTCATGATGTATACTCATGTTCAAATGCATCAAGTCTTATACATTAAATATGTACACCTTTCTATGTGTCTATCATATCTTAATAAGGTGGTTTAAAAATTTGTGAGAGCCTGCACAGTAATGGCTGGGCATGTAGTGTTAGTTGTATTCCACTATGATATTTAATTAAATTATAAAATCCTCTTCAGATAGTAGCTAATGTATATTTATAATATCAACATTATTTTTTGCAGTTATAAGAAATATTTTATCAGGATGGCTGAAGAATTTTCTGTTCTTCCTATAAAAATAAATTTATGTTAAGGTTGACAGATATTAGGTTTAATACATAAAATGTTTAGGGACTAGAATTGAATACCATTAATGGCCACAAATTCTTTTGAATTTCTTTTGAAATCAGAAAATAATAAATTTTAGGTTGAAAAAAACAATGTAATACATAATGTTTATATATCCATCTTTATACCAATACAATTGAAACCTATAATTTTAATATTTTTATGGAGAAAGTATTCAAAGGCCAAAGTGTCCAGAAAATAAAAATGTGTTTCTGACCCAAATGGTAAAAAATAAATTCCAAACACATACATTTAACTCCAAAAATGTAAATAAATACTACCTGTGAAACTAAAAATTTGTGAAATCTTGAGGCAGTTTTAAAAAAAAAGGAATTGAGACTAAGGCCAGCATGTTATTGGGGCCCAGTGTCATCATCCAAATGCAAGAGAAATGAACGAGAAAAGGAGAGAGAGGGAGAGAGAGAAATGTCATCTCTAAGAAAGCTCAAGAAAATAGTAAAAACACCAAGCACACATCTTAGATTTGAAAGTAGTAGAAGCAATACGTGATCATGGTGTAAGATTGTGGTAATCAGTGAGCAAAACAAAACAAACAAAAGAGCAGCACACAGGAAGATCTGGTCCCTCGACACGTGTAGTAGGAAGTGACGGTTAGGAACGTTTACATGCTGCATGTAAGATCTATAACTATTTCTGTACAATCATGATGGTCTTAGGCGAGGAAGCAGAACAGAGTCCAAAATCAATCTGGAACTAACAAGATAAAAGCATTAAAAATAATACAAAAATGTACCAACATATTTTATTTCCTTATTTATTTAACACATATTTATAGAACACCTACTATTTTCCAGGCAGCGGTCTAGGTACTAGGGATTTAGCAATGAATACAGCAAAGTTCCCATTTGTGTGGAGCTTATATTCTTTTGGGGGTGACGAACAATAACTAAGTAAACAAGAAAATATACAGGAGGTAAATTATGGATAAAAATATATCAGGGTACAAAAATAGATAACTGCAGTAAAACGCTGTGTGTTTTCTATAGTGTTCATGAAGCCTTACCAAGGCAGTTAGATCTGCATATATTTAGGGGCAAAAAATCCAAATAAAACAAAGAGAAAAACAAGTGCCAGAAGCAGGAATAGGCTTAAATTACAGGCAGAACTATTGGAGCAGCATGAACAGGCGGAACCGTGGGTGACAGAATGTTTTCTAGGACACAAGAAAGTATTTCTGTCACAACTATAAAGACTGTGACTATTACACCAATTGAAATTAAAAATAATTGTGTGGTTTTAGCAGAGGAGTAAAATATTTGTAGATAATTTTTAAAGTTTTACCCCACTTTCTTCAGAGAATAGACGATGGGTAAGCATCAGTAATAGTAAGGAGAATAGATAGGTTATGATAATAACTCAGGCGAGACATAATGGTTGATTAGTTTTCTATTGCTATGAAACAAATTACTACAAACTTAATAGCTGAAAACATCAATTGATTATCTTACGGTTTCTATGTGTCAGGACTCCAGGTACAGGTTAGCTGGGTACACTGCTCAGGTTTCATTAAACTAAAATCAAAGCATTGTCCAGGACTAAAATCTCATCTAAGGCTTAAGGTCTTCTTACGGCTCACTGGTTATTGACAGAATTCATCTCCTTCCCATTTTATGAGGCCTCAAATCTCTTGGTATCAGCCAGGGACCACGCGCAACTCCCACAGAGCACTCAAGTCCTCGCCATGTGGCTCCCTTCCCCAACACCACAAATGATTTCAACAAAACAGATATGAAAGGATACGGGTAAAAGTAAAAGCAAGCCAAATATGTTGGCTTTCTAGGATATTTATTTTATAAAATAAGAAAAAGGTAATGGTTTAATATGCAATTGAAAATATAAGGGTATCTGTGAGAATTAAAATATTTTAAACCACTAACGGAGGAATATTAGACAAATAAGAGTCACAAAATGTAGAGGATATCAACAAGGTTGTTCAGGAAATAGAAAATGTAAAAGATCAAATGCATAAAATTAAGTAAAAATGTGTGACAGAAATATTGCTTACTTGCAAGAAGTAGCACACAAAAATGTGAATATTTCCTTTTCTTCTACAAATATTCAGAGGTTTTCAGATTATATAAAAACTGATGTGCAATTAATTTTAGTAGAATGATAATGAAGAAATAAACATGGAACTTAATATATAATAGAAACCATGGTAGATAACTCAAAAGATGACATCCCTACATACATTTCTGGAAATTCTGTAACATATGAACAAAAAAAATGAAAATGATACTATATCACTGAGGGAGTTGCATTAGGGGAGAACCAGTCTTAACTAGAGGGGCTCTGGAGCTTAAGAAGTCAAGTATGATGTGTAAGTGGGAAGGTGGGACTTCGGCAGGTGGTGGATATCTATTGCAGTTATGTCTTGCCATCGTCCTTCCTCTACTGCCTCACAGGAGTGTGTCTGCCTTACAATCTGGCTGATCGCTCTTCAATCCTGTCTACCTTTCTTTTATTCACTGACAGGTGTTTTTTCCCCAAGAAATCCCTTGAACATCTATCTAATCCTGCCTTGGGCTCTGCTTCTTAGAGAACCTGAACTAGCACATAGGATAATCGCTAAGGTAATGATAATTAAAAAGAACCAGAAGTATATTACTGTCTAACCACCATGTCTTACACTTAAAACTACTACAAAATAATATTGAATGTAAACTGTAATCGAAAAATAAAATTAAAGACATAAAAGGCAAAAAGAACCAGAAAGAATGTTATATTCAACAAGTATAAGAAGGATGTTTTGGGTACAGGGAATAGCATATGCAAATACCATCCTGGCTCACAGTGAGTTAGACCGAGTGTGGGAAATATTAAAAAGATAGGTAAGAATAAGAGAGAGCAGATTTATAGGGATGACTGGGCCACATGTCTTTCATCTTCCAGGCAGGCTAGTCTAAGCATACTCTCATGGTGAGAGCTGAGGCTGAAAAACATAAGTGAAAGCTTTTGTATGATCACTAGTGCTGAGATCTCTCTGGTTAAACAAGTAAAATAGCCAAACTCCTAATCAAGCAGTGGAGGACTTAGAGTCCACAACTCCAGTGAGATGACCTGCGACACAGCATATCAAATGGCATGGGTTCAGGGATAAGTGAACAATTATATCCACCAATAAAATTAATGTACCGTAATCGGGCTACAATTATTCACACCACTTTCACAGGCAAAAAAAAACACCTATTCCCTACCAAGACCAAGAAAGTTCTACTTAATCAGATCAAGCTAAAAATATAGGACCTCATTACCAACATCAGATCCAAATGAGTCTAGTCTTAGTCTGGGGGAACTATAAACTAAAAAGGCAACACCCACAAACAAAAAGTATGTAATGGTGAGAAAGAGGCAGAATAACTACAATAAATACTTAGACTCTAAATAGAGATGAGTAATAACAGGTTCAGAGCAGTAGCTTGGTCATAGGGAATTTAGTTGTTAATCCTCACCAAGGATATTTTTTCCATTGATTTTGAGAGAGAGTGGAAGGGAATGGAGAGAGAGTGGAAGGGGAGAGAGAGAAATATCAATGTGAGAGAGACACATTGATTGGTTGCCACCAGCACATGCCCCCACTGGGGGGAGTATCAAACCTGCAACCCAGGCACGTGTCCTTGACCGGAAATCGAACCTGAGGCCCTTCGGTGTGTGAGCCAACAACCATGGAGCCACACTGGCGGGGGCAGCCATAGCCATTTTTAACCCTGCTGGGTTAGTGTTGTCTGAGATGCCTACTCTGGGGTTGGAAACTATCCCTTCAATAGAAATTGATTTTATTCCACTGGAGTGGATCCTCAGTCCTTTTTCCTCCACTTCACTTGTCTTTCCCTCCTTGGACCTCATTTGTTCTTCACTAAACTCCTTAAGCACTTCTATTAAAGGCATTAGAAAATATTGTGGAATTTCCTCAGCCTGTTTCCTAACAAAAATTTGGAGGTTAAGAGAGGCTGTGGAAACTTGTTTCATTATTATTATTTCTTGAAAATTTTTGTTAGTTTTATTACCAACTGATTATAATTCAACCCATACAACAAAAGCTATACTCCTAATTAATTTCCTGCTATGTCTTCCTCTTTGGATTTATTTTCTACTATTTTGAAACTGGGCTTCTGTGTGCTATAAACTAAAGCTTTCTCAAAATTCTTTTGAGAGAGCTCAAAGTGTCTAGGAATCACTGACCTGACTTTTTAAAAGGTCATGACAAAGAGTTTCACAACTCCATCCTTGTGAGATCTATAGTCTGAGGCCGTATCTTATTTGAGAGTATTACATTGGCCCGGAGAAAGAATCGATGTTATTTTTCTAATCTAAAAAGTTCTAGCCCCTCTTGCAAATTGCATCTCATTTTTTTCCTTTTGACCACATCTCTTTTTTGCACTGTCTTATAATATACAGTTAAAAGGTATCAGCTGCCACTTTCAACACTTAGCCTGGAGAGGTTTTTTGTTTGTTTGTTTTGGGTTTTTTTACCCAAATCTAAAAGTTTATAATAGAATTTTATTAAATATTCCACTACATATTACAAGTGCTTCTATCTTTGTGTTTTTAAACAACCAAACTTATCACACCAAATGTGTGGGGGTTTTAGTTTCCCACACCAACCAATTATTCGACTCTTCAGATACCAACTGGGTATCCTACAAGTTGCTTCAATTCTGATATTAACTACCTGGAGTTAGTGTAGACTTGACAGCTCAAGGGCACACCCTGTCAAGACTGTCCCCACTTCAAGCAACAATCTCAACTCAGGGCAACCCATACTTCTGACCAACTAGCTATAAGTTTCCCATAACCCCATCCTCAGGTTTAATAACTTGCTAGAACTGCTCACAGAACAAGAAAGCACTTTACTTACATTTACTGGTTTATTATAATGGATACAACTCACAAACAGCCAGATGGAAGAGATCCATAAGGAAAAGAATGTGAGAAGGGGTGTGAGCACCCCTGCCCCCTGCAGATGTGTCACAATCCCAGAACCTCGATGTGTTCACTAACCAGAAGCTCTTTGAATCCCATCATTCAGAGTTCTTATGGAAGTTCCATTATGCAGGCATGAATGATTAAATCATTGTCCTCTGGTAATTAACTCAATGTCTAGCCCCCTCTTCCCTTTCCTTAGGTTGGGATGTGAGGCTGCAAGTTCCAGCCCTCTAATCACATGATTGGTTCCTCTGGCACCCAGCCTGCATCCTGCAGCTCTCTAGGGACCCACCCAGTGTCACCTCGTTAGCATAAACTCAGATATGGTTAAAAGGGGCTTATCGTAAATAACAAAAATGTACCTCTCCTACCTAACACTTAGGAAATTCCAAGGGTTTTAGACATTCTTATGCCAGAAACATGAGATGAACACTAAATATATATTTCTTATATCCCAGTATCACAAGAGGCCATTAGTTTTCCTAGATCCATAGGGCATCATGGTCATTTTGTAAGCTTCTGCTAACCAACAAATTTCATTATGTTTTATTTTTAATATGGCAGGACTCCTCTGATTTCTGTATCGGATTTCTAATACCACAAGTGTGCTATATAACAAACCACCTCAAATATCAGTGGCTTAAAGCAATAAGCATTTATTTCACCTTCAAAGTGTGTAGGATAGAGATTTGGCCTGTGTTTGGGTGTGCAGCTCTCCTTATTTTGAGCTTGGCCCACTCTTACATCTGTCAGGCAGTCCGTTTGCTGTCAGGTCGGGTGACAGGATGATTTTGCTTCCGTTTCTCACCCTTTAGCAGTGGGTCCAGGCATGTTATCTGGCAGTAACATAGCTTCAACAGCAGATGCAAAGGCCTCTATTTATAAGAAACTGGCTTTTATAACATTGGCCAAAACAAGTCAAATGCCTAAATTCACATTTCTCAGATTCAAAAAGTAGAAAAAGAGACTCTCTCTCTTTATTGAGATAGCCTGTGAAGTCACATGGTGAAGAATACTGTTCGAGAGAGAACTGGGATGGTTAACACAATCACTCAAGGACCTCTTTCTGCCTGAATTAATTTAAGTGCCTGACATTTCCTGTAGCAGCTTGTTATCACTCTCCTGTTTTACTTCCCCAGTATCCACTGCAATTCTGAACTGTTTTGGTTTCGGTTGTTAGAGTTTTTAATAAAATTGAAACTTTAGCTGCAGGTGTGTCATTATTTCTGGACTATCATAGAAATTTAGTTCACATAACCAGGCCTTGTGAAACTATTGGTGTTTAGATGTGAGACTGTAAAAAGTAGTACAGCAGTTTGCCACATGTACCAAGCACTGCACTGTCTCAGATCAAGTGCTATATTGAGACAACAGGGACCAAGGTATAAGTGTGATCGGAAAGAATTCCTTCACTGTATAATGATAGGAGGAATGATAACAGTGATATAGTATATGAGAAATAGGTTAGCACTTGTTTCAAGGACAGTATAAAATTATAATTTAAGAAGCCACTAAATCAGCGAGCAATTGATGCATCTAAAGGTTGTTTAGGTACCTATTCAGTGGCACATATCCTTTAACTCATCATTGTTCAAAAATTCACTATAGGGATTACAGAATAAATTGATATATAATGGAATCAGGGTAACTTGACATTTACCTCAGCAATTGCCAAATCAACAACAAACAAACAAACAAAAACACTTTAAATTTACAAAAGATGGCTCAGCAATTTAAAGTCAGTGAAAAGCAGCATGAATAAGCCATTTAGAATAATGGATTAATGAGGCAGGTTAAAGTCCTCTAAGGTGGTCACGAGATCTTTCTAGATGAAGCATTTGCAAGCAAAAAGAGGATATTATATTTTGGAAAATGGAATCATGACAATAAATACTTTGTGTAGTGGAGCATTATACATTATGTAAATAATGGCTTGTCCTACCTAAATAATTCAAGGTAAAAATAAAGAAGAATAAGTAGGATACAATTAAAAATCAGCTCAGCCGGCGTGGCTAAGTGGTTGAGCATGCAGTTGGATCCAAGAGGTCATGGTTCAATTACAGATCAGGGCACATGCTCGGGTTTTGGGCTCCATCCCCAGGAGGGGGCTTGCAGGAGGCAGCCAATCAATGAGGCTTCTCTCTCATTGATATTTCTATCTATCTCCCTTCCTCTCTCTCTAAAAATCAATAAAAACATATTTTTTAGAATCAGATCCTGTTGAATACATTGATAAAAAGTTTAAAAGAGACATGTGAGAGTTGGGGATTTATTTTCTAGTCAGTATTAAGAATGTAACCAATTTTGTATATGGAAATTTCAAAAATCACTAAGGCTTCCCAGAATCTCTGGACAGAAAGATAAAAATAAATGAGAAGAAAATATCAGAGTTGTAATTTATTTACATTCATCACAAGCATAATATTGAATGAAAGAAGGTAGACACTAAAGAGTATAAAATATTTCATTTCATTTAAATAAATTTAAATTATACAAGCAATATTGTTGTGTTAGAAGCTATTATAGATGTTACTCCTAGCTGGTAATGGACTAAAGAAAAGCAGGTATAAGAGAACTTTTGGAAGCTTGTTATTTTCCATTTATCAGCATTTTTCCTTGATTTCCTGGGTGTATTCACTTTGTTAGAATTAATTTAGATGTATGCTTTTGATTTTTGTACTTTCTCATAGGTATACAATGCTTCTGGAAAAAATGTTAATTACACAATCCCACAGTGAATTACCAACAAAAATAGTTCTGGAAAAGTTCAGGAGTCTACTTAAGACACTTCAGCAACACAATGGAACAAAAGAACCTGAGAATTACCAAATGAAAAAAGAAGGAAGAACAGCTTCATTTTGCCTGAATCTTCCCACTACCCAGGCAGACATAACCCACAGCACCAAGAGGGAACTCCTCAGCTCAAAAGAGTCCCCCTCTCAGGAAAGGAGGTCAGCTTCCCTAGCCATTTGGGATACCACAAGAAGGATCCTCTTTGGCCTTACCCTATGCAGACACCAGCAAAGCTAAAGTATAGAGATGGCTAGAAATGAGGAAGAAAGCCAAGGGACACCACTACAGCCACACAGTAAGAGCAAAGGTGGTTGTTAGTGGCCTGCTCTGCCCCTACACATTCCACTACTGAAATTTTATCCCCAAAGTTTTTCTCAATAGGAGACAGGAACTTCCTGAGTCACTCCCTGCTTTCTCCCCAACATCTCATCCCCCTCCAAAGCTGGAATCCATAGTGGTAACTAATCCCAACTTCTGAGACTGCATGAGTGATGCCAGTCTAGATCCCTGAGACTGACCACCACTGTGTGTGTGTTTGAACTAGCCCCTCCAGTCATAGAAAAGACCAATGAAACTGGCAGTTTTTTGAAAAGATAACAAATCTTTAGGTAGACTTCTCAGGAAAAAATTAGACAGGTATATATATCCAAAGGTAATGAAATCACTATCTCAAAGACTTCTGTGCACTCCCATGGTTATTGCAGAATTATTCACAATAGCCAAGATATGAAAATAACCTGTGTCCATCAATGGATGAATAAAGAAAATGTGATATATAGATATATATACAATGAAATACACATCTGTTTCTTTACTTTTATTGTTGACACTATTACAAATATCCCCATTTTCCCCCTCTCTGGTCCCATCCTCTCAGCCCCACTCCCTCTTCCCGCCAGCCATCACCACACAGTTGTCTGTGTCCATGGGTTATGCATATATGTTCTTTGGCTAATTCCTTCACCTTCTTTCAACCTGTCCGCCCTCCACCCTCCCCTCTAACAGCTGTCAGTCTGTTCCATGTATCCATGACTCTGTCTCTATTTTGTTTGTCAGTTTATCTTGTTCATTAGATTCCACATATAAGTGAGATCTTAACATACTTGTCTTTCTCTCACTGGCTTATTTCACTTAGCATAATACTCTCCAGGTCCATCCATGCTGATGAAAAAGGTGGTTTCTTTGCTTTGTAGAAGCTTTTTAGTTTGATGCAGTCCCATTTGTTTATTTTTCCTTTATTTCCCCTGCCCTAGGAGACATATCAGCAAAAATATTGCTCTGAGAGCTGTCTAAGAAAAGTAGAATATTATTCAGCCACAATAAAGAAAGCAAATCTTTTCATTTGCAACAACATAGATGGATTTGAGGGCATTATGCTAAATTAAATAAGCCTGACAGAGATAAACAGATACTGTATGATCTCACTTATACATGAACTCTAAAAAACCCAACTAATAGAACTATAAAACAGAATCATCATTACTAGTGGCTGGTGGGTAAGGAAAACATGAACATGTTGGTCAAACGGTATTGTATTGCATTATATAATTGCCTTTGTTTTATTGTAGTCATTACTAAGTTGGCCTGAGTTTTCTTTCATGAGCCTATCATTTTCAGTTTTCCCTTCTGCATTCCATATTAACATATACCCTGTTAATATAAGAATTAGGGACATGCCTATTTAAAAAAGAAAAATTAACATTTAGTATATGGAATGCACAGAGCAAAGTGTTTGAGATTTATTATTGAATTGGTTGTTGCTAATGATCATATGAAGAGAATGCATTTCTTCTTACAATTTGGAGAATAAACAGAAGTTTAGGCAAATTGCCTTGATTACAGTTCATAATGAAAGTACAAAGACTTAAACTATGTTTAGTCTGAATCAAACACCCATGCATATTAAAATTTAGTAGTCATTAAAATAAAGGATATTTAATAAGCTTTTTTAATTTTGCTCCCTGGATCCTAAAAAGTATACCGTTTTACCACTGAGGTGTCTGTGATGGAAAAAATTAGCTAGCTTCTTGTAGTTACTACTTTCATGTTTCACATGAGACAAATACTACATTCGGTAAAGAAACTGAAGAACTGAAAAATGTGATTTATCTGTAGTTCCAATTTTCATCTATAATTTTTTAATTAAATGTTTTGGGGTGATATTGGTCAATAAGATTATATTGGTTTCAAGTGTAAGATTTTATAATACATCATAGGTATATTGCATTGTGTGGCCACAACCCAAAATCATATCTTCTTCCATCACCATACATTTGACCCCCTTTACCCTCTAATAACCACCATGCTGTTTTCTGTGCCTATGAGTTTTTGTTTGTTTTTCTAGTTTGTTCATTTGTTGTTTTCAGATTTATATCCCACATATGGGTGAGATCATATGGTTCTTAATTTTTTGTGTCTGACTTATTTCAGTTAGCATGATATTCTCAAGATTCATCCATGTTGTCGCAAATGGCAGTCATCTATGTACTTTTTAGTTTAGTTTGTCTAGCTACCATCCTATAGTAAATAATGTGAAAAACAAAAGAGTTACCAAGATTACTGTCTGAATCCAAAGCCTGTTTTTTATAGAGTTTATTATTTATATCTTTAAAAAAAAAATACTTTCATGTTATTGACATTAAATGAATGGACTAAACTACTCAAAGAATAAAATGTTGCATTGAAAATATGGAGATTTAATGAAAAGTTAGTTAGCAAAAATGTTGACATGCTTTATATAATAAATTTAGTGCACTTTGATGAAGTATTTAGATTGCCCTTACACATGATGTGGAGCTCTTGAAGTGATATAAAATATATTGCTATGGAATTCATTATGTTTTAATTTTGTTACAATGCATATTAAAGAATATCGTATGCATGCTTATAATACCTGAAGGGATGTTTTGTATGTCTACTAATAGTTTATATGAAAACTTTTTAAAATTAAAAGGAATATTTGTTTTCTATTCATTTTGTGATCTGAGATATCAGAAGATTGAGAGCACAGTAGAATTATGCTTGCTATTTCAATAAATACTGTTCTTCTACTCTGGAGATTATGATATCACTTATTTAAACAGAAAATTTATAATTTCTCATACTTCTCTTTCTTTAGTATTTGAACAGTAAGCTTCATGAATTTTTACTGTTGCCATTAGACTGTCAAGTTACATACATATTTGTATACATACATTCTTAGGTCCTAATTTATGTTAAAGTAGCTTTATCTTTTATTGTTTAATGTTCTATTGTCAGTAATATTTATTCTTTGTATTGTTTTGCAAGATGTCTCACAGAAAATCCAATATTCGCAGACAGAATTAAACAGACCAATATTTTAAAACTATTGACAGACAGGAAACAACAAACTAATTGGGTATAAAAATTAAAACTATAATATCTCAGCTTTTCTTTTAGTTTGAGTTGTAAATCTTATATGTGATATAAAACTGTTTAGAATTAGGAAAGGAAGGTGACATCGGGAGCTGAAAATAACAAAGCAACTTTAAAGTCAACCATCAGAAAGAATACAAATATACTAAATAGGTATGTTGTTAATTCACCTCTGTCTGAAATGGGCCCAGACTGGGGAAGTTCATTACTTATCTTCTAAAATTCTCCTTTGAGCACTTTGTGAAAGTGCTCAAAATTTGTGAGCACTTTCAACTGTTTTTCCCCCATAGGCGTGGCATTGCACCATCTGGGGAAACTTGTTATAATCTGCATGCACCACAAATTCAATGGACGTTTCTTATTCATGATTATTTATAAAAATGCTAAAGAAGACTAACTTTGTCTGTGTTAATAGAAAATTGGCACAAATAATCACAAACAGTAGGTAATCCATAAATCATTTATACTTGATTTTAGAATTTATTATGTAAATTGCATTCTACAGCAGAATTGTCATTCTAATACAATTTGCTTAGGATGATATTTAAATTAGTTTTCATTCCCTTGTCATCCACAAGTGAAGGTGAAATGAGTCAGCAAACAAGTGGCTTAGGTAAGGAAAAATTATACTTGAAAATAAAATGTACTGTGAAAAATAAAATAATAGATAAAAAGTAATATTTGCTCAGAGAAAGGTCTCATGTCAATTATGGAATCTATCATGCAAAGTTTAGATAGAAACATAAGGTGACACTTTTAGGGCTTGCACTCTTGTCACTTTTATATCCCACATAGGTCTCTACTTCAAGATATCCCCAAATAAAACAATTTTTCAATACCATTCTTAATCATATATGTTCTACCTTAAATTCCTTTTGTAACATTTTGGGTTTGTTACGCATATGCATGATTACTGGAATCTTGGTCTAGAGAAAATAAGAACATACCTAGTGTTCAAAAAGATGGCATTAAAATCAAAAGTTCAATAACATATTAATTAGAAATAATGAAAACAGAAGATTTTTTTTTTTTTAATCATATAACAGACTATATTTTTACTCAGGAGAGGTTTTCAGTTTTAACTTCTTTCTTTTTGCTATTACACACTAATACCTCTGTTAAAACTACAGAAACATTAGCACTTCTCCAAAACTATGTGCAATCTACCTCATATCTTCCCACCATCCTTCAATTTCCCCATCCTACTGCTTCTAAGTACATTCTCATATTATCTATCTTAAATGTTAAACAAAATAATTACAATCAACAAAAAAGAAGCCATATCTTCTCCCATTTGTGACTTTCCTATTTCCCATCACTGCAAATATATTTTTAAGAGTTTGCTCTATATTAATGTGCTTATATAACTGTGATTGCATGAATTTTTTTTCTAGCTTTCTTAGTGCACTTTCAGATCTTCTCCTCGTTCCTTTCTTTCTCTCCCTTTTTCTCTTTCTCTCTCCATTTGTCACACACCCCTATCTATTCCTGGGACTCCCACAATGCTTACATGTTCCATTTGATAGTGTTCCACAGGCCCCTTTAACTTTATTTCACTTTTTTTCATTCTTTTTTACTTTCTGTTCTTCAGACATGATAATTTCAATTATCCTATCTTCCCAGTTTTTTGGTTTTTCTCTGCCTGTTTAACTGTTATGTTAAACTTCTCTAGTAAATTTTTAAATTTAGTTATTGTACTTTTTAGGTCCAGAATATCTTTTGGTTATTTTTTTATAATTTCTATCTTTTTATTAATATTTTAATTTTGTTCATATATCATTTTGCTCCCCTTTTTCATATTTTTCTTTAGTTCTCTGAGCATATTTAAGAAGGTTGTTTTAAAATCTTTGTCTAGTAAGTTAAATGTCTGGGCTTCCCCAGGGATGGTTCATATCAATATATATTTTTCCTTTGAATAAGCCATTTTTTTTCTTTTTATGCCTGTGATTTTTTGTTGTTGAAAAATGCACACTTCAGTATTATAATTGATAACTCTGGAAATCATATTCTTCCTTTCCGCCAGTTTTGCTGTGTGTGTGTGTGTGTGTGGTTTAATGACTTTTTCAAACTATTCTTGACTCTGGTCATTGAAGTCTTTCTCCTTTTAGCTCATGTTTTCACATGAGATTTCCTTGGACAGATAGAACTAAAAGCACAAATAAAAAATAAAAAAAACAATAACAGATACCTCTTCCTGTTTTGCAGATTGGCTCAGTCTTATCTAGGCTTGGGAAGAATGTAAAAATCAAGCTATGGTGGTAGCTAAGGGTTTATGAAGTTTTTTCTGAGCATGTTTTTTGCCTTGCTTTTTTGCGTGTTTTTGGGCATGCACATGTCTCTAAATTCCTCTGTATATATGGAATCTTTTGAATGTCTTAATTTTCCAAATAATCTTCTCCAGCTTTAATTCCTTGGCCTTTGGCTATTTATGTTTCAACTATAATCTTTTCTCTCAGGCATATGTGCACTGTTAGTTCACCTGTGACATTTCTAAGCAACGCCTGCTACTCTTTCAGCCTGAATTCTCAATTAGGCAAAAAAGAAATGAGAGTTTTGTGTCAGTAAGTCAGGGAGCCCCCAGAGTGCTTATAACAGAAACACATATTAATTTGTAAGTACTTATGTCTGGTTTCTCCAAAACCAGGGACTAGTGAACATTAATCATTCTTTAAAAAGAACATAAAGATAAATGATAAATATTCAAAAAATATAGGGTGTCCTAAAAAATTTTATACACACTCTTTGAATAATTATAAAGGCAGTGTTTATTAAAATACATTTCATTTTCAAAATTGAGCTATCAGTTGTGAAAGTGTGTATACATTTTTAAGGGACATACTGTATATGCCTAAACTTCAAATTAATCACGGAAAAGCAAATGTAATATTAATGAGTGTGTTTCAGTGAAAACATTATTTCCCAGTAAAGGCATTTAAAAATAGAAACAAAACTTAGCTCAAACAAAATTTTGTATTAACATATTCATGATTTATTTTCTCAAAAGAAAATTTCCTACTAATGCAATAGGTTTTTTTTACTAAGTAAATATAAAGATACTTAACTTCTACACTTAATGTGTTCTGAATAAGTTTTAATATATATTTACAAGTATAATTGTTTTTAATGTTTTTCCCTTAAGGGTAAATTAAAAGATAATGTAATTCAAAGAGATGAAATTTGTCCTCCAAGCAAGTTAATCTACGTATGTAGTAGAATTAATAATACATTTTACTTTGAAATACATAAACTTATTTCCCAATATCCCTTTTCATAAATTAGAAATGTTGCCTTCTACAAATATAAATACTGTAGCTCAGTAGCTAATTTTATTGCAAGTCTGTAGAGCTTTTTAAGGTTTGTCATTCTCCATTTTTATCTGGGTGCAAGTTGACTAATGTGCTGTAAACTAATGTTTCTGTCTAACATATAGGTCTCCAAATTAACATAACTGCCATGTACAAATTTTCATTACTTGAATTCTAGGTTAGGTATACAGTATTAAGATTAGTAGATAGACTACAAGTTGACATAACTATTTTTACATTATTTTAATCTTTTATGATGATTTTGTGCTCTTTGCAAATTGTAATTCATTCAAATCACTATTAATTGTCACATATTTAAGCACACACTACTAATCTTCTTAAACACAATATTATTGATCAACTTTCAGAAATCACCGATAATAGGAATAAAGCATTCTGCTTTTCCTCTTAGGTGATTTGCTTCTGGAGTTGGCAGAATTTTAAGATGGCCCCCATGATCTTTGCTGCTCCCTAGTGTTACTGTCATGATTATGCAACCTAATACAGCAACAGAAATTTTATAGATGTAATTCAAGTTATTATTTGGTTGACTTTAAAACAGAGAGATTACACCTTGGCTGGTGTGGCTCAGTTGGTTGGAGTGTAGTCTGGACACAAAAGGGTCATGGGTTCAATTTCTGGTCCTGGTCAGGGCACATTCCTAGGTTGTGTTTTACTCCAGTCAGGATATGTACTGGAGGCAACAAGTCAATATCTCTCCCCCACACTCTCTTGAATCAGTAAAAACTTATCCTCAAGTGAGGATTATAAATTTGCAAAAAATTAAACATAAAATAGAGAGATTTTCTGAATGGACCTGCCACACCATGAGTGCCCTTTCAATGGAGCCTTTTCCATAGCTGGTTGCAACAGAAGATGGCTGAGAAATTCAAGCAATGAGAGGGATTCAACATGATGATTTGCTTTTGCTGAGACGGAGGAAGCCACAGGACAACGACCTAAGTATAGCCTCTAGATGCTGAAGGCAGTCCTCAGCTCATAGCCAGGAAGCAAGCACAAATTTAGCCATCAACTCGAAGGAAATGGATTCTACCAATAACAGTAATGAGCTTGGAAGGGGGTTCTGAACTGCAAATAAGTATGCAACTAGCCCCCAGCCTTAATTTAGCCTGAGCACAGAATCCAAGCACATCATTCTTAACTTCTGATCTATACACTATGAGTTAATAAATGAATGTTGTTTTAAGCAACTAAGATTATTGCAATTTGTTTTGCATCAATAAACCTTCAACGCAATTCCTTAATTTTATCAAGCTGATTGATAGAGCATTTGATAATCTACCTACCATATTACCTCCAAATATATTTTGTATATATTATGATTTAACCTTTCAAATTTCTTTAATAACTAAATAGTCACCTGCTATTATTCAGGGAAGTCAAGTATTTCTTCCCTATATCTCCAAATTTCTAAGAAATCTTAAAGTTCTGTAAAGAGCCAGTTCCTTGGAAAAAGTCAATTCCTCCTTTAGCACACTAGACAAAGCAATCTAGGTAATCAGATCAATCAGTTAGCATTGTCATTGACTTTGTTGTTACAATGGGTCACAGTTAGAGACTGTTTATGTCAAAGGTCTTACCCCAGCCAAAGCCACAACTGTTTCTCAAGCTGATCCCTAAGGTTATTTTTTGTTTTTATTTTTGGTAATTTATATTCCTTTGCTTATTCATCATTACCATCACACACTCACCCACATACACATGTATATGCACATATGTGCACACATATGCGCACACATACACAAAACATGGTATGCCAGATCTCTGAATCCAAATGGGTTTACCAATTTCAGCTACACATTTTGCAGGAAGTAGTTTTCTCCCATGAACACAAAGGACATTTTTTTACCGCGCATTAAAATATCAGATATCCCTCATAGTGAGATCCCACTTGGAACATTGGCATCTTTTCTTGCCATCAGACTAAGAACAGAGCCTCCTACACCAGATTTCCCTAATTTCAAATAACATCATGAAAAAATTGGTAAGAATTTTTTGTTCATCTCCTACCAGAATAATCTGGATACACTTGGGCGTATTACTTTACCAGAATGTCTTACATGTGGATAGACAGATTTTTCTAAGCCAACGTGCACACATCCATACACAAGCATAAAATCTTTCTCACACACGTACGTAAACACAAACCCACACAACCACACATAAACCACATCCTCTTACTTGGGGCACAGTAACACTTTCAGAATACACAGGTTTTGTTCACATCCTTTCCCTTGGGCAAATATGAACACATGCCTTATATTTAAAAACTAAGTGAGCCACTGAAAGTTTCTTCAGAAAAACTGACAATCCTTGTTAAAGGTAACTTAGATCTAAAACTATAAATATAAGTACTTTAAAGTTTGTCCAAAAAAAGGCACCTCCTTTGTTTTCTAACTAGATTCATGTAATTAATTTATTGTTCATGCATCAATTCAAAACATTATAGGAAGCATCTACATTACGCAAAGGATTATAAATAAGATCATGAAAAACTCAGGTTAAAGGTCTGTCTCTAAGGTAAACATTCAATATGACAGAGAAATTTGAAAGGAGTAATTATAAGCCTGTTAAGTGTAATCTGTGTGTGGGAAAAGAGTGGTTTACAAAATTAAGGGACTGTGGCAAATGAAGACTACAATGACAAAATGACATTATTCTAAAAAATTCTGACAAATTCTAAAAAAATGAATGAGAATTAGCCAGATAAATTCGTGTGTAAAGGAAAAAGTAGCACAAGTAAAGTTTACAGAAACAAGAACACTTGCTAACTCAAGAGAAGGTCATGATTCCTAAAAAAAATAATAATAATAACCCGAGTAGAGTTTGTAAATGATAAGATATATGTAGTACACAAGATCGAAAATGTGTGAGAACTGATGACCATGTTTGGTATTTTGATCTTTTTTTAAGGTAAAATTTCTTTTGTTGGTGAAGTCTGTGATGATATTCATAATTCTGGGTCTCAATCTGTCCTAGTTTGTGAAATGTACTTGAGTTAGTAAAGAAGATGAATGTGTAAAGTTGCCCTAATAATAAAGGAAGAAAATCCTCCCATTTGTGACAACATGGAGGGACCTACAGTATATTATGCTAAATGAAATAAATCAGACAGAAAGAGAGAAATGCCATACAATTTCACTTATCCGTGGAATCTAAAGAACAAAATAAATGAACAAACAAAACAGAAACTAACTCATATGTACAAAGAACAAACTGATGGTTGCCAAATGAGAGGGGAGTTGGGAGGATAAGTGAAAAAGGCAAAGGCATTAAGGAGAACAGATTGGTAGTTACAAAATAGTCACAGGATGTAAATTACAGCATAATGAATACAGTCAATAATATTATAATAACCATTCATGGTGTCAGATGGGTACTAGGCTTATCAGGGTGATTACTTCAATAAGCTATATAAATCTCTAATCACTGCATTGTACACCTGAAACTAATATCATATTGCATGTCAACTATAATTGAAAAATTTAAAAACAATTTTAAAAAGATTGTTGCCCTAACCAAGTCATGTTGATTAGGTCAAAGAGTAATTGATGCATATTAAGGATATAAGAAGCAATATCCTTCTTGTGATTAATTTTGTGTGCATGTTATTAAGTTAGTAAGATAAGAGAGAATGGTCAGGAATAAACCTTAACCACTGGCTTAACTGACAGAGCTGTCCATGCATGATAACTATATCCATCCACCATGCAGCATCGTAGTAGTGGCATATGGGTATCTATTGCTGGTAATAATTAATTTTGATTACTTTAGTTTAGGTGTTGTTCAACCACATTTCTCCAGTTTAAAATAACTGCTTTTTATAATTAATAAGTAATTTGTTTGGAAATACTTTGAGACTATGTAAAAGTCTTATATTTTATTACATATTGAACTCTACTTTAATCATTTACTAATAATTTTTTACTCTATTGTTCCTTCTATAAATACTAGGCAAAATTTTTTTTTAATTATTTTCTCCTATTTATTCATATCTCTATAGACATGAATTTTCATTTTGCTCAATATATATAATTTTGTTTGCATAATCTTAGCAGTGATAACTCATCTCTTTGCAATATTTTATTTCCATATTTTATCTAGAAGGAATTTATAGGTCCCGCCCACAACCTAGGGAAGATAATATACAATGGAATGGCCATTGAGGATCATCATTGCTTACAACAGCAATTTTTAACCAGTGTGCCACAAGAAATTTTAAAACATGCATTACGTGACTATTTAGTCAAGGGCACTGACCTCTTTTCCCTTAGATTGTCAAATAAAAAAATTATGACAGGCAGCACAACAATAGCCTTCCAGTGTAAATGAATCAAAATTATACCTATTTTTTGGTCAGATCAGCAAAAAATATAATACATTTTTTGGTGTGTCACAGAATTTTAGCAATTAGTTTATGTGTGCCAGGAGCTGAAAAAGGTTGAAAATCATTGGCTTACAACATGACTCAAATGGCAATAAATTGGCTTGCGGTGCTTGTTTTTATTCACTCATCCATATATATATTCAACAAAAATTTTATAGAGTAATTACTAGGTACGTTTCTATTTGTGGGGAGTCCTGCAGTAAAAAAAAGTGGATCACCTTTCTGCAGTTACAGTCTTCACCCTATTTGACATGGTATAAGGTAAATGTATGAGATAAACAGATGCTTGACATGAAGTAATACAGAGAGCTGTGAAGGAAATGAAAGCAGCCTAAGCGATTAGAGAATCACAGGGATGATGTTATTTTGTAGAAGAAGGGCCAGTAGCACCACTCTGGAGAGCAGTTTTCAGCACTGACTTGAAACAAGTGCGTTTGCATGGAGCCAAGAGCGTGCCTAGTAGAGGAGAGAGTAATGTGAAGGAGGCAGGTCAGTAGCAAGGTCAGGAATAGTAGGGGTGCCATGGAATCTGGGCCAAAATGAGCAAATGAGTAAGAAGAAACATTTAGGAGATGAAGCTAGAAAGTCTTTTAGGGATAGGATGATTAAAAAAACCATAAGAGGGCTCTTACTTATTTTACCTGATGCAAATGCCTGTGCATGCGTGTGTGTGTGCATGTGTGTGTGTGTGTGTGTGTGTGTGTGTGTGTGTAGCTGTGATGAACAAGGGATTAAAGAGAGTAACATTTTGTTTTTCATCTTCTAAATGGGTTCTGGATGCTTTGTGAAAATAAAAGCATGTTGGTATCAGTTGCCATAGTTCACAGATTTTAGTATTTGTTATCACAAAGATAATGAATAAAGACACATATTATAACTCCTTGGACATCCTTCACAAATTAATGGATAATAGTCTGCAGTTTCTAAAACACTAAAACATTTTTACTGGCCCGCCTGTGTTCTCTACCTTTCTACATCTCTGCATTCTAGAATGCCACCAATTTTGCAACATGGTTGATCTCCGTAAGGACACAGTTTAGTTTCCAGCTCTTCATAGGCCATTCTGTATTCCTTTCCTGGATGACTGGTGACAGAATTATAGGTAGCATAAACTTAGATAAGGGAGAATATATTCTTCAAGATTCAAGAAAATGCATTTTTAACATCATATCCTTTATGAAGGAAGATGAGAATAGAAAGAAAAACTTTGAAATTCATAAAACCATAATGTATAACATTCACTATTGGAAAATGTTCTAATTATTGTGTACTTTGCTTGAATTATATTTTTGTTGGATAAGATTTTACGCTCTTCTCTTGTTTCTCTAAAGAAGTTTATAAATATTTGATGAGTGTTCAGCAGAGAACTGTTTTTACTTTTTATATTGTTTTTACTTGATGGCCAGCTAGTAAATCCAACTTTTCTCCCACAGTGAAACTAATACAAATGATATGAAACAAACAGTAGGATTTTGGCATAAGGACAGTTTGTCTAGCTTTCAATAGATTTTCCAACAAATATTGTTAAAATACTAACCTTAGAAAATAATCAGCATTTTGTGTGAAACATAGTTTTTATACAATTTTAGGATTCAACAGAATATAAAACAATCTGGTTTGATTCTAAGGAAGCTCCAAGCAATGCTGTCAATGAATCAGCAACACCCATAATGCAAGAGAACATTCTTAGGATGTTTCTGAAGGAAATGTCAATAATGCAATTTAGAGAGTTTTATACCATAATTTGAACACACAATGAGTAAAACATTTGAGTATGATCATCTATGTGTGCACAAATATTTCAGTGTTTATATTGAGCCTTGGGCATTTTGAGGAGATGCTGTGGGGAGTTTATTTGGGAATCTAAAAACAGCAAACCACATAGCTTCCTGTGTGTATATATACATATTTTAAAAATTATATTTCTTACTATTTGAAGTTTAAAAACACAGATGAGGTTAAATATCCTAGTAAAACATATTAGATTTTATTTTACATGTTAATTTTCACAACCCAAGAAAAGTGATATTGAGTAGCACATGTTAATACTAAAAAAATTTTTCTACAACCCAAATTGAAACTTGAAAAAAAGTGGTCTTATCTGTATTCATTACTTTATTTTATTGAAATAATCATAAGCATAGGAACTGCATGAATTTTTTGTTTTATAATTCAGGAGCTAAATTCTTACTTAGCCTATAATTGTCCCCTTGGATCAAGTGTAGCAATATTTGTCTATTACCGGTTTCCTTAGACCATTCACATTCAATGTATTGGTATGGTTTAATTAAAATCTACCATCTTCCCAAGATCTTTTCTATTTGTCTCATTTTCTCTTCCCCCCCCCCCCCGCCTTCATTTCTGTTAATAGGTCTTTTCTTTTAGGATTCCACCTTATTTCCTCAAGGTGTATGATGTATACACCTTGTCATTGTTGCTAATTCCTTGATGGTGCCTTAGAGTTTACAATATGCGTTGTTAATTAATCAGAGTTTACTTTCAAGTAATATTATACTACTTCATATGTATTGTAAGGATATTATAACTGTATATTACTAATTCTATCATTTTACCTTTTCTGCTATTATTGTCATACTCTCTTTTAAATATGGCATAAATACACAATACAGTACTCCCATATTTTTTAGCATTTTTTATATAAATGAGAATAATCAATTTCATTCCATTCTCATCTTTTCATTTTCAGTGCTATTCATTTCATTTTGTATGTCCAAATTTTGATACAGTATATCTGCTTTAACAAACTTCATTTACTATTTTTTACAGAATAGGTATATTTCAAATTAATTCTTATAGTTTGGTTTTGTCTGAGAAAGTTGTTTCTCAAACACTCAGGCCATAGCATTAACTATTACAAATGATGCTACAGTGAGCATTGTTAGACATACCTCTATAGCATAGGTGGGGTAACTTTGTCTAGCTTACATCCAGAGTGGAATTTTTTGGGTCACAAGATATATACAACTTCAAGTTTATTTATTATTTTTGAATTGTTATTTAAAAGAGGTTATACCTATTTATAAATGTACTAATTTTATTTCACAGTGCCTGTTTTCCCTGTTCTTCAATATTTGAAAGTGTCAGAATTTAACTTGTGTATTATATTTCTATCTATGAAACAATATATAGATATATATATCACCTAATTATGTATGTCTTTATTTAATATAGTTAAAGCTTTATATAAAATCATTTAATTATTGTTTAATTTTTTGGAATCCTTTTAATGTAGACATTTGAAAGAAAAATCTGTCATTTTGGAGGTTGTGAAAAAGGGTAAGATGCTAAAATATGAGTTCCATTTATTTGCATGATATACTACTATCTGTTTCTCAATTTTTTTAATAGTAACTTATTAATTTTCTAAGTTGCATATTTTTCCAGTAAGCAATTTAAATTTTCTATTTATTAGTATCCCTATTTTGGAGCAATTTATAATTTTCAGTTCCAAATTGAATTTCCAGTGGAAAAAAATTTTGGACTGACAATGCATATCTAGTGAATTATAGCTAAACTTAGGCTACTATTAGTATAAATGTAAGTATTGGTAGAAGATAAATGATTGTCCTAATCAGTGACTAAATACTTACTTTTGATGAATATATTATTAAAGTGTAGAAAGGATAAAAAACATAATTTGCCTTTTTGGGTTTCAGTTCCTTTCAAAATATAGAATTTAATATAATAATTTATCACTTGTCAGGAAGTTATAACTCTTTATAATCTCAACTCTTGAACCAACTGAGAAGCCAACATAGAAAAAATATTCTCTACATTGTCAAAACTAATATTGGCTAGCTTTTATTAACTTTACTTATGTTGATATATATTAATTGGGTATTCTTAGAGTATAAACACTGTCCATTTTCACTTCCATTTTCATTCCTTTTAACATTGCTTAGAATGAACATATTTGCAATAGTACTAAAAAAATTAGAAGCTGTCATATGAAATACTCAGATGAGGTATAATATACAGTATTAAAACAATGGAGATATTTGAAGTTTTTAAGCAATCAATAGTTAATTTAGGTGTACTCAAGTTGTCACTGACATTCTGATATACTTGATATATATTCTTATTAAATGAAACAATGTTAAAAGACACTATAATAAAATAGTATTCCTACTCTCAGCCATGTTTCTTCTAATCTGACCTTCACTGTACTGAATATGAAAATTCATACTTACATAGATCAAGATTCACAAGTAGGAAATACACAGTAACAAATATAGAGTCAGTTTCTAGTTCTAAATTCTCACAGATACCATTTCCTTTCTAATGGAGCAAAAATGTTTCTTTAATCCTGCATAGAAAATCTTCCTCTGTCACACACCCCTTATCTCTATTTCCTTCTTAACAAGAAGAAAAGCAAAATTTCAAAGGTAGACAGAAACATAGAAGGCAGTTATGAGCTCTGGGAAAATGTGAATTAACAGTTATATAGCCCAAATACAATTTTTATTGAGTACCAAAAAGTGAATATAGAGTAGTTGGTAATATTTGAAACAATTATTAAAAGTAAAGAAAATCAAACTTTGAACCATTAGTAAATTGTATAGGGTGTCTCCAAAAGAATGTATACACACTTTGAAAGATTATAAAGTCAGTGTTTGTACTTCAATTGCTTTTTCAAACTTCCAGTAGCATTTTAAGATGAATTTTCTTTGTTCAAAGATTAGTCTGGCTGAAAGAAACATCAATTGAACTATCAGCTGTGTATACATGTTTTTAGGACAACCTGTATTTTAATTAAAAGTAAAGAATAGAATTTGCTTTCATGATATTGACTTAGTTTTAAACAGGGAACTAGGTCTCCTATAAATTGCTAGTTATGTCTGTGTTTACTCCAATGAGATATTCTAGAACATGCAGGATGCCTGGGAAGAGAGATGCTTCAAGTTCTTTAATTATTCACTCCAGACTTATTCTTTCAGGCTCCAAATATGAAAAAAAGTGTATCTTGCCTTTTATAAACAACTTTCTGGTGCAATTTCTCTGTGACAAATGAGATGTCAAATGCTGTGGAGGTATAAATGATCAATGTAATTTATAATTACAACCAAATAACCAAAATAATAATATAAAGATTCCTGAATTTCAGAAAACTGTTTCCTGAATTCCCAGAAGCAAATAGCAGCAACAAAAACAGATAAAATAATTAAGATCAAATGTCTTTGAGGAGTGAGAATCTGGGTCAGAAGGGCTTCAAAGAAATTTCAAGATTTATGGACTGAATATTTTGTGTGTGTGCAGAACACATTTTTGTAACATAAAATTTGAAAATGTGTATACCAGAGAACATAGAAAGAGATGGTAAATGAGAGAGGTGTGCAGGGGAAGGAAAGAAAGAGAAAAGAAGGATGGAAGGATGGAAGGAAGGAAGGAAGGAAGGAAGGAAGGAAGGAAGGAAGGAAGGAAGGAAGGAAGAAAAATCCTAAAGGGAAATAGGGAAACACAAGCATCCCATAAAGTAATACAATGTTTCTTCTCACCTTTACTCCGAAAAATTCCTTCCCAAGGAAAATAAAGTAATTGGTACCACAATTAAAAAAATAAATATTTTTTTTCCTAGAGGACAGGAGCATATGTCAAGAAAAACCTGCACATGTTTAGGTTTTTGGCTATGAAACTAATATAAAATATATTAATATTTAATAAAGACTGAGAAGAAAAAGTTTAAAAAAATAAAAGCTGGCTTCTCTCTAGTCATTAAAATCCCTAGGGAGTTCTGTAAATGATAAACACTTTTGGAAATGTTTGTGGACTACATCAAAGCCTGCAATATTGGAATAGGTAAAGGACTTACCATAAACTAATTGATTAAGATCTTAAAAGAAATATAACATTTAAACTCATTTAAGTTTTCTGAGGAACAACCCAGCCTATTTTCACCATATATTTATTATAAGTGGCAATGAAGATTTACAGTTAGTTCTTATTTAGGTTATTTAATCTAAAGCTTGATATTTATTTATTTTAAATATTTTTAAGACCACTTAACATAAGATCTACCCTCTCAACCAAATTTAAAATATGCAGTACATTAATACTATTGGTACAATATTTAATAGCACAACTCTAGAGCTTGTTCATCTTGTGTAACTGAAACACTATACCCACTAATTAGCCACTCCCCATTCCCTTCTCCTCACAGTTTCTGGAAACCATCATTTCAGTCTTTGGGTCCATGAATTTGACTATTTAGAGTCCTCACACAAGTGGAGTCATACAGGATTTGTCTCTCTGTGACCGCTTATCACACAGCATAATATACCCAAGGTTTATCTGTTGTCACATACTGCAGATTTTCACTCTTTTTTTTTTTTTTTTTGAGTATGAATAGTTTTCCATTGTATATTTTTCTTATCTACTCATCTGTCATTGAACTTTTAAGTAGTTTCTACAAATTGGCAATTGTGAACAGTGCTGCAAGTTACAATGTCTCCTCAGGAACCTGATTTCAATTATTTTGGGTATATAGAGACTTCTAGAGCATATGATGAATGTAGTTTTAATTTTTTTAAGGCTGCACCACTTTACATCCCCACCAACAGTATGCAAGAGTTCCAATTTCTCACATACTCTCCAACACTTGTCTTTATACGAGGTTAATAACTCATTGTGGTTTTGATTCTTGATTTTCATTTAGGGAGTAATGATTAGTGACATTGAGCATTTTTTTATATACCTATTGGTAACACCAATTAGTTTAGATGAATGACTTTTTAAAATTAATGAATCCTTTTAATTAAAATTCTGCAGATAGATAGGAGAAAGAATATGTCTCTATTATTATCTAAGGTCAAAAATTCAATATTTATATGTTTGAGTGTGTCTAATTATGTTTTTAACTATGAGGAGCAAGTTCTTTATATTGAATGGTGGTAGGTAAATGCATTGTAGAGTACACATCGAGTTTCTGAAGAGGCAAATAAAATGGAAGAATTGAAGCAATTATTTAGACACAACAAATAAGGGAAGAGGGAAACAAGATGGCGGCGCGGGTAACAGCTGCACCCGCCGCCTCCCGCAACCACATCAAAATCACAACTAACACACAGAACCACCGTCACTCAGAGCCTCCTGAGATCCGGCTGCACAGAAGCCCCACAACCAGGGAGCTGAAGGAGCACCGAGACCGGGAGGAGGGGCGGAGACGCGGGCGGATCGGGGCTGAATCACTGAGACGCGGCCGCGGGCCCACACCCGGTGCCTCGGGTTAAACCCGGGAGGGAATCTCGGCGGTGGGGGTTTCCCGGAGGAGTGAGGGGTCCCAGCCCCACAGCAGGCCCCCAGCCCAGGGCTCCAGGGCCGGGAAGAGATGTCCCCACAACTCCGGGCTGTGAAACCAGCGGGACTGTCCCTGAGGGTCGCGGAGGCTGCGGGAGCCCCAGCAGCTCCTCCTAAAGGGCCCGGCACGGACTCACTCGGACGCTCCCTCTGAGCCCAGCGCCGGGCAGCGGCCTGAAAGGACCCGGGACACTCGGGGGGGAACTAACCTGCCTGAGATCCGGGCGAGAGGCGGAGGGCGGCTTCCTCCCAGGCAGAAGGGCTGGCGGAGGCCATGGCTCCTTTGGCGAGTCCTCCCCGCACAGCCCGCAGGCAGGCGCCATATTTGAATCCCAGCACCTGACTCACACCTTTGGCCCCGCCCCGTGATTCCCGGAGGCCCCGCCCCTCCCCACCTGCAGCTCATCCAGGCCATTTCCAGGGGATTTTCTGTGCAAAGGGCCTCTGGAGCCCCATGCTTAGGACTTTCCTAAAATCTCTCAAACAAGCAGCAGTGGGCCCCATACAGCTTGATAAGGGGCCCCAGGTCTGGCACTAGCGGCAGCCTTCACTGGCTCATGGCTTGGCCTCTCCTGGACACCTCCAAGCTCAGCACAAGTAGCAGCCAACTACGATTTGCTGTGTAGCTCATGCTGGGTGGCCCTGGGCAAGGTACTTGCAGAGACTGACTTTGCACCTCCAGGGAGGCCCCAGGGACAGTGCACCTGGTGGCCAGACTCAACCATGCTGGATTACAACCCTACTACATCCACGAGTGACACACTCAAGGGGTGCACTTGGTGAACACCAAAGCTCCACTGAAGTAAATCCTGCTCCATAGGGGTGTCTCTAGCACAGCAGCTCTTTGGCTGTAGCTGCAGCTGGTGCTCACAGCTAATTAGCCTGGGGGTCAGTTCCTCCCAGTGACGCCAACAACCAAGGCTCAACTACAATAGGACAGTGCACACAGCCCACACAGGGGAGCACCTGGAAGGCCCAGCTCAGGTGATTGGGGAGGCTGAGCCACTGGACCCTACAGGACACCTACTACACAAAGCCACTCTACAAATTCCAGGAGACATAGCAGCTCTACCTAATACATAGAAACAAACACCAGGAAGCAGCAAAAATGCAGAGGCAAAGAAACATGACACAAAGGAAAGAACAGAAGAAATCTCTAGAAGAGGAACTAAATGAAATAGATCCAAGCAAGCTAACAGATACAGAGTTCAGAATAATGGTTATACGGATGCTCAAGGATATTAGTAAGAGTATGACAAAAATAATTGAAAAAATCGATGACATAATAAAGTACCAATTTGAAATGAAGGCTCCACAAAATGAAATGAATAATTTACAGGGAACCAATAGTAGAGTAGAGGACACTGAGAATCAAAACAGCAATTTGGAACATGAAGAAACAAAAAACACCCAACCAGAAGAGTAAAAAGAAAAAAGAATCCAGAAATATGAAGATAGCATAAGGAGCCTCTGGGACAACTTCAAGAGGCCCAACATTCATATTATTGGGGTGCCAGAAGGAGAGGAAAGAGCAAGAAATTGAAAACCTATTTGAAAAAATAATGACAGAAAACTCCCCTACCTGGGGAAAGAAATAGGCTTAGAAGGCCAGGAAGCACAGAGGGTCCCAAACAAGAGGAATCCAAAGAGACTCACAGCAAGACACATCATAATTAAAATGCCAAAGGTTAAATACAAAGAGAGAATCTTAAAAGCAGCAAGAGAAAAGCAATTAATTACCTACAAGGGAGCACCCATACGACTGTCAGCTGATTTCTCAACAGAAACCTTGCAGGCCAGAAGGGAGTGGCCAGAAATATTCAAAGTGATGAAAAACATGGAACTACAACCAAGATTACTCTACCCAGCAAAGCTGTCATTTAGAAATATGTCCATTCCTAAAAGAGTAATTCATAGTCTAAGAATTAGCTAGATCCCTCTTCTGATAGAGAACATTTATTATGATTGAATTTTAGTTGCACTTGGGGACTTTTCTCAAAATTTAAAGTATAGCAAATAATAATTAATTCATTAGATTTACTTGGTTACTATTACTATACACTACACTTAAGTACATAATCTTATGCAGTTTAATCATCTAATGTGTTATTTTTCATTTTAGATGAATTATACAATATTTCTTTTTTATTATTGGAAACTATTAAAATACTGTTACCAAATACATGATAGTGAATTATAATTACAATACTAATTTTTTAAAACATTTTTATTTGTACCTTAAAAAAATCACAGATTCATTAATTCATATTTTATAATATGAATACAAAATAAGTAAAATAAACCACATAGATAATGCTGTGTTAATTCAGTTTTGTTATTTTTTCACTGATTATTGATAAACTTAAGCATGGTTAATCTGAGGCTATTTTATTACAATTTTTTTCTCTGAACTATTTGTTTACTTATCAACAAGATTTTTTGTATTTTGTTTTTAATACCTAGAATTTTTTTAAATGGAGAACAAATTGATTAAAATTAATTATGCTTAGTTCATTCTTATATGATGTTCTATTTTAATGTTTTATGTCTGTTACCAATTACTTAACAGCATATAACTACCCAAGAAATTACATAATAGCATATAACTAACTATATACATTCCACAGATTATTTTGATTTTCAAAATTATTTTTAAAATCAAGGCTAATATTTAAATATGATTATTATTTTAGGCATTCAGCTCACATTTATTTTCCTATGAAACAATTACATTTCATATCAAATGATATTTGACAAACAATATGTAAGCCATATATAACTTTTGAGATTTTACAAAGTAAAACTGCATTTGAAATATTTATGTTAGAAATCCGTCATGATGTATAAGTATTTCTGATACTTTAATCCTACATAACTTTATGCTTAAAGACTTCTTCACATTCATGATTTATTTACAAGATCTGAAAGATTCTGATGAGTTGAGTAATATGTTAGATTAACTTGAATTCCCTCAAAGCAAATCAAAAGTCTAGTAAATATTTACATATGTAAATTGACCATAAAAAGCTATAAAATACAAAATAATAATCGTGCTCTAAGAAAGTAGAAAATGCAAAGTAATTACAGCGTCATATAAAACTCTATAGCTTTGTTATTTAGTAATTTTGAAATGTTTTGCTTACTTATTTCAGAAGAGTTACAGACTCATAGATACAGAGCTGGCTGACAAATGTCAGGGGGAAGCTGGGTGTGGGGGTGGAGGGATTAAGCAAAAAAGACAAAAAAGAGAAAACTCATGGACAGGGGCAACAAAGTGGTGATTGCTGGGGGAGAGAGTGGGTGGAAGTAGGGGAATGTATAGTAAGGATAAATGGTGATGGACAGAGACTTGGGGTAGTGAACACACAACACAGTGTACAGATGATGTGTTATGGAATTGTGCACCTGAAACCTGTATAATTTTGTTAACCAGTGTCACCCCAATAAATTCAATAAAAAGGAAAAAAAAGAAATATTGACATTTTATTTCATCCATTCTATCTAGCCTATGTAAATACAATTTTTGTACCTTTTTTTTCCTTTTTGATAGAATGAGTGACACAGGCAAGAATGTAGGCACACAGAGAATATTTTTTAATGTTATTCTAGTGTTTCTCTGCTTCATGGTAGTGATCTCAGATATTACCTATTCCACCTATCAATATTCATTACAACATTCCATAAAATTGTCAGCCAATCACTACCTGAAAACTTCCAGTAATGAGACTCGTATACGACACTTAACAAGCTTGCCTATTTCAACATTGTCTTCTTATGGATTATAAAACTTTGGTTGTAAAAGATATATTATGCTTATTTTATTGCCCATCACTTTTATATAGAACTCTATTCAGTGTGCAGTCTTCATGTATTTCCTTTTCAATAAGGTGGTGATGTTAAAGCTTACAAGATCAGTATGAATATTAAAAGACTTCATAAGTCTGAAGTTCTTAGAAAATAGATGTATAGCAGGGACTGTGGTGACAAAATCTGATCCCCTCCTTAGTGTGACATACCCATCTCTCAGCTCCGGGGACTGTTGAAGGCAGATGGTTCCTCCCAGCTGTAGTTCCCACTGGGACTTGCCGCAGTTCACTGGGCCTGAAGTTTAGTCCAGTGCTATCCAGAAGTCAGTTCCTGCTGACTAAGATGACTAAATTCTTAAATATTGAGTTTTGCTACTCTGTTGTTAAACATAGAGCTTTAAATGTGTTAAACACAGAGCTTTAAATGTGGTAGCTTTAAATGAGCCATCAAATTCAGATCTCATTTACTGTTTTTCATTCTCTGAAGAGCTGATTTAATAGCACACCACTAGGAATAAACCTTGAGTAAGTCAGTAAGATACTATCTCGTTTGGTTCAATCTTGAATGATCATTCTAGCTCAATAGCCCGCCATTGGGTCAGCCAACAACTCATTTACCACCAAGATTCAGGTCAATTTTTCCATCTGCCCAATCTTGCCTCCTCACATTCTTTTTGGTGTACCTTTGAGAACATGCCCCAGTATATTTTCTGCATGAAATTCCAAGTGTCTGCTTCTAAAAAGCCAATATTTTGGTAACAGATGCTAAAATGAGAAAAAGGAGATGGAGCTCTCAATGGTTCTATGGCCATGAAGATCTCATTGTTGATGATAAGGGGTTCAGATGACCTTTAACATGCTGGAGCTGGATGCCTTTCAGCTATAATTTTGTTCTCATAGTCTACGAAGTTTTTTTATATATATGGAAGAGTTCTCAACCTTACCTCACTGATAGCTAATTATTTTTTAGCAATTTTAATCTCTTGCTCAACACTTCCATGTTTATTTTAGCCATATTTTTTAAATTTCAAAGAGCTTTTTTGTGTTATGTGTGCTTTTTCTTGTCAAATGTACTAAATGCCAAATGTACTAAATGTAATTTAAATGTTTTCTTCTAATTTCTGAATTATTACTATTTCTATAACATTAGTTGTTCAGTTTGGTTTCATTCTCACTTACGCTGTTGGTTCATTTATGCAGCATATATTATTTATCTAAGTATGTTCTAGATGCTTTGAATCTACATGAATGGAAAAAAATTAATTACTTCCCTTTTACAGTGGTATTATGATGTTAATTTACATTTTTTATTAACTCAATGTGAATGAAAGACTAAATTGGTTCTTAAAATTAGCAGAAAGTGTTTATTCTAACGTGCAGTTCCCAACAAATGCCTTCCTTCTTAGGAAGGTTGAATGACAGCTGTCAATAACTTGAGTAGCATGCCAGTGGACAAGATTCACTACAAGCTGACAGTTTTCTGCTGTGAATTAATTGGTCTGTCCTCTCTCCAAATTTTGTTTAATCAATCCCATCAGCTTTCAATATCCAGGGTACTTCACACTTGCTCATTTACTATTTACATACCTCACTCTTTAACGACAATATTTTTAATGTATTCACATATATCATAATGAATAATACACACACCATCACATTTATGGATGCTAAAATTTTAGGAAATTGAAATATCCAAGGATGATTTTCAGAAAGATAATTTTCAATAATATGACCTATGTTCACAACTACTTTATATTTGATATCACCTAAAATGCCTTCAATTTAACGTATTGAGTGATGATGTTTGGGGTAATGTAATTATAAAAATGGGTTATTTCTCAAACATATAATGGACTAACAAAATTAAATGTTACCTATCCATTTAGTATTTATTCAATTTTATTACTCGGTGCAAAAATGATATTGATCTATTGAATAAGGGTTATAATTTCAAAACAACTAGAGGAATAGTAGGTTGCTTAAGTAACAACAATGTAACAAATTTAAAATTTAATTACCCAGTTTATCACTATTTAAATAACTATGTGACTATAGATATAAATATACATAATTAAAACTTTGAAACAGTATATACTAATTATTAAGTTTGATTCTCAAATCTACATGTAATATGTTTATTCTTTGAAGTTTTATGTATAAAAAAGATGGCTACATATATTAAGTAGAATCAATATAAATCAGAATAAGAATTTTTATACCTTGCTGAATGTATTATTGATTTCTAGAAAAAATACTAAGAGTAAACTATATGCACAATAATATCATTTACAAATTATATCTGTAGGAAAGGAGAATATATATTGCCAAATTTAAAATGTAATGTTTTCAAACTAAACTCTGCTTCACCTTGCCAGTTACTACTATTGCTAACCATACTTCTATTAAACTATCTTCATATCTGTCTCTACCCCAAATAGAAAACTATCCAGAAAAAATTCATATGGTTCAAAAAGTCAAATTAAGAAAACAACTTCTGCCAGGCCTGTGAGGAATCTATCCCAATTTGGGCAGTCAAACCAATAATGCCATGTCATTGAAGTTCTATTTGGCACATTACTGCAGTAGTGTGGGACTCCTATATCTAATGCTGCTTTCCAAACTGCTTAACTTTCATTCAACTCAAGCACTGGATAAAAAGATTGGCTGCATTTCTGTTTGTAACTTTCTTCCAAAAAATATTTTTGGTTTGATGTCTCAATGCACATTTTCAGCTGATACCAACATTTTTATAAAAAAAAAGAAAAGAAAAAGGCATACATAGATCCTGTTATTAGAGGAACTGGGATAAAGATTCATATTTGATTTGAATGCAGTGATTTGGCACAACAGTTAAAAAAAAAATTAATTGAACTAAACAAATGTTAAAGACCTCTGGATCCTTAGAGTCTCATCACATGGAAGATTTTTTTTTTTCTTTTTATTATATCTATAAGAGATGATAGATATTAACTAATCCTATTGTGGTAATATATGTAAATCAAACCATCATCCAAATTACTATTTTTGGTAAATATTTCAATATTAAATTAGCTTTGTTACTTATATCAAGGCATATTTAAAATCCACTTTAGAGCGTGGGGAGGGATTAATCAAAGAACATATATGCATATATGCATGACCTATGGAAATAGACAATAGTGTGGAGAAGGCCTGGAGGGGGGCGGATGCCAGATGGAGGGGAGCAATGGGGGGGAAAAGGGACATCTGTAATTCTTTTAATAATAAAGATAAATTTTAAAATAAAATAAAATCCACTTTAATTGGATAATATAGCAAAACAATGCTCACATTAAAATTCCACATATGTTTTATATAAAGATTAGTATTCTAATAAACTGACATATCCATGACGATATACAGAGTCATGGATACATGGAGCAGACTGACAGCTTCCAGAGGGGAAAAAGGAGGAGGGGACTGGATGAAAGAAGCAGAAAGGATTAGCCAAAGAAAATATATGCATAACCCATAGATACAGGCAACAGTGTGGTGATGGCCAGAGGGAAGGGGAGAGCACTGGGTGGAGATGGGAAAAGGGGGGAAAATGTGGGAAAATCTTTAGTCATGTCAATAATAAAAATAAAGTTAGAAAAAAGATTAGTAGTTTATAAATTTTGCTTTAATTTATTTTTAGGATTTATTCTTCCAGTTATTTTTTTTCCAAATATCACTTTGTGATCTAAACAATTCTTTCATGTGTAGGAATTGCTCCACAGATGTTGATATGGCACTGGCCATAGCAGCAGGTCACAGAGTGGTATCCATAGCAACACTACTCATGACCATGTCTTTTGTGTTTATAATGATGTTTCAGGGCTGTTGCTAAATCTCAGAACCATTATTCCTTGACACTCATGGCTTCAGAACTTAAGCATTCCTTGATATTGCTATGTGACTTTGCAATATAATAAATTTGAAGGACGAAACTACTGCCCAGGATTTAATGAAACATTTGCAATATACACTGGTGAAGAATTTTTTATCACATTTTTATTGATTTTTAGAAAGAGAGGAAGGGAGAGGGATAGAGAGACAGAAACATCAATGAGAGAGAAACATAATCGATTGGCTGTCTCCTGCATGGCCCCTACTGGGGATTGAGGCCCCAACCTGGGCATGTGTCTTGACCGAGAATCAAACCATGACCTCTTGGTTCATGGATTGATGCTCAACAACTGACGCATATTGGTGGGGCTGGTGAAGAATTTTTAATAAATCAGGGGATTGATCTCTCACCTTGAGGTCTGTGGGAGAAACATAATGCCTTGATATGCATGATTATCTTCCTCACAATTGCCCACCAAAAATTATTTCTTTAAAATTTTTCTTAAATTTACCTTTAATTTACCATAATTTATCCATACCATAAATTGTGAGTGCCTTGATTTAAGTAAAGTGGGCGGGGGGGGGTTTGTTTTTCTTTTTTGTAGGAAGGAACTAATAGGGTTTGGCAACACAGATGTAAGGGTTCCAGTTGTGGGCACACAGTGCACCCACTTGGGGTCTGAGCATGGAGGTGGTTCAAGATCTGAGGAGTTGCACATAGCATGTATTGAGCAATACTCTCGTGTGGTCTCCCAATCTGGTTCAGGGCTGGAGGAAGTACTTGTGAGAGGCAATATGAAAAGCACCTCTAACAGTCATTTTTGGGATTGAATCAAGAATATGGGCCAGATCATCAAAACTCTGCTGATTTGTTCAGCTTTCAAATCAGTAGGAGAGCTGAGGTTGGCTTTCGGCTTTGCTCTGTCTAAACCTAGGGAGTAGTCAACCACATTTTTCTGAAGCACTATGTAAGGTAAGAAGCAGCACTAATTCCAAGCAACTCTTAATCTGTAACTCAACAGCTGGCCCTTTGGCATGGTGCTTTGTATCTCACTATGTATGAGCCTCCATGCAGGGTTTTCTCTCCTGTCCCTATTTCCCCATGTCTTACTCCTGTGTACTTTTTTTTAAAATCCTCGCCCAAGGGCATGCTTAGAGAGAAACATGGATAAGAGGGAGAAACATCGATTGGTTGCCATGGTATGTGCCTTGACTGGGGATCGAACCAGCAACCCAGATATGTGCCCTGACCAGGGATTAAACCGGCAACCTTTTGGTGTACAGGATGATGCTCAGCCAACTGAGTCACTCTGGCTGGGCATCCTGTGTACTTTTTGGAACCAAGAAACACTGATATTTTCCCTTGAAACCACATATACAGGTGATAGAAATATATTTTCATGAAAAACATTAAGAAAAAGTTTCCATATCCAACTTTTTTCCTTTTATTTTTATTTGCTCATTTATTATTATATATAAATATTGTACATCATTTTATTTATTTCTTTTACTGAATGGATTCATTAAAAATCTCTAGGACAGATGGCTTCATAAGGGGACTTTGAGACTGGTGTGGCTTCCTGGGCTGAGAGCAGTAGTCTGTAGCTAAGGTGACTTTCTTAATGTGTTATCACTTTAGCCACTTAGATTTTCCCAGCTAACAGTCAATGTCATGGTGTTTTCTCTATTTTCAAACTGCTGCAGGCTAAAATACAAAATTATGCTAGTGGGTTAGGAACAAAGAGAACACTGAGCGAGTTTAGTGTATAATCAGCAGAAGGGTTTAGGAATATATTATGTAAGTATATTTGAAAAGAGGGCAAAGGAACACCTTGATAATGCTTTAAGTGGTAAATCAGTATTTTATAGGAAGACAGAGTAATTGGGTAGCACAGGGAGACAAGTGGAAAAAGAGAAATTAGGAGGCAATGGGTAAAGTATAAATAATCAAATTTGACTAATGCTTTGAACTCAACTAGAAATAAAGCATCAACAACTAGAAGAAGTACATTCTATTGTTGCACTCCACTACCCCGCCCTCACCCCAGAGAAGTCAATCTCTATTTAGCATTGGAGTGGGATACCCAAGTTCATATTAAGGAACACAGATATGAGCATTTTTAGTATGTGCATACTTTACACAATGGTGATCATTGAAGCTGTGTTACTGACAGAGATCACAAATGGGAGATCTAAGAGGAAAAAAAAATCTGTGTAGGGAAGTTTTGAATACTTATAGTTAGCAGGGTACATAATAAATTAGAGACTAAGAAGCTATTTAAAAAGTAATATTACACAAAGAAACAAGGTAGACAAACTGATGAATCAAAAAAATTAGGATCTATAAATAATAGATGTAATCATTATGTTGAATCAATGCTCTTTAATGATGTAAAAAAATTACTTTATTTTTATTTCTCACTCTTTATTTTGACATTGATTCTTTCTTCTTTTCTACCTGAAAAAAGCAAAAATAACACAAGTCAATGACGTTTCTGTTCATCCATCCAAAGTGTTACTCCTATTTCAGATCTCAAATATAACCTCAATTTCAATTTAAATGCCCAGTTGACTATAATGAAAATTCTAAATTTGGTAGATAACTGTTTTTCCAAGTCTTAGCATCTGCATCAAAAAAAAGGGTCATGATCATTATTGTCCCACTTTTCCTCAAAGCCTCCTCACTTGCTAGTTATTGCCACCAGCCCCTTTAGAGTGCGGTCAACATGACAACAAATTAAGAACACTTAGTCTCACAAGAAGGGTGTTGCTGTTGTACAATGTCAGAGCTGTGTACACTTGTTGGCTTTCTTTCGCATTTTTGTGGGGACATCACCATTTCTGGTGCTGAGTACTTAAGGCTACAAATGAGGCGGGCGATGATTTACACAGCCTGTCACTCTTCCCTTACTCCTGGATCTCCAGCCTATCACTCTGCAGACTGCTAAATGTTTGAGTTCCCTTGCTTTCCAGGTGGTCTTCTTGAACAGAATTTAATATGACTCTTATCAGCTCTCTCCTGTTGTGATTGACTTCTTGTTCAAAGGAAACACTCATTGCATTCTTTGATTGACTATCAAACACAGTAGCATCTCACCGTGATTCTGTCTCCCAAGAATCTCATAGTCCATTGAGTGCTGTTTTACAGATTTCCTAGGGCAGTGGTCAGACCCCAAACTCTAAAAGACAAATATGTTATTTAAATGATCCTGATAAAACCAACTCCCCCAAAATTTAGGCTTGAGAAATAGGAGCGGGGAGTCCTCAGCTTTCCCATGGGATAGGTATATGTAGGATTTACAGCACAGCTTGTTCTAAAGAAATCTCCTCAGGTTTTCTTTCTCTCTCTCTCTCTCTCTCTCTCTCATTACAATAACCCAACTCCTTTTATGCAAATGTCATAAAAGCCCTAAAACCAGTGATTTGGTATAGATTTAAACATCTAAAAACATACATTTGTATCAATCAACTTATCAACAATAAACTCAACCTTAATATTTTCTTCAGTAACTGCCAACATTGTCAAATAGCAAAAACACATTGCAAAATATAAGGATAAAGAAAGGTTACTGAATACTTTAAAAAATCACAGTCATTGATGAACTTTCATAAAAGTGGTAGAGGCAGAAGGATAACTGTAAGAGACTTAGACACTAAGTATATATTAATATATTAATCATATTAATTTTCTTTTTTACTTTATTTCTTGAAAAATTGTATTTATAGAAATCATATTAGAAATTTACTTCTTAAAAAATCATTTTTAATGAATTTAGGAATAGATTTAAAACTTAGAATTTTTAACAACCTATAGAATATTCCAGTCATGTAAATTAAAAACATCTTGGTTCAAATAACAGAATTTTGCAATTTATAAGAGTATATGCAATTTAATTCTATATGGCAGATACACTTTACAAATTTCTGTTACTGGGAAGTAAAAATTAATGTTAGGGATAAAAGAGAAAAAGAAACCATAAAAATGAAGTATTATAAAGACAGATGGTGATATTATATGCAATGTTTACTACACCTGTTAAATCTGAGCTTCAATATACACCACACACACACTTCTATTTGACTAGCTTTAGTCACAGTCCTTGGCAAAACAAAGCGGTTAGAGGCCAAAGAAAAACTTGCTCAAGAATTGTTACTATCCAACAGCATCTTTCATGCTAGAAAATGAGTTACTTATCACCTTATTTTAATCTTTATTGTTGAGAGTATTAAGATGTATCCCCTCTTTCTCCACATTGTCCCCCTCCACCTGGATCCCACCCCACCTCAGGCCATTACCACCCTATTGTATGTGTCCATGGGTAATGCATGTGTGCATCTAAATTCTTTGGATAATCCCTTCCCACCCCTTCCCCCTTCCCTCTGAGATCAGTCAGTCTGTTCCATGCTTCTATGCCTCTGGTTGTATTTTATTCACCAGGTTTTTGTTGTTGTTTTTAATATATCTTTATTGATTTCAGAGAGAGGAAGGAAAGGTAGAGAGAGAGAGAGAGAGAAACATCAATGATGAGAGAGTCCTCATTGATCAGCTGCCTCCTGCACTCCCCCAACTGGGGACTGAGCCCACAACCCGGGCATGTGCCCTGACTGAGAATCGAACCTCGATGTCCTGGATCCTAGGTTGATGCTCAACAGCTGAGCCACATCCAGCCGGGTCATCAGGTGTGTTTTGTTGTTGTTCATTAAATTCCTTGCTCATTTATTTTGATTTTTAGATTCAATTTTTGAGAGATAGGTATTTATTGTCATTTTATTGTTTATATTTTTTATCTCTTTTTTTCTTCTTAAAGAAGACCCTTTAACATTTCATTTAATACTGGTTTGGTGATGATGAACTCCTTTAGCTTTTTCTTGTCTGGGAAGCTCTCTATCTGACTTTCAATTCCAAATGAGAGCTTTGCTGGGTAATCTATTTGTAGGTCCTTATCATCTGTTTGAATATTTCTTGCCACTCCCTTCCAGCCTGCAAAGTCTCTGTTGACAAATCAGCTGACAGTTATATGGGCGCTCTCTTGTAGGTAACTAACTGCTTTTCTCTTGCTACTTAAGATTCTTTCTTGGTCTTTAACCTTTGGCATTTTGTGATGTGTCTTGTTTTGGGCCTCTTTGGGTTCATCTTATTTGGAGCTCTCTACCCTTGTTGGACTTGTATGTATGTAGCCTTGGGGACTCAATTCACTCATCTAGAATTTTGTCTTCTTACATTCTACACTGATAAATTCTTCTTATTCTCTCAGTTCTTCGATTGTTTAATCTAGCATATTTAATTACTTTCTATTGGAGGACTGGGCCAAATGATATTGCTTACATTACTAGAACTATAATTTTATAAGAATATTCTTTACTTTATTTGGTGTAATTAATAAAGACATTTACTAACAGCTGCGTAATTAAGTAAATATAAATAATACTACAATCTTAATGGCATTTAAGAGGATGATGGTATTATAATATTGGTGGATAAGAGGAATTATGTTAGGTCTGTTACACATAAACAAATATTATTTAAAATAGAAAGAAAAAAAGCAAAATATATGATAAAAGTATCAAATGGTAAGACAACAGATTAACTCTTCATAATGACCTGAATTATCTGAAAAACAAGTTTGTACTTTTCCTCTTCTAATCTCAGTTTACAGCAGAATTTAATTATAGTGATTTTGCTTTCACCATCTTTTTCACACCTAAAGCTTTCCTAAAGCTATTAGAAAATTAGCCATAATTTTATACCTTGTTTAAAGATTTAAGTTCATTTTCAATATATTTGCTGATAATATAATTGATTACTAACATTCTTAATAGTTACAGCTGTATTAAGCTAATTTTTCTTAAGATCAAAAGTAAGAAAAAAGGAAACACATTCTGGCTCAAGATGCATTGTTCTAAGAAGCACATAGTATCCTCAATTTTATGTAATTTGTAGATTGACTCTATTTTCTATTACTACTTAATTTTTTTAATTCAAAAATATATTTAAATATACATTTCATACATTTTCTTAGAAAACCTGATCTTAGTATATGTGATAATTATTTTCATATGGTAGAAACTAATAATGATGACTTAACATGACCAGCATCTGAAATCTAATAGCACCACCAGCTTATTTTGCATAGTAACTTAGAACATGACTCCTGGTTAATTCTTGAAGACCGTAATAAATTAGAAGCACTTTCTAGTGTGAAAGGAGAACTTAGTTACACACAGTTCATTAATGCCCCTAATGTGGTTACTTTTTCCATCAAATGTTGAATCTTGCATTAATTTGGTATAGCTTAAAATGCTCCCTATGTGAATTAACTTTGTTAACCTCACATTTAATTTTTCCAAAGCAATAGTTTCCATTTAATGGCATTGTGCATGGATAAACACTAATATATTTTCTAAGAGTCATTTTGAGAGCAGAATAGACTCATGTTTAGCAAATGTCAGCTCAGTGAACTCTATTTTTCATTTATACTTACAATCTCATTTTTAAGTAGGTTAGATTATAACAGTCAATATATTAAAATAATCATTATTTGGCCCTCCCTGTTTTTGAGGATGCAATTTGTGTAATCTAGACCTAATTTGTTTTATTTTCTTATAATTCTGAATTTAATTCTAGGAACTTTCATTCCCCATCACCTCTTCTCAGCAGCTCTCTAGTCCTATCAAGACATGGAGTGATTGTACTAAAGCTGATTACACAACCAGGCCTAGAGCTAGGTGGAACCAATCATTTCATGTTCTTATTTTGCCACATTTTTTGGTTCAGTGGTGGGCAATTACTCTATCTCAGGATTTGTTCTGTATATGCTAGAAAAAAAAAATACTTTCAATCTCTCAAACATGAAGAATGAGGTAAGTACTTATGTGAACTGTTAACAGAAATATTGGAGTCATAAATTCTTAGGATACAGCAGTATGTGGAGATTAGAAAAAGAAAAAAAATGTTACCTCTTAACACTATTGATTTAGTAATTGAAAGTTGCCTGCAATCAGGCTTTACCTCTATAATTTTCAATTGCATAAATCAAGTCAATCATATTTTTATTAGGTAAGCTACACATATATAAGAGTAAATAAAACATAAATGTGTAGCACAATAAATTATGATCTATGGAAACACTATCCAGGTCTGGAAACATGTCATTGGCATCCTCAAAGGTCATTGATGCCCTCTGTTAATCACTATACTTTGTATACAGAGGCAAATTATATAATGAATTTTCATATGAGTGATTGTTTTTGCCTGTTTCTTAAATGTAATTGTCTAAACACAGACACTCTAGATTCATTTGTGTTTAGCTCCTTTCTGTTAAAATTATGCTTATGAGTCATTCATAATAGCAGTAATTCATTTTCTTCCTTTTTTTTCTATAGTTTGCTATTATAAATAATGCTGTGATGAACATGGGGGTGTTTTGGGTTTAGTGTTTTGGGTTTTTGGATATAAATATATATTTCTTTTATTTTAAAAATAATTTTATTAGGGTGACATTGATTAATAAGATTTCATAAGTTTGAAATGTACAATTCTATGATACATGACCTGCACATTGCATTGTGTGCTCAACACCCAAAGTCAAATCTTCTTCCATTACCATATATTTGACCCCCTTTACTCTTTACTACTTTCCCACACCCCTTTCCCTCTTGTAACCACCATACTGTTGTCTGTGTCTATATGTTTTTGTTATTTTGTTTATCTTATTTGTTCATTTGTTACTTTCAGTTTTATATTCCACATATGAGCTTTCATATGATTCTTAACTTTTTGTCTGAGTTAATTTTCTTAACATGATATTCTCAAGATCCATCTATGTTGTTGAAAGAGAAGTATTTCATCTTTTCTTACAAATGTGTAATATTCCATTGTATATATGTACCACATATCTTTATCCAATCATCTATCAAAAGGCATTTTGGTTGTTTCCATGTCTTAATCATCATGAATGATGCTGTAATGAACATAAGGGTGCATATATTTTGCAAATTAATGTTTTGAAATTTTTTGAGTAGATAGCCAAAAGAAGGCTTGCTGGGTCGTATGGTAGCTCTATTCTGAATTTTTCAGGAGCCTCCATACTGTTTTCCATATTGGCTGTTCCAGTTTACATTCCCACCAGCAATGAATGAAGGTTCCTTTTTCTTCACAACCCCTCCAATACTTGTTATTACTTGTCTTGTTGATAACAGCCATTCCAACAGGTGTGATGTGGTATCTCATTGTAGTTTTGATTTGCATATCCCTAACAGGTATTGAAGTTGAGCATGTTTTCATATATCTGTTGGCTAGTTGTATGTCTTATTGGGAGAAGTGTCTGTTCAGGTCCTCTGCCCATTTTTTAATTGGATTATTTGATTTTGTTGTTGAGTTGTATGAGTTCTTTATATATTTTGTATATTAACCCCCTTTTGAAGCTGCTGTTTGTAAATATCTTCTCTCACTTATTTGGTTGCCTTTTTGTTTGTTGGCAGTTCCTTTTGCTATACAGAAGCTTTTTAGTTTGATATAGTCCCATTCATTTATTTTTGGCTTTACTTCCCTTGCCTTTGGAGTGAAATTCATAAAATCACCTGTAAGACCAAGGTCCATACATTTAGTACCTATGTTTTCTTCTATGTAATTTATTGTTTCAAGTCTTATATTTAGGTCTTTGATCCATTTTGAGTTAATTTTTATAATTGGAGACAAACAGTTTAGTTTCATTCTTTTGCATGTGACTTTCCAATTTTCCAAGCACCATTTATTGAAGAGGTTTTCTTTTGTCCATTGTATGTTTTTGACTACTTACATCATTCATTTTCATTGCTGTAGAATATTCACTTTCTGACCGTAACAAACTGATGCATGCATTCTACTGTCCATCTGTTGATTACCTATTATATATGCCACAAATGTATTATGTCCCTGTGATTTTGTGTCTATTTTATATTCTCTTAACTTTTCCTGTTCAATTTTTAAGGTAATCTAATTTATTATTTTCCAGTCATCAGTCTTTGAGGTCTTGTTATTAAGTAATCTTTCTCTACCCTGAGGTCATGAACATAACATCCAAAATCATTTGTAAAATGTGCACTGTTTTTCTTTTCTTATTTAGTTTTCAGTCCTGCTAAAATTAATTTTTTGCATATGATGTGATGTAGGAGTTAATGTTGTTTTCACTCATATGGGTACCCAACTGATATAGCAACATTCATTGGAAAAATTATTCTTCTTTTTGCTTTGCTGTCAACTTCTGCTATATATCTAATGTCTTCGTATGCATAAGTCTATTGGACTCTATTTTATTCCATCATTCTCTTTGTCTCTTTTGGACCCAAGATTACATTAGCCTTAATTAACTTTAACATAACTTTATAGTAAATCCCAATATCCAGTGGTATAAATATCTCAATATTTCTTCTTCAAGAGTACTTTCAATGTTAATAAACTTGTAAATTTCCACAAAATATTGCTGGATTTCTTCCCATTCCAGTACTTTATTGGTCAAGTATCAGAATCTCCTATAATTTACTGTCTAGGTAGAACAGACACTGCTATTTAATTTGAGCATAGTGGCACCCCTGGGTAAGCACATGCCAATTATTCTGAGTCTGGGTGAGTCATCTTCTCTTTTCCCTAAGCTTCCATATTATTGTAAGAGTGACCCAGAATTTAAAATAAAAATCACTTAAATTATGTTAATACTTGATTTTATTTTTTTTTAAGTTACTTTATCTTTATTGTTGAAAATATTACAGGTGTCCCCTTTTTACCCCCATTGATCCCCTCCATTCCACATCCACCCCACTCCAAGGCCTTCCCCAGACCAATGTCTGTGTCCATGGGTTATGTTTATAAACATGTAAGTTCTTTGATTAATCTCTCCCCACCCACTCCCCTATCCCCACCTTTCCTCTGAGATCCTTCAGTCTGTTCCATGCTTCTATGTCTCTGGATCCATTTTGTTCCAGTTTATTTTGTTTATTGCATTCTACATATAAGTGAGAACATGTGGTACTTGCCTTTCTCTGACTGGTTTATTTCACTTAGCATAATACTTTCTAGTTCCCTCTATGCTGTGTCAAAGGATAAAAGATCCTTCTTTTTTACAGCTGCATAGTAATCTATGGTGTAAATGTCCCACAGCTTTTTATCCACTGATCTACTGATGGGCACTTAAGCTGTTTCCAAATCTTAGCTATTGTAAATTGCACTGCTATGAACATAGGGGTGCATAAGTTCTTTGTTATTAGTGTTTCAGGTTTCTTAGGATATATTCCTAGAAGTGGGATCACTGGGTCAAATGGCTACACCAGTCTGCATTCCCACCAGCAGTGTACTAGGTTCGCTTTTCTCCACGTCCTCACCAGCACTTGTCGTTCATTGATTTGTTGATGGAGCCATTCTGACAGGTGTGAAGTGATACCTCATTGTGCTTTTAATTTGTATCTCTCTGATGATTAGCGACATTGAGCATTTTTTCATATGTCTCTTGGCCATCAGTATGTCCTCTTTGGAGAAGTGTCTATTTAGGTGTTTTGCCCATTTTTTTAATTGGATTGTTTGTCTTCCTTTTGTTAAGTTGTATGAGGTCCTTATATGTTTTGGATATTCACCCTTTATCCGATGTGCTGTTGGCAAATATGTTCTCCCATACAGTGGGCTCCCTTTTCATTTTGTTGATGGTTTCTTTTGCTGTGCAGAAGCTTTTTATTTTGATGCAGTCCCATTTGTTTATTTTCTCCTTAGTTTCTCTCGCCCTAGGAGATGTATCAGCAAACATATTGCTATGAGAGATGCCTGAGATTTTGCTACCTATGTTTTCCTCTAGGTTTTATGGTTTCAGAACATCCTGGTACTGGCATAAGAACAGACATATAGATCAGTGGAACAGAACAGAGAACCCAGAAATAGACCTGTGCTATTATGGTCCATTAATATTTGACAAAGGAGGCAAGAACATACAATGGAGTAAAGACAGTCTCTTCAATAAATGGTGATGGGAAAATTGGGCAAGTACATGCAAAAAAATGAAACTAGACCACCAACTTACACCGTACACAAAAGTAAACTCAAAATGGATAAAAGACTTAATTGGTTTTATATCCAGAAACAGACCTTACATTCTTAGAATGTGGCAGTCCTAGCAAACAAATACTAAAAGAGGAGAGTTAACACTTTCTGGCTGTTGGCCAGGCAATAACTCAACTATTTCTTGTCAGAAACATGTGAAAAAATATTTTTGTGTCCCTTCAGAACAAGGTCTTTAAAAAGGGTCTGCTTTCCCTGTGTGTTCCTTCCTCCTCCACCGGCTAGATGCAGGTGACAACTGAACCAAGGGGATTCGAGAGCCATTGTCCAGCAGGATGCCTCCTACCCCCAGGAACACCTACCCAGAACCAAATGCCAGATAACTGAGTTTTATTACCTATGAAATTTATTTTAGCTTCATTTACTGACTTCTTGAAGTGAATCTTTTGTTCATTCTAAGCCTTTCTCTTTTGTCAATACAAGCATTTAAGACCACAAATATTATTTTGCTGATTTTCATAAGTTACAATATATAATATTTTTATGGTTATTTAGTTTTAAATATTCTTTCATTTACATGATAATTTTATATTTTACTGTGGGTTATGAAAAGGGTCATTAATACTGTATGCCCATTTATTGTTATATTTTTTCAGATATACCTTAATTTATTATGGTAAAAGAATATGTTCTATAACATACATTATATTCATCTTATAAGTGAAAGTTTATACACTTTGACCAATATATCACCCCCATTTCCCTCATGTCCCAACCCTGGCAACCACCATTCTACCCTATGTTTTTTTTAAGTTAAAGGTTTTTATAGAATCCACATATCTGTGATATCAGGCAATATTTTTCTTTCTGTGTCTGGCTTATTTCACCTAGCATAATGTCATTCAAGTTCATCCACTTTATTGCAAATGGCAAGATATTCCTTTTTTTAAAGAATAAGTTCCAGGGATCTACTGTACAGCCTGATGACGACAGTTATTAGTATTGTATACTTGAAATTTATTATGTGAAAAGACCATAAGTGTTTTCACCACAAACCAACCAAAAGCCTATGTGAGATGATGGATGTGCTAATTATCTTGATTGTGGTAATTGTTTTTCAATGTATACGTATATTAAATCACCATCCTGTACACTTTAAAACAAGCCAAAACAAAACAAAAAAGTAGGCTTTTAGTTATTTTTTCCTTATGAATTCAATTACTATTCATCCAAAATTATTAGGTTAGTTTGTATTTATATGTATAGTTTTTACTTTATTTTACTTTATTTTCCTTTTTTTTAATTTTTTTTTTTGAAGACCTATTTGAGGATGATGTCTTCCTAAACTGATTTTTATTTGCTTCTGTCAAGATATAGTGTCACCAGTGTGGGGTTATATTAAAAACCATACTTTTACTGTTTTTTAGAACCACATAAATTATATGAATTTACTGTAACAACACAGGTTATAACTGGATCGTATTGACAAATTTTTTATGAGAGATTCTTTTTTTCATTTCACCATTAGTGCCCAAGAGAGGATTCCAGTGATCTCCTGATGGCTGGGGGAGTGGAGACAAAAGCTTTGTCTAAGAAGTTACTTCAGATTTCTTGAGGAAATAGTCCTGGGAGTCCCAGAATTTCAGGATTTCCAGTTAGTTTCCCACTGTGTCTGTTTCTGGGTCCTGGACTTTGCACGCTAGCTCCCTAGACATTGTGAAAAACTACTCCAGCGCCACAAAATTTGACAAATGCGTTCAAGAAGAATGTTATTTTATATCTCTAAATTATAGCTGTTATTTAGACTTTGGCCTTGGTATTCCTTAATTTTTTTTCCAGTTCACAGATGCATTTCAAAACATTTTTTTCTTAATATTTCATTTTACATTTATATTTGTTTGCAATAGCAATTTTAGCCATAGAGCTAGAATGGGGATAATATATCTTAGCACATCAGATAGATTTTTGTGCAGATTATATCATATTTTTTTATCTGTTTCATTTACCACAGGATCTGACTAATGAAAAAAATGTGTTTAATTATTCATTAATATTTTATTTGTGTTTAAAACACCTTAATTTTACTGTGCAATGACTATGTATATCAGCAGCTTTCTAGTCTCTGAAATATGACATGGGAAAACTGTCCTAGTGGAAATGTCAATTTGGTGAGGAAAAAAACACCTATGTGCAGGTATAATGAAGAAAATATTGGTTTATATCTATTTTAGATAGTGATTTAGCTAATGCATTAATCATTTTTTAAATTATGCTTTATTCCCGGAAATATTTTAATGTAATCTATATTATGCATAAAGTACAAGATAAAGATACACAAAAATAAGCAGGGTAGGAATTCTGGTAGAATAAATCTCAATACTTGATCATGGTCTATGCGTCTCTCTGTGTTCTGGCCATCTTAACAATTGTTTCCCCCAGAAGATCCACTGGACTAATCCTCCTGTGGATCCAGCACCATCCATGTTCTTTCCTGACAAAGAGACTTCGTAAGTACTGTCTCTACTACTGGAGATCCTTCCACCCAAGTCTTTCTATGGCTCATTATATATCTACTCAGACATCACCTCCCCAAAGAGGTCTTTCTAGACCATTCACATTAGAACAGGTATCTTTCTCCATTATCATGTATCATTGTAGCCTATACAGTATCCAGGAGTGCACATAATTATATTATGAATTTTTAATTGCCTAGTTATTGTACATCTCTCTTAAAGAAATTTTATTTTTATCACTATAATACCATAAATTAGTGATAAGCACAAAGGTACTCAATAAATACTTGTTGCAGAGTGAATGTTGAATGCAACATTTACTATTACACATGTTCACAAAAGGGCCATCTTCTTGATGACCTAACATGAGGAACAGAAAAGCATATATAAAATGGAAATATGTATCTATAGTAAAAGGGAATGGTTTAAATAAATATTATAAACATCTGAAATAACAGGAGATCACTTATACTTGCCAAAAAAAAGATAATACCAGAGGCTTAAAAAATGCTTTCTAGTTTTTGATAAGAGTGTAGTATTGCCAAAAACATTCAAGATTTTACTGCCTATGTTTTAGGATTTTTATGGTTTTGAGTCTTACATTTAAGTCTTTAAAACATTTTGAATTTATTCCTGTGTATGGTGTAAGAAGATGGTGTAATTTCATTTATTACACATATCTGTCCAGTTTTCCCAACACGATTTATTGCATAGAGCATCTTTACCCCATTGTATGTTCTTGCGTCTTTGTGAAATATTAATTGACCATAAAGGTGTGGGTTTATTTCTGGGCTCTCTGTTCTGTTCCATTGATCTATATGTCTGCATTTATGCCAGTACCTCATAGAGTTTGATATCAGGTAGCGAGATTCCTCCAGCTTTGTTCTTTCTCAAGACTGCTGTGACTATTTGGGTCTTTTGTTGCTCTGATGCCATTGTAGTTAATCCAGTTATTATTTAATTAACAGGGAAGGAACAAAGGGAAGGCAATATAGGCATGCCATTTGTGTTAGAAAGCTGCAATTTAACACTCTCCAGGTCTGTTTCCCGCAGATCCTAGGGGAAGGGGCTAGACAAAGAGAGAATAGACGCATGCTCAGTAAAGTCTAGGTGATGTGAGGAAGTGAATTCCTGTCAGTCACCCTGGAGCAGGCCATTGCCAGGATAGGCACGGCCACTACAAGGGTGCCCAATCTGAGATTCATAAGCTCCTGAATAAACGGAGCTCCCTCTCGTGGCCCTCTTGTGCTCCTGGCTCTCTTGTTGCAGGGCACAGTCTCCTGCGTTTGCCCACATGACCCGCAGCCATGTGGACCCCGCACACAATGGACTAATGGAGTAAAATTAGCCTGATGCTCTGTAGGACTCAACTCCACCATGGAATGGAAACTTTGGACACTCTCTTTGCTTCTAGCTCTGCTGAAGCCCCAGCTGCACATTTTCCAGGACTGGTTTAAGGGAACTGGGTCTTTGGAAACCAAGGGATATAACTTCATGCAAATGAAAACCACTCATTCTCCCATGGTAGTTGTACAAAATTCTTTTTCTTAAGATACCATAAGAACCTCACTCCCACTAGCAATGGAGAAATTCCACCCATGCAATCCTCCGAAACAGTTCCATATAAATTTTTGGAATATTTGTTCTGCTTCTGTGAAATATGCCATTAGTACCTTGATATGAATTGCATTGAATCTATAGACTATTTCGGGTAGTACGGCCATTTTAGTGATGTTAAATCTTCCTATTCATGAACACGGTTATGGTAAAATATTTAATATCATGTTCAAAAAGAGAAGAGAAGTAGGGATGGCTTAAAGCCTTCAAAGAAATAATAGAATAAATTTCCCAAATTTAGGAAACAAAAAAACCCATGAATTTATTGCCCAAGAATTTCAGTGAATCCCTAACCAGATAAACCTTCAGAAATACAAATGATGACACATCATGGTCAAGCATAAGGAAACTGAACACAAAGAAAATATGTGGAAAGCAGTGGGAGAGAAAAAGACATTATACCTATAGTGGGGAAATAAAATCACAGTGGATTTCTCAGAAATCCATCTAGATGTAAGAAGTAAGTGGCAGACATTTTTCAAGTTCTGAGGGAAAATAACAACAAAAAAAACAATGACCAACAATAACAACAAAAACCCTGTCAGCCCAGAATCCTATATTGAGTAAAAATATTTTTCAGAATGAAGAGGAAATAAACACATTCACAGATGCAAGAAAACTAAATTTATCATACTGACTTTAAAGAGATGGTTTAAGGAAATTATCAAAACAAAATGATTTATATATTTTTCCTGATTCAATCACTGTGGGGAAAATAGAAAGATATAAACAAAATAGACATATATACATTTTAAAAACAACAAAGTAACCTATGTTACATGTAAATGTGATGTAGATACATATAGTTTTAGTCACTAGAAATAAATGACCCAGCCATGCTAAATTTAAATATTTATGAAATAGAAACTTTCAAATATTGTATTTTGATTTCATTATTTTCCATAGGAAAAAAAATAACTATTTCAGCAGATTGACATAAATCATATTTGTTCTCTGCTGATTTTATAAAGGCTGTTTATTCCACAAAAATCTTCAAATTTCCCAGGAGGAGTTATGCCTGACATTTCGTAATGACATAAATTTCATTTAACTTTACCTGAATCTTCAGTTCAGAAAACAAAACAGCTAATCTAATGTTTCAAGAAAAGCAAGTGTCATGAAAGTGGATTAACAACTCTGATGACTAAAGTATTTTATTTATCATTGACTGAGAGAATTGAATAGTCAATAGAATGCAGGCAATTTAAAGCTCAGTCAACCCTGAACCTCGGGGACCAATTTGCGGAGTAACTGTTGTATTCCCTTTTAATGCTCGTTCAGTCCTTGATCGCTCTGCTGAGGGTGTGAGGTAGTCGCTAAACATTGAGGGGCAGTGTTTCAGGATTACGTTTAGAATTATCCAATGACTTGCCACCAAACTGGTTCCAGTGACTTCTTTCTTAAAGCTTAATTGTCCAGAATGAGTTACTAAGAGATTAACATTTAAATCACAGAATTTAAATAAAGACCTTTATATATAAAATGTTTTTTGGATTTATTTATGCCCCTTTTGCATTAATGGTTTGTTCTATTTATAGTGCTTTCTTATCTCTTTTTGTGTGTTTTTCTTAGGGCAGGGAAATTTTCCTAATTATTCTTTTTTTTCTTCTTCTACAAATTTGGAATGTTTTTATACCTCAATATTACACTATAAATTTTACTTTTCATTTTTAAACTATGAGAACATAAGATACATTATGATGTTTTATCTCTTCTTGTATAATGCCATAAACTGAGGGTGCTTTAACTAAACTTATCTCTTCTCAATTTACATAATATAAAAACATCTATACAGCTAGTTCTATAATTTTTCCACCAGAATTACATAAATTTGCTAGATATTTGGATTTATCTATCTTCCATATTTTCTCGGTTCACTGTTTTTCTTGCTTTCAGGACTTTATTCCTTATTTCTGAAGTACATCCTTTAAAAGCCCTTTAATGAAGTTCTGTCACTAGCAAATGATCTCAGATTTTATTTTTCTGAAAATGGCTCTTTTTTGGTCCTGTGTTTTCTGGATGCACCATTCTAGTTTACAGTTAAGTTTTCATAAAAATAACACAAGCCATTATAGAAAATATTTAAATTGAACTAATAAAAACTAAGAACTTTAGCGTATAGATGTACACCATAAATTCAAAAGGCAAATCAAAAACTTCAAAAGACATTTATAAACTATTTAATTCTTAAAGCAGGACTCAAAAATTTAATAATAAGGAAAACAACTTAATAAGATGGGCAAAATATATATCACCAGTTATTTCATAGAAGATAAGTGACCGTTATGCATATGAAAATTTGTTCAACCTCTAAATAATCAATGATATAAAAATTTAAATCATTCAATAACTATTTTAGAATCAACATGTTGACAAGATTTTAAAAATTTATCAACTATAAGTTTTGTTAGATTGTTTAGCAAATGGTAATTTATAAACTGCCAAAGGAGCATAAATAAATACAACTACATTGGAAAACCATTTAATTTATTGGTACATGTCAGTCTGTTTATAAATTAAGAACCAGCAAATCTACTTCAAATATGCATTCTAGACATGTTCCCTGAAAGACGTGTACAAGGATGACCAAAGAAACAATTACAGCAGCAATAATAAAAACTTCAATAGCAAAAAAAAAAAAAAAAACTAAAAAAAAATTCAAATGTCTTTGGACAAAATTTAGGTTCACACAGAAATGTTGATTAAGGTTAAAAAAAATAGTATTGAGAGTGCAAAGCAATTTGCTAATTAATTCATGTAGTATATTTTCATTTAATTTAAAAGACATGCCATATTGCACACTATAAGGTTTAAGTATCCTTATAAATGTGCTAAAACTATAAAGCAAGGCAAATACATGTTAAGTAGAAATTCCAGGTAAGTAACTACACTTAGGTGGGTTGGAGAGAATGTAATTTGGGAGGGTTCTACAGAAGACACAAAATAATTTTTTATTATTTTTTTAAATGTGGGTGCATGGTCTTATTTTATAATTTTAATCACATATATTCTCTTCTGTAAGTTTGAAATACTTCCTAACTTCAAAAATATTTAAAATAAACCTCTCTTTTATCCTAGTCCCAAAGTCATGAAGTTCATTACTCCAGGCTACCCTTGTTAGCGGGCACATTCTGTATCATTTAAAAGATATCTTAGTCTTATATTAAAGCCTACTATTATAAAACAATAACAAGAACAAACTTCTCTGCATTTTGTTAACCCAAATTTATAACCATATATGATAAATATAATTATCTTATTAAAATTTTGTATATATGAATATAATTATTGATGTTATGAATTTCCTCATATATTTAATAGCTATGTATTAATTTTTTTATTGTACTATATAGTATAATGCATTTTATTTTTTAAACTTTTTTCCCTTTGATGGACAGTTAGCCTTTATTCATCTTTGCTTTTAGAAACACTGCTGAAATGATAATCATATCTGTTATGTAACAATTCATCTACCTGCAGACATATACATATGGTTTTGCTTATGTTTATATACAGAAAACATTTCTAAAATTGCTATTACTTAGATTAGAGTGTGAGCATTCCATGGTGACAATAAGTAAAGATCAATATTACCTAATGGTAGCATTGCTCTACTGAAGATCCACACCTACTGCACTAAAAATCATTCATCTTTTTGCCTTTTAAATTTTTTCTAACTTCTCTTAAGGCTAGTTCCCTTTAAAAAATGTTTCTCTCTATAGCTGGCTATGTCTTATGCACAGGTTCTTTATATCAGTCTTATGTTCCTAATAAAGAATCCTGCTAATGTTTTTAGTGTAACCAAGTTATATTTGTACATAAACAGGAAAATTATGGGCATTTCAAATTATATTTTCTCATTTGACATTAAGTTATAACTTTCATTTTGGAAATCAAGGTAATTCTCAGCTTTATCTGTTTGGTCTATGGTGTGTTACCTATCTCATATCTTTATGTGGTTAGATTTGTTAATGTATATTTTTCAGGTTAAGAATTCTTTCTCTATTCCCAAATGTGTTTGCAAAAAGAAGTAAAATACTGTATTTTACTTTTATAATTTCATTTATATATTGTTTCTTTGAGCTTTTTTCCCTTAATAATAATATCTCATATATTATATTTGTATCATTTTGCTTGTTTTCCAAAAAAGCAATGCTTAAAATTATTTATTATTTCTACCATATTTTTCTCTCAGGTAGTCTGGTTTGTTACATTTTTAATTTAATATTTAATCATTCTTCCTTGTATTCGACTTAAGTTTATTTACTTTCTTCTTAAACCTAACCACCATGCTATTCACATGCAATCAAGTTCGCATATACAAAATGTACAATTAGATAACTTTTGATGTAATACACATCCAGGAAATTATTATATAATCAAAATAATAAATATCATCCCAAACATGTCTTTGTGTCTCTTTGAATTGCTCCTCATGACTCTTCCCATTCTTCTCATTCACAGACAACCACTCATGCTTTTGGTCACAATATATTAGTTTGCCGTGAGGTGTTATGATGAAGAAAAATTTATTAGTTCCTAGCCTAGCATTTATTTTGCATTTCTTTTTTATTTTTCTTCCAATTATTCATTAATACGGTTAAACTACTTTACCTTTTCTTTTTTTTTGTTGTATCGAGCTGACATTTTTATGAGATAAGTTACTTTTAAATGATAGTTTACTTACCAGTATTAGTGATTTAATTTCCTTGGGAATTTTTATTTTTCTTATTAATGCTTATTAAATTCCATGCACAATCAGGACAGGGCTTTTTTTTTAACATAACAGTTAATTACATGACTTATTAATTTCTTTTGAAAATAGACAAAGGAGTAGCAACCAATTCTCTTGAAATGTTATATCCTCAGATAAACTAGGGAACTTTAAGGTAAGGAGTTTATGAGGTAGTATTTCTCTTCATCACATACATGATAGAAACTTATCACTTTATAAGTCACAATGTGGTTCGAATCAGGGCAATGCATACATTGTCAGCAGGTAAAGTTTTCCTGCTCATCTAGAGTTGGTTGGTCATGGGTATATCCTCTAGTGTATTATGTGAGAAAAAAAACTTTTTTTAAAAACCTACACCTAAAAGCTTTTATTTTTTTGGATAGTAAGCAAAAGGGCATCCAGAAAAGGGACTAACTCTAGTCCAGCTAGAATCAATCATTTCCATTCCATCCGTATTTCATTCTCATTCATCAGATTCTCATGCAGCAGTCCTCCCTTATTTGTGGGGGAAGGTTCCCAGGCTCCCAGGGGATGCCTGAACCCACAACAGTACCTAATCCTATATTCATACTATGTTTTTTCTACATAGACATACCTATGGTAAAGTTTAATTCCTAAATTAGGCACAGTAAGAGATTAACAATAACTAATAATGAAATAGAACAATTTTAATGATATACTGCAATAAAAGTTTTATGGGCATGCTCTCTCTCTCTAAATATCTTACTGTACTAAGTAAGCTTTTCACTCAAAGGAACACTTTACGGCTTCTCTCTGGCATGTCCAAATTGCCAGCACCACTACTCTTGCACTTCGGGGCCATTATGAAGTAAAATGAAGGTTACTGGAACACAACCATTGCAATACCACAGCAGTTCTTCTGACAGCCAGGACGGCTGCTGCTGGCTGGTAGCATACGCAGTGCGGAGACACTGGGGAAGGGGTCATTCATGTCTCAGGTGGGACAAAGCCCGGTGTCGCCAGGTTTCATAACACTGCTTAGAAATGTGCACAAGTTAAAACTTATGAATTATTTATTCCTGGAATTTTCCATATAATATTTTCAGACTTCTGCTAACCTAGGACAACTGAAACCATGGAAATCAATACCATAGATAAGGGGAGACTAATGAATTAGCCAGTCAAGCTTCCTTAGAATGCAGAAATCTCCGCATATTAAACCATGAAACACTGTTTGCAACTCTCCGAATATTTGCATATATTTCTTTTCAAAATATTTGCATATATTTCTCCTTCCTTGATAGTCACCTTGGCTGTTTGAACCATGTTTCTATAATGTACACACTATACATTTTTATAATTTAATTTTTCTAAATGTCTTAGATGAACTGGAGTAGTGAACCAAAGATGGAGGGCGTTATTCAAATCAAGTTAAAAAACTTGAACATTTCTCACCAATTTCAAATTAATGATGAAAAGATTATGCTATTTAGAGAAAATATAGTTATGCAGATTTAATATTACTTTTATAAATGATACATTAAATATCATTATTGAAACATTATAATAACAATAAATTGAATTTTAAATATAACAAATGTTAGGTTAAAATTTTTGAAATTAACCTAATAGTACCTTGTCTGAAACTGAAAAATAATGATATAACTTTTCTCTTTCCACCTTATAATATGCTTGAGGGGTTTTTTATTTTACTTCAAACAGTTTGCTAGATATGATGCTACAAACAAGTTCTTGGTTACATTTGCAATTTTTTTTAACACATACACATTCCTCTTAAAAGCAATGTGACATATAATGAAAACGGGAGACTAGCAAAACTTCTTACTTAAAAGCATTTACCCTTGAGTATTAATTATCCTGCAAAATTAGATGTGTATCTTACAGATTAATCAATTTAAGTAGCAAATGTCATTGACTTTGTGAAAGCAAAGTCACATAAAATTCCCTGCTGAAAATTTCAATTCATCAGTATAAATTAATTTATTTTCAAGATTAGGGTAAGCTTATTCCTAAAGATCTAGAAATAAGTTTTGACTTATTACAAAGAAAAAAAGGAAATTAACTTAAAGACTAGAAGATATTCAGAGAATAGTATTGAATGATGGAGAGAGAAAACTGAGACACATGGATTTGTCTGCCTCCTTAGTAACGTTCTAATATAGAAAGGAGTTTAAGGAAGATGAACCTTGAAATCCAATTTGAAAGAGAAAGTGAAAAAAATTGTCACCTGCACTATAAAAAGTTACTTGTTACTAGTGCTTTAAAATTTATGAAGTTATTCATACTACACTTAGTTGGTTTATATACGGAGTGAGCAAAAGTAGGTTTACAGTTGTATGTGAAACACATTTTATTCTTGTATTATTATTTGTTAATTATTGTATTATTTTCCATATGAAGAACTGTAAACCTACTTTGCCCACCCTTGTATATGAACATTTTTTACAATTTGATAAATATCAAAGATGGAACAACTATAAAAATTTTACCATAACTATATGATATAACACATACATTCAGGAGGGGAAATAGTGATCATAAGACCCAACCACGTAGACTGAGTTGAAACCAATAATAGAGCAGATGTTAGCAGCTCTTTATCAAGGTAAGCATCTTGGCCCAAAGTAGCAAAGAGGTACAAGAATTTGTAAAACCTTTAGTGTGCCTAATGGCTGTACTGAGATGTCTTGTCATCAGCAGTGAGCTAATTAATGGTCATTTGTTTTTTAATTTAACATGCTCGAACCAAAATTCTTGCCAGTTTGTCCTCCTTAATTTAAGTTTAATGGCTACTTGTAGCTGGAAGCAAGCCACTACTAATTAGTGAAACTCAACAAAATTAACACCTGCCTTTTTAACCTGCATTATTTTTTTTTTTCACTTCCATATGTAGCCAACTGCCTAGTAGCTTCAATCGAATATAAAAAAAATTTGTAAAAATGGTTCTTGAAAAAAAGTTTTAGCCTGAATATTTAGGAAATTTCACTACTTTCAATAAAGGTGCACCTTCTTTTTATATAAAATGTCACCATAAATATTATTTCAATTAAGAAAAAAATAGAGAAGTGATTTAAAATATTCAACAGGGAAGATATTTTATTCGCACAAGTTTATTGCAATTGTTCTCCTATGAAATGTATCTAAATTTAAAAACAAATACTTCCACAGGAGAGAATAGAAGTGTTTATTAATGGAAAAGCAATGTATATAAATTGCATTAGGGGATAAACTTTTTCAAGTAAAATTGTTGTACATATATTACCAGCATTTTAATGGTAAAAAGTATTTTAAAAGCCTCAGCAACTGGAGCAGAGAGATTGTTTATTAGTGTTACTTGAGAAAGATCAGTGTATTGTTTTCCATCCTATTGAGATATGTTTTTCGTTATTGTATATAATCAGTAACGCTCCGCATATTTCCAAATGAAAAAAGTGTAGCATGTTCTTCTATTTGTTGTCCCAGAACATAAAACAAAGTAGAAAGAATAAGAGAAAGAGTTGGAAGAGGAGAAGAAGGAGGGGGAGGGAGAAATACAGAATGAAGAGATCATTTCCAAAGGAAAAATTGATAGAAAACATGAATTAATAGACATAGGAATTTTTTAATCAACATAATTTTTACATTATTGTGAGGTTTACAGCTAAAACATATTTCACTCACTACATATGCATTAACAATGTACCTTCCATAATCATTAATAAGAACTCTGAAAAAGTTATAACCATTCTATTATAATTTATGCAAGAGCAAATAAGTTGATCAGAATAAAGAGAAGCACATTTATTTACATTTTATATTACCAATTCTGAATGATTCCTTAAAGTTGTACACTAGAATCCTATGATTTATATATTATATTATATTATATTATATTATATTATATTATATTATATTATATTATATTATATTATATTATATTATATTATATTATATTATATTAATGTATCATATTATATTATTATACTATATTAAACTTTATAATATAATTATGACTAAAATAACTATATAGAAAAATACAGTTGTTATTCCACTACAGGTCCCTAGTAATGCTCAAGTTAAAGAGTAAACACAAATAATTTAAAGAATATATTTTAATTAATAGATTTGTGAAGTGGTAGATTGAAAAAAAAACTTTGTTATTCAGAATGGCTGTCTCCTAACACTAGAAGAATGATTTGAATCTTCAGGATAAAAGATTGTCTAAGTGAACTTTCCTTTTAAAATCTACTAGAAAATATTTCTTTTCATTTAACTTGCTACTGCTTAAAAATAATGAGCTCTGTTCCTTTCGTATATTATAAAAAAACCATTCAATCAAAAATAATAGGAAACATTAAAAAGGGAAGGTGGTGAGCATAAAACATCCATTTAAGCCTTCCTTAAGCAATGAATTAATTATTATAAAGAAAGAAGGCACTAGGACACTGAGGGCTTCACCTAGAACTGAAAAATCTATTGCAGAATCAACCTCCTAGTTTTCCAAAGATTTATTTTAATCAAAGTAAAAAAATAAAATGCTAATTATTTATCTAAACATTAAAATATTTAGAAATAGGCCCGGCAGGTGTGGATCGGTGGTTGAGGGTCAGCCTAGGAACCAAGAGGCATGGGTCCATATACGATTGGGGCACAGGCCCTGGTTGTGGGCTCGATCCCTAGTGGGGGCCATACAGGGAGCAGCTGATTGATGATGTTTCTCTCTCATTGATGTTTCTGTCTCTCTATCCCTCTCCCTTCCTCTCTCTCTAAAAATCAATAAAAAAAATTTTTTTAAAACGTTTAGAAATAAATCATTCCTATGTACTAGGAACAGTGTCAATATGTTTGTTAATAAATCCAATAATAGCAAGTCTCTGATTACACTTTTATAAGTTTATATAAATGAATAAAGCTATAAAAGCAAAAGAGCATTCTAAGTCAGCAAATTGTTTTGCATTTGCTTTATCATCAAAAGATTCCTCATCCAATTTAATTTAAAGAAATGCCAGTAAAGATACTTAGGTTTAGGTGGTTTTATTGTTGGATTAGCCTGTTCTCAAGGTCTTTAAAGAATTATTTTTGCTCTTGAACATATATTGGCCTAATTCAATTTATGATATTTCTAAATATATCTATCTATTTATGCTTCAAGACCTGGGAACACTGTTAGTTATTATTGCTATAAAAGCAATATTCATCTTAGGATAAACTTTCTGAGATTTAAATTCCTTTGACACAAATGGGAATTTGTTGCAACATGTTTTTTATTTTACCTCTCTTACGACACATACAGTAAGTAGAATAGAAGCTGATGTTAAAATATTGAGAAATGCTTTAACTTCAAATATCTTGCTGTTTAAGTTCAATATTCCTGTTAAAAGGGCAAAATAGCTTGATAAATCATTTTATAAAATAAAAGAATTTGTCATCATTTTTGGAGACTTTTTAGTTTCATATTTATTATTTAGAAAAACTTGACCATCTGTAGTTGAAAGGACCATAACTCATTCAATTAATTTAAAGATGAAAAACTTTGTGAAATACTGTAGTTGAACTGAGAAAATTCTCATGTTATCTGTGATAGTGTCTTTATATTCTTTTCTAAATCTCAAGAAAAGAAGTTTATAGCATTCTCTGAATCCTCATATAACATTATGTTCCTATTTTATTTTTTAACTTGCTGTATTTATTCCTCCTAACTAAATATTGTCAATACAATTCTCAACATTAAAAAGAAAACATTCAAAGTTTATTTTTTCAAATTATTTTTAAATTTATTTTTATTGTTGAGATTATTACAGATATCTCCCATTTCCCCCCTTTGCCCCCCTCCACCTGGCTCCTACCCCACCCCAGGCCTTCGCCACCCGACACTATCGTCTATGCCCTTGGGCTATGCATATATACATAAAACTCTTTGGTTAAACTCTCTTCCCTCCCCCTGCCTTCCCCCTTCGCTATGACATTGTTCAGTCTGTTCCATGCTTCCAGGTCTCTGGATTTATTTTGTTCCTCAGTTTATTTCGTTCATTAGATTCCACATGTAAGTGAGATCATGTGCTAGTTGTCCTTCTCTGACTGGCTTATTTCACTCAGCATACTACTTTCCAGGTCCTTCATGCTGTCCCAAAGGGTAAGAGATCCTTCTTTTTTACAGCTCCATAGAATATATTCCCAGAAATGGGATCACTAGGTCAAACAGCAGTTACATTTTTAATTTGTTTTCCACAGTGGCTGCACCAGTCTGCATTCCCACCAGCAGTGCACTAAGGTGCCCTTTCCCCACACCCTCATCAGCACTGGTTGGTTGTTGATTTCTTGACGGTAGCTGTTCTGGCAGGTGTGAGGTGATATCTCCTTGACGTTTTAATTTGCATCTTTCTGATGATCAGTGACACTGAGCATTTTTTCATGTCTTTTGGCCATCTGTATGCCCTCTTTGGAGAAGTGTGTATTCAGGTATTTTGTTCATTTTTTATTTGGATTGTTTGTCTCTTTTTTGTTATTGAGCTATACGAAATCTTTATATGTTTTGAAAATTAACACTTATCAGATGTATCATTGCTGAATATGGTCTCCCATACAGTGGTTTCCCTTTGATTTTTAGAGAGAGAAGAAGGGAGAGGTAGAGAGAGAAACACTGATCAGCTGCCTCCTGCACTGTCACTTACTGGGGATCCAGCCCACAACCCGGGCATGTGCCTGACTGGAAATCGAACCTGTGACCTCTTGGTGCAGAGGTCAATGCTCAACCACTAAGCTACACCAGTCGGGCTCCCTTTGAATTTTGAGGATGGATTCTTTTGCTGTGCAGAAGCTTTATATTTTGATGTAGTCACATTTGATTACTTTTTCTTTTGTTTCTCTTGCCCTAGGAGATGTATTGGCAAAAATTCTGCTATGTGAGATGTCTGATATTACTGCCTATGTTTTCTTTTAGGATTTTTATCATTTCATGACTTACCAGATGGATTTACAGGCAAATTTTACCAATTCTTCAAAGAAGAGTTAACACCTATCCTCCTCAAACTATTCCAAAAAGTTCAAGAGGGGATACTTCTTAGGTCTTTTTATGAGGCCAGCATTATCCTAATCACAAAACCAGTAAAGACACTACAAAGAAAGAAAATTACAGATCAATATCCCTGAATAGAACATATAGTTTAAAATATTAATAGTTTCATATTTAAGCATGTTACAGGCAGCTGCAGTTCCAGTTTCCCTTTTCACCGGCCTCAACCAGAGGAGTATAGCAGATGCCGGTGGCTGCTAAGGCCTACAACATTCTGTCCCCAGAAATAAAACCCACACAGAGAAAAAAATGCCAGACGCCAACACACACCAAAGAGAACACTGAAACCACCCAAGAACTGGAATGTAAAACTGCACATTACCGGAATTCCTCAGTCTCCCTCTTTCTACTATCTCCCTATAGAAGCCCTTTGCCTACCCTCTCCCTTCCTCTCTCTCTAAAAAATCAATAAAAACATATTTTTTTTAAAAAAGAAAACTAAAATGTGTCAGAGACTGAAACTCATTGTTATAACAAATTCAAATTACTTTAGTCTTCTATTTAACATAATCATAACAGAAAGAATTAATTAATTTAAATAAATTTACTAATAGATTAGTATACTCTATTCAACTAGTGATTTTTAAAGAAAATGCCAAAAATTTGAAAAGAAATCAAACCCTATCACTTTTGTCATAAATATAATTATATATCAATTTCTTTGAGGACATTTCTTAGAAATTGAATTGGTAAACCAAAAACAGAAACAAAAAAATTAAAAGTAGACAATGTTTTATAATCATTGAAATAAAATAATGGATGTCATATGCTTTCCCTCAGAAATCACTTTTTTCATTACTTTCTATTAGGGCAATTAAATAAGAAATTCAGACTTATATTTCAAACTTAAATTGAAAATGCTCTGTTCCAAATGAGAAACAGATACTTTGGGATGTATATGTATTAAGCAGCAAAGCATAGCAAAGTCTTTAACAGTATTAATTTATAGTGCTAATTTAAAAATTAAAAATAAAATATAGAGAAATAGGTTAATGTACTTATTAAATATATAGCTTTCATCTTGATGCAAACAGCTTTATTATAGTCCCTGAAATGTCAGTGGAATATATTGTATTTGGAAATAATACGTGACTGCATGTTTTTAGCACTGAAATCTTATAGGACTTTAGGTTGGTTATAGCAAAACTCAAATAAAGTAGCTAAAATATTCTTCTATATAGAAAATCTAAAGAGGACAATTTCCTTCCACATATTTTTGGCACTTAATTTGTTTTGAAGGGTTTCTCACATCCCAGTGAATTTTAGCCTTTCATTTGGCAAACAGAACATGCATGAAATCTGAATGTTTAAACCCAACTAATTTTTTTCTTTTGTAAACATCTACATATTTTTTTAGAATCAAAACTGTGAAAATTCAAAACAATAAAATGTGTATAATTCCTTTAATATGTTGGTTTATAAAAGCTGATGGAAAATAGAATGCTCTAGGGCAACTTTAACAATTATCAAATCAATAAAATTGTACATAATTAATTTTATTGAAATCATCATAATATTATCTTTCCATATGTAATAACATATAATTATTCTAAAAGCACAAATAGTGATTTTTTTAATGTTTTCTGTGCATATATGAGTGTGTAAATATAATAGTCTATTGTTTAGTTCTCAATATAGAAGAAAATCTGTGAACATAGTTAATGTAACTATAATTTACTTAATAACTACATTAGATTTATTGGTTATGTTTTCAAGTGGAACTTATAATAAAAATAGATCATTTATAAAGTCCATAGTAAGAACTTAGCAAAATGGAGATAGATAATTCACCAATATCTGGTGAATAAATAACAATTACACTTGAATTAACCTGTGTGATCTATTTTAAAATTCCAAAAATGATCTTACCTATATCATACTAATAATGTTTTTGTCCTTGATCTTACTGCACTGAACTTATGCATTTATCTCTACTGCAGATAGTGTTTTTGGATGAAAAATGGATGGTACCTACAAGGAAATAACAAATTTGAGTCTGATCTCAAATTTACTGCTTTTTAAATTGCAGTAAACTGAGGAACCAGAAAGGCTGGAGTTCTTTTCAAAAAGGTTTATTCTTTCTCAATGATGTTGATAAAATGTTATACTATGGTAGAAATGGGAAAAAAATGTTTAATGCTGATAAAGCTCTAAGCGTATTAGTGTGCAATCTTTGCAAGCTTGAAAATCAGCTTTGAATTTAAATAAATTAACCAAAAACAGAACTTAGCTGGGCAAAAATGTGTAAGAGGTTTATGAACCTATTAAATTTTGAGGTTTTCCTTTTTGAAACATACTGTACCAAATGTAAAACCCAAAGGTTTCTAGTTAAATGTGGCAGCTCTTTGGATCCAAGGCAACTGCACCCACACTCAGAATACCTCTCCAGTAACTCAAAGTTATGCTTTGTTATTAACTGGGAGAAATACACAGAAAGAATTATTCATCGTGACCAAGAGAGGTTTATACTGGGGATGCAAGCAGGTTCAGTAGTCTATAATCAAGCAATGCAAATCTACTATCTTAACAGGCTAAAGAAGAAAATTCACATTTACATCAATCTACACTGAAAAAGCAATAAACAAAACTCAATACCAATTCAAGATAAAAACTCTCAGAAAAAAAATGGAAAATAAGAATTTCCTCATTTTGATAAAGAATATCTTTAAAAACCCCACAGCCCTTATCACATTTAATAATAAAGATGGCATGTATTCCTGCTAAGATCAAGGACAAGGCAAATTACCCAATCTTACTATCCTTATTTAACATAATACTGAGAGTTCTAGCTAGTGCAAGAATACAACAGAAAATAAAATTCATAGAACTCAGAAGAGAAGAAACAGTTTGACTCTGTTTACTGATTAAATCTTCATGTACATAGAAAACCCCAAGGGACCTACAAAAACTTCTAAAATTAATATGTGAGTTTAATGAGGGAGATTGCAAGATAGCACAAAAAAGTTACTTGCATTTCTGTATACCAGCAAGGAATAGTTGGACAATAAAGTTATAAATACAATAGAATTTGCAATCAAAAAAATAAAATAAAATGTTAGGTGTAAATTTAACAAAACCTCCATAGAAAATGTAGCTCTAGGGCATTTATCCCAGAGAAATTAAGACTTACTTTCAGATAAAAACCTCCAGTGACTGTTTATAGCACCTTTATTCCTTATAGCCCAAAACTGAAAACAACCCAGATGATTTTTAATGAGTGAATGGTCAAACTGTAATACATTTATACCAAGGAATACTACTCAGCAATTAAAATAAAGAAATAATTGATACATCTAAGAACCTAGATGAATCTCTAGGGAATTATGCTAAATTTAAAAAGTCATCACTAAATATAACATAAGATTCCATTTACCCAACCATTTTTGAACAGAAATGGAGAACAGACTAGTGATTACCAGGGGTGAGGGCAGGAAAGGTGTTAGTATGACTCTAAAAGGGCAACATGCACCATTTACACCGTGTATTTTGATTGTACTAATGCCAAGACTATGACCTTGCACTGAAGTTTTTCAAGAAGTTACCATTGGGTAGTAACTGGGTTCAAGAACATGGGATCGCTATTATTTCTTATAACTGCATGTAAATTTACAAATATCTACTAAAAATTTTTAATAATTTTTAAAATAAAAATGAGTATGATAATTCTTTAAGATTTAACTGGGCTTTATGCCTTCTAAAATGTTTTCTTTCAACTACATACATTAGGTTACATGTGTAGATGCTGAATCTCTCTTTCTCTGTGTGTATGTTCTTACACAGACACATACGATCTGTTTACATATATGCAGACACATACATACACACAGATGCACACAGCTACATTAGAAAAGGTGGTTCCATACCCACCTTGTTCACTGGGGCACTTCTTTTTGGAACTGGCATGTAAGCCTCCTGCCCTGAAGCCACTGTGTGCTGAGGAAGCCTAAACTAGCCAAGCAGAGAGAGCAGAGGGAAATGGCTGAAAGTAAACTTCCCTCAATATTTGTTGCCTAGAAACAAATACAAATATTTTCTTAGCTTAGTATCATAATTTTCATATGAAAATGTATAAATGGTGAGACTGTATATAAGATAGAAAGGGTTAGAAATATTTGTGGATTGGGTAAATATGTATAAGATGCAGACAAGTATTCCCAGCTAAAGAAATCTAGAACAATGTTACTCAACTTATGTTTGGTAAAGTAACATATTTTGTCTTGTTTTTTGTTTTCCAAATTCACTGCACACACACACACATATTATTTTAAATATAAAAATTAATTTCTAGAAAAATAAAATAAAAATGAACCATGATATACAAACCCAAAACCCCACTTAAAATGTGTTATTAGATTTAATAGACATAAAATCCTGTCAAATTATTATGACTTTTCTAGTACACTGATCTAATGATCTAAAACTCATCTTAGAAGTATATTCATATGATTTTGGCAAAATGCAGGCTAGCATATGTTACACTTAAAACAAATGAAAGAGACAATGAGATAAAGTGTTCCTGCTCTGAATTAATGTTAAATACGTAGTTGTGAAAAAAACAATAGACACAACTCTTTTTTATCCTCACCTGAGGATATTTTTACATTGCTTTTTCAGAGAGTGGAAGGAAGAGAGAGAGAGTCATCGACTGGGGACTGGGCCCACAACTGAGGTACCTGCCCTTGGCCAGAATTAAACCCGACACCCTTCAGTTTGAGGGCCAACGCTCTAGCCACTGAGCCAAAGCAGGTAGGGCGGCACAGAACTTTTAAGTGAATAAATTATGCCATGCTGAACTGAACCTAGGGAAATGTCTCATTTATTGCTGTCCTACGTGCAAAGTTTGTAAGAAAAGCGACTAATAGTTCCCTTTGCATTTCTACAACTAGGGTTGCTTATACCCCAGTTTGGGAGATTAAATGCATGTTTTAGATGCTACAGAATGAAAATACAGCAAAAATATACATATAGAAGGTCTTTTCTACTTTTTTGTTTTCATATTTTATATTGCATTTTCAAAGTATAAAATGTAAGTACTAATCAACATTGGCTATAACAAATTAACATTTAATTTTTACTTTGAAAGGCCCAATGAATTATGCTTCAGAAAATCATATAATAAATGCATTTATAATGGCTAATTTAGATATGAGGGGGAAAATCTTTTTAATAGAAAACCTTTTTACCTGCCCTCATTAAAACAATTATTAGAGGATTATTGGTTTAAATGTTTGCCATATCTTAGTCTCTCTAGGGGTCCATGTACCTAGGTCTAATTCACTGAGTGGGATGTGCAGATTCTTTTAAAATTCAGAGAGAGACACTAAATCTACCTGCTATTTCATCTTCTATGACAGAGAATAGATTGAACAGTGTGATAAGCAGTCTTTGTTCCATATGTTCTGTTTAAATCTTGCCAATTTTAATGTTGTAAAAAGTGTGAATAAAATGAACTACCCATTTTTCATTTTGTATGATTCTGGATAAAGAGAAATTACTTTCACATTTGGTGGTCAAAATCCTAGAAGAAAATATAGGCAGTAAAATCTTGAACATTTCTCATAGTAATATTTTTTTCTGATATATCTCCTCGGGCAAAGGAAACAAAAGAAAAATTAAACAAGGGGGTGGGAGCAAGGTGGAGGGGGTTAATTAGGGGGGGAAATGGGACACCTGTAATACTTTCAACAATAAAGATAAATTTTAAAAAAATTTAAACAAATGGGACTACATCAAACTAAAAAGTTTTGTGAAGCATAAGAAAACATCAGCACAATGAAAAGGCAAACCCACTGAATGGTAGAACATATTCACCAATGATACATCTGATAAAAGGTTAATATCCAAAAATTTATAAAGAACTTATAAAACTCAACATCCAAAAAACCCACGAAAAAGTCCAATTTAAAAATGGGCAAAAGGCCCAGGCTCATTTGTTTGGAGCATTGTCTCATACACCAAACGGTTGAGGGTTTGATTCTCGGTCAGGGCACATAACTAGGTTTCAGGTTTGATCTGGGTGGGGGCATACCGGAGTCAACCAATCAATGTTTCTCTCTCACATCAATGTTTCTCTCCCTGGTGCTCTCGCTCTCTCTCTCTCTCTCCCTCTCTCTCTGAAAATCAATGAAAACATATCGTCAAGTGAGGATTTTTAAAAAGTCTTTATTTTCCATTTTCAAAAATGATGTTGCAAATTACTCTGGAAAAGTTTCATAATTAAAACTTTTTACAATTTTTTTAATTTTTATACTGCCATGTTTAAGGAAAAGCTCCCTTCCCATCTCAAAATCAGTAGATATATTTTTGGCATGACATAAATTCTCCTTATTTTATTGAGACCAAAGTACAAATAATAAATAATAATTCAAGCTATGGTTTTTCTTTCTACTGAATAAATTCTTTAAAATATTGAAATAAATTACCCTGAACTGACTCTAAATTATCCAAAAATATATATTTTTACTGCATTAAAGGAACAAAACTCCAGCTAAATTTTGCTTAATGCATTTCTCAATTATATCACTCTAACATAGTTTTTCTAAATATTTAAAGTGGTAGTAATAATTGTGGCAATTTTAGTCTAGTAAGAATGTTTAAACCTTTAAACAATATATTTGCAAAATAAGCAACATATATTTTGAAAATTTGATTATTTCATGTATGTTCCTTTTTTTTTTTTCTGTTAGAGCTATTATAATTGAAGAGAACACTATTACATATTGAAGTTGATGTTCTTCAACTTCATGGATATTTTGAGGTTGAGGTTAACAAAGATGAGTTTGCACTGGCACAAAAACTTAGGGAAAGTTAACATAATTCAATTGCAACCAAAATGGTTGTATGAAACACTGGTGAAGAAGTTTTACATATACCATAAAGGCTTAATATAACCATGTGCAAATTAATATGCATACTCTCTATGTTTATATATATACATGCTTAAATAAATGGGCACATTTATTTTTTTAATTAATCTCATATTGATTGATAAAAATGTTTTGTGGCTTGAACTTTACTAAAGTACAATAATTTTCTAGCCCAACTGGTGTGGCTCAGCGGTTGAGCGTCGACCTATGATCCAGGAGATGGAGGTTCAAATCCCGGTCAGGGCACATGCCCGGGCTGCAGGCTCAACCCCCAGCAGGGGGCGTGGAGGGGGCAGCTGATCAATGACTCTCTCATCATTGATGTTTCTCTCTCTCTCTCCCTTCTTCTCTCTGAAATCAATAAAGACATATTTTTAAAAAATTATTTTCTAAACAGTGTAATTTCAGGCAGTTAAAATACCTGTATCTGAAAAATCTGTACAGTTTCTGTTAGTCAACCTAAATAGCTAGAGAAACATTAACAGAATTTTAGAAGGTATACATCCATAACTTAAAATATAGCTAGCATGAGATATATGTAAAGCTGACACTTTGTGTCATAGTGTTATCTTGTAGACTGACTGAGTCAACATGCTATTTGAGGCTTGTAGAAAAATATTCTAGGGCTGCACCATCCAAGATAGTAGACTCCAGCCACAATTTGCCATTGAACAGTTGAAATATCATTAGTGAAACTTAGGAAGTAAATTTTTAATTTTCTTTAATGTGAAATAACAAATTTAAAAACTGAAATGGTATATGTAATAGAGATCGAGTACTTCTCATGAAAGTTTAACATTCTATTTGAGATTTCTGTAACTATTAAATGCACACTGGCATTCAAAGAGTAGTACTATTAAAAATGTAAAGTATTTTATAAGTAATTTTTATATTGATTACATATTTAGATGATAATTTTAAAATGGGTTAAATACAATATAATACTAAAATGAATTTACTTCTTTTTCACTCTTAATGTGGCTGCTAGAAAACATAAATTTACCTCTGTCTCAAATTGTATTTTTATTGGACACCATTGTTCAATATGTATGAGTTGTTTTAAAAACAGAAAATAAATGATGATTTGTCACAAATGATGATTCTAACAGTACTTCTCAAAATTCAATGTGCTTATAATAAAACAATTCAATATCTCGGTGATCCTGTTAAAATGCAGTTTCTCAATTCCTTAGGTCTAGCAAAGGGCCTGAGAGTCTCCACTCTTAACAAGGTCCCAGCCAATGGTGATCATGCTATTTAGTACAAACATAAAAGGGAGGTGCTTTAAAGTACAGGAGCTATTTGATGACCTGATGAATTTTAATATGGGCAAATTTAATGTTTATGTTGTAAAGTAAGACACAGCAAGAATATATTTGTTCATTTTATTTTATTTTTTCCTGAGCATCTCCAAAAAGTTAAGCTAGTAGGGGGGAAAATTAAAAAAATAAAACGCACACACTAAAAGAAACACTGAGGGGTTTTTTTACCTTAATTTAAATATTACCACCTCAGAGAAACTTTCTAGTTCCTCAGATAAATAGTCCCCTTTTATTTATTTATTCTTTATATATTATTAAAATCTCCTTCATTAACCTTTCCAAAAATTGTAAGACCTTATTTGTATGTTTTGATCATTTCTTTCTTCCCAACTAGAATATATACTCCATGAGGGCAGACATCATGTCAACCTAGTTTATCGTCACTGTAACCTTAGAACGAGACACTGAGCAGGCACTCAGTAATCATTGTTTAATTAGTTAATCTGGTTTTAGAAAAACAGAACAGGAAGATAATTTGTAAATGGTTGCTTTCAGTCTGTATACTTTTTTTGTATCTAATGTTAGTTTATTTTTTCTCCTTTCTCTTTGTAAGTTTGAAATCACTTCAGATAATGTTTTCCTAAAATTTTATTTTATTTATTTATCTTTTTTTTTCCTAAAATTTTAGTTAGAAAATACTTTTTTAAAAATCTCTAAAATAGAGCTGCAATTCAAAAGAGCATTTCATCTCAGTCCCAGAGATAGTCACTAGGGAGTCCCCTCTTGCCTGCCTACCTCTAACCATCTGCCTTCCCCCTGGGTCACTTTCCCTCACTCGTTCACTCTCAGACTTACAGACTCTCGGCCGCTGACACTACATCACCATCACTCACAGGTTCAAACAGCGGGACCCCCACACCTCACACACTTCACACAGTCACAGGCCACAGGCTCTCATATTACAGATTGTTACTGCATTCCCATGCTCTTTCTGTTTAAATAAATGTATTGGGGTGGCATTGCTCAGTAAAATGATGTAGGTTACAAGCATACAATTCCATGATATGTCTTCTGTATATTGCATTGTGTCTTTGCCTCCCAAAGTCAAATCTTCCTCTGTCACCATATATTTGACCCCGTTACTGTCTCTCACACGCGTTCACTCCCACTCCACCCCCCACCCTGGTTGATGATCTCCCTGTCTCAGTCCTCTGCCCTCCATGGTCGATCCCCACTCCTCAGCCTCTGACTGACACTAACTTTCTCTTGCTCTCCACTAAAAGTCCACTTCTGTTACACTTACCATCATATTTTTCTTCACCTGTTCCCTAATCCCTTCCTCTCCCTATTGAATGACACAAGCTCATAAACACACATTCACAAGAAAACATCCCTCTTCATTCCCCAGTATATCCACCCACAACCCTCCTCTCTCTTGTTCTCTCCCACCCTCCCTCTCCCCCACCCCCCACACACAAAATGAGGAAGGAAGCTATTTGCCACCAAAAAAAAAAAAAGAGAGAGAAATTAATATATCAGTTAACAGGCTTCAGGGTATAAAATACAGGGGGTAGTGAATTCATTGATTTGGCAGAGCAATGAGTGTGATATTAGATCATGAAATTAGGAAATATATAAAGCGGGGAAATGGAAGACATTTATTTTGTATAATCTGTGGAACCTGTAAAGATTAGGGGAATACTGTCTCTTGTTTTTCAATGCATGTAAACAATCTCAAATCTCTCTCTTTTATAAAAGCAATAACAGCAAGAAAACATCCCTTCAAGCTGAGTTCCAATTTCTCTGTCATTATATTCGAAATAATACTTACAAAATATATCCGCACACCCTTAATGTTTCTTAGTGTCTCCTTAACCTACTTTAGTCTGATATTTATTCTCTAGTCCACCAAAGCTTCTTCAGCAAGAGTCACCAGTAATCTTCTAATCGATAACTGCAATGGGTTATTTCAGTAGCATTTTACCCCTCCTAATCTGGTTATTTGATACTCCTGGAAAACTTCTCATTCCCTCTTGCAGTTTCCTGCTGAGAGTGGATGTGATTCCTTTTTGTCATTTGTTGCCTCTTCTTCCACTTCTACTATTTATGGCTTAAAAATTGGTTCTCCCTGAGCCTCTTTGCTTCTCAGGTTATTCATTGTTGATGTGACATTTAATCTATTTATATAAAGTGCCTTAGTCTCTCTATAAAGAATCTTAAAAATCTGTATTTCCAAACTAGCTGGCTCTATTGAGCTGAGTACTTATATGTTTATGGAACCACATGCTCTAGAAACACAATTCAACATTAAATTCATCTCCTCTCCCAAACCTGCTATGTCTCTCTAAGTTACACCAGCAGTTATAACTCTACCATCTGCCCAGTCCCTGAGCCAAATACCATTCTCCCTCATTTGAAACCAAGTCCACTGACTTTATTTTCTCCTCAGCAGACAGCATCTATCTCCTATTCTCTAGCTGCACTGCACCAGACTCAGGACTGCTTACTTCGATGACAGCAATAGTGTCTTAAATATTTTCTCTGCTTTGGTACCAAACTCTTTTAAACTTCTCTCTTTTTTCTAAAATGCAACTATTTGTATATACATTCCTTTAAAAATTACTTGCAATTCTATACGCAATGCTGTAAATTGCATATAGAATCATCTGCAAACTTCTGGGTGAAACAAAATCCATGTCATGGTTGCACTTTTATCTACCTCTCTTGCTTGGCTTCTCGCTATGCCAAATTGTACTCTAGCCATGTAGAGTTACCTACAGTTTCCCAATACTTTGAGTTGTGTCTTACCTCTCTGTTCAGCTCTGTGTTTTTTAGCCTCACGTGCCGTTGCATATATGACTACATCATCTTGTAATTTAAAATCCGTCTGTGCTTAGGAGAAGCTATATGTTGCCATCAAAAGTGCAAGGACTATGCATTAGAAAACAGTAATAGATCCAGGCACTATGTCTGTTGTATTCACGATCCTAAGTGCCTAGCACGGTGGCATACTCATAAGTAAATATGAATCAAATACCCTGTGTAAGTCCTAGCTTCACAGCTTACTCTGCCAATGGGAAAATTAATTAAATTTAAATTCTGATATCTATACTTATCTTTATTTCTATCTCTGTCTATGTCTCTATAAACATAAAAAAATATATGTTGCATTTTCATTAACACTTAACTTTAAGAAAGTTGACCTTAAGCTTAGGTAAATGTAAATCTACTACTAAAAATGCACAGGTTATTATCCATATACCAAAAATAATCATGTGACATGTGAACCTGCAAACAGAGAGCAGATCAAATGCTTGCATGTCAGGTGGGATCAGGCAATTAATTTATTCTGCAATATGAACAAAAGGCAATCACAAATACTAATTAAAGAACATGTAAGAAGGGTTATTTTTCGTATGTTAGAATACTCAATTACTTTTACACTCATAAATCCTAACCAATATACACCACCATAACTAGAGAGAAACAGCAACATTTAGAAACCACATTTTATACAGACCAGAGTGAATCATAATTATATATTTAAAAGCAGATGAGTATAAAAAATGAAACAGAACCAAAATTAACACTATGCATGTTAGTTAAAAATGGTTTGTTTAGCTTCCCATACCTATAAGTAAAAGCTTATCAAATATTTGCAAGTACTTGGAATAATATGTAAATAAGCTTTCGTTTGGAATGAAAGCATTAAAATCTCAGTAACTTAAATGTTATTGCTTAATTATTTTAAAGTAATTTCATTGATTTTGCCAAAAAGAAAATGAAAATAAATGCAATAGAGCCCTGGTCAGTTTTGCTCAGTCTTTAGTGCATCAGCTCACAGACTAAAAGGTCTGGGTTCAATTCCCAGTCAAGGCCATGTACCTCAGCCGCAGGTGCAGTGCCCAGTCCTGGTCAGGACACATGCAGGAGGCCACCAGTCAATGTGTCTCTCTCACAGCTATGTTTCTCTCTCTCTCTTTCCCCCTCCTCCCTCCCTTCCACTCTCTCTAAAAAAGGTCAATGGAAAAAATGTCCTCGGGTGAGAATTAAAATAAATAAGTATAAAAATGACACTGGTCTGGGGAAGGCCTAGGGGTGGGGTGGATGTGGGGTGGATAGGATCAATAGGGGTAAAAAAGGGACATCTGTAATATTTTCAACAATAAAGATAAAAAAACTTTAAAAAAAAAAGACAAATTCAATTTAAGAAAATAAATAGACACCTATGTACACCTGAAAATAAATAAAATAAAATTTATTTATGTAAAAAAATAAGAAGAAGAAATTCAACCACAAAGAAATTAAACCAGAAGATATATATGGATTTTTATTTTCTGTTTTATTTATTTCATAGCTCTGTTTCAATGTTGCCTGTCATTTTATTTTCATTTTGAAATGCCTTATTTTTGTTTTGACCACCAGGAAAAGTTATACAGGCAGGATTATGGAATATATGGGGGATAGGGCCTAGTGAACTTCTGATTTAGTAATTCTCTTTTATTTTTGCTGGATGCTTAATTTCTACTAATTGCTTTGTCATATTGTCTTCACCACCAACTTAGAGAGAATGCCTGTCAATTCCAGGCTAGCTCCTTCTAGAAAAGCTGTGCCTTCCCAAGAGGACCTCCACATGTCCAGCAAACTTTGGAGCATCTACATATTTGCTTATCTAATACTAGTGCTGATTGACCTTGTCTCAGACCTGTTCTCAATATTGGCCTACACAAAGGAAACTCTCATGTTCTATAGCTTCTCCTTTTGGTGTTCTACAACCACTAGTTTCCTACTATAAATGATAATATCTCTGCTCTTCAGTGCAGGAAAAAAAAAAAAACACATAAAAACTTAGTTAAAAAAAAAAATCCAAAATGAATAGTAAGTAGAATAATACATCACAATATTATTATTATTTTTATTGTTCAAAAAAAATTTATTATTTTTATTGTTCAAAGTATTACAGATGTCCCCTTTTCTCCCCATTGACCCTTTCCCTTCCCCCCGTACCCACTCGCCTCCCCAGGCCTTCACTACACTATTGTCTGTGTCCAAGGGTTATGCATATATGCATATAGATTATTTGATTAATCTCTCCCCACCCACCCCCACCTTCCCTCTGAGATTCGTCAGTCTGATCCATGCTTCCATGTCATTGAATCTGTTTTGTTCATCAGTTTATGATGTTCTTTAGATTCCGCATATAAGTAAGATCATGTGATGTTTGTCTTTCTCTGCCTGGCTTATTTCTCTTAGCATAATATTCTCCAGGTCCATCCACACTGTCCCAAAGGGTATGAGGTCCTTCTTCTTTACACCTGCATAGTATTCCATGGTGTAAATGTCCCCCAGCTTTTTATCCACATGTCCACTGGTGGACACTTGGGCTGTTTCCAGATCTTAGCTATTGCAAATTGCACTGCTATGAACATAAGGGTACATATATTCTTTCTGACTAGCGTTTCAGGATTCTTAGGATATGTTTCTAGAAGTGAATCACTGGGTCAGAAGGCAGTTGTATTTTTAATTTTTGGAGGAACCTCCAGGCTATTTGCCATAGTGACTGCCCCAGTCTGCATTCCCACCAGCAGTGTACTAGGGTCCCCTTTCCCCACACCCTCGCCAGCACATGTCATTTGTTGATTTGTTGATGGCAGCCATTCTGGCAGGTGTGAAGTGATACCTCATTGTGGTTTTAGTTTGCATGTCTCTGATGATTAGTGACATTGAGCATTTTCTCATGTGTCTCTTGGCCGTCCGTATGTCCTCTTTGGAGAAGTGTCTATTCAGGTCCTTTGCCCATTTTTTAATTGGGTTGTTCATCTTCCTCTTGATGGGTTGTATGAGTTCTTTGTACACTTTGGAAATTAGCCCCTTATCAGATACATCCTTGGCAAATATGTTCTCCCAGACCATGGAGTTCTTTTGTATTTTGAGGCTGTTTTCTTTTGCTTTGCAGAAGCTTTTTAGTTTGATGTAGTCCCATATGTTTATTTTTTCTTTTGTTTCTCTTGCCCTAGGAGATGTATTGATGAAAATTCTACTATGTCAGATGTCTGTGACTTTACTGCCTATGTTTTCTTCCAGAATTTTTATGGTTTCTCAACTTACATTTAAGTATTTTATCCATTTTGAATTTATTCTTGTATATGGAGTAAGTTGGTTATCTAGTTTCATTTTTTTGCCCCTACCTGTCCCATTTTCCCAACACCATTTATTGAAGAGGCTGTCTCTACTCTATTTATGCTCACAAAATAAGCTTTATGAACATAAATACACATTCCCAGTTGGAGTGTAAATAGCACAACCCCTTTGGAAAACAGTCTTGAAATTTTCTTATAAAGTTTAACTAACATATATCTTATGACCCATTGATTCTATCCATAGGTATTTAATCAAAGAAATGAAAACATATGTTTTCACAAGGCCTTACTTATAAATGTTCACATAGATTTATCCTTAAAAGGCCAAAACTTGAAACTAACCAAGATGTCCATCAACAGGTAGATGAAAATTATTTTTTTAATCTGTTTTTCATACAATTCAAAATTAAAAAGAAACTGGTAGGGGCTCAACTGGTAGGGGCTGTTCCAAGGCAAATAAACAGAGTTCTAAGTACCTAATATATTGCTGTTGATATTGAGAGGGCTCTTTTCTCCATATTTATTAGGAAAGACTCTAAAATGCAGTTTGCTTTTACCTGACAGGGACAGAATCAAAGCTTCAGCACCTTCTGTCAGGTCTACATCAAGCCTTCATCTCTCTGTTCCATAGAAATAAGGCTTGTCCTCTATATTTACAAAATCTTTCAGATTAAACCTGCTGAGTTTTGTTAGCAAATAGAATAGAGGCCTGGGAAGATAAGTGTGTGCCAGAGGCTCAGAGTTATATCATATGATTATTAAGGAGCCTTGGGGAACTTTGAGTCTAGTGGTATGAGGCATGTTATAGCATCTTCAAAATGAAAACCTTATTTATATGCTCACAAAGAAATACACATACCTAACTGGCCTCTACAGTTTAGTAGCAAACTTATACTTTATTTGGACTTACTACATTGACTCATTTGTCAAGTAAATTGTACATCAGAAACGCTTCTAGGCTTCCATATTTGCTACTCTGCCCTCATTCTGTAATCCAACAGTACTTGAGTGTCTGTGGCAAACAGGTAATTTGGAGCAAAGTCATGCTTTCTTCTGCAGCTAAAGCTTAGTGCTGGGCCTTGTAGAGACTGAATATTGTCCACAGACCTCAAAGCACCACAGCATTTAAAGATGCCCATCATGAACTGGGTGCTGTCATGAAATTGGGTGGTGCAGCCATAATCCTTCATAAAGTTAAAGTGGCTTGTGTGAGACTTCAACAGGAGCAATCCTGCCAGATGTTTGATTCAGAGAGAAATTTCACTGAGTGCTCGTTTCCCACTTATTTTATGGTAGGACCCTGAAATAATTGATGTAAACTTTGTCAGGGATTCTGGAGAGTTGCAGAAGTTCCTGGGTTGGATTTTGAGAAATGGCTCCCTTTTTCTAGTGAGGCATTCAGTATCTGCTGCCTTGTTTTTCCAGCTGCAGGTTCCCTGATGTTGGCAGCACTTTCCCTTACATTTTTTATTCTGTGGATTTTAATATCTGTAAAACATAACTCCTATAGTAAGCCGTTGTTTTTCTTCTCAGAATTCTTGAATTGGCTCATTTTTGTGACTGAATTAGATGAGATGGTGCATGTCCAATAACTTTTCTGGTAGAAAGCGTGCACTGAGACTGAATAAATGTGTTTTGGGTCTCTTACTTAGCAAGATCTGCTTCCTACGGGTCTACTTTATGATGGTGTGAAAGCAATATGCACTCAGTATAAACCGTACTTCAAATTTTGAATTTTGGTCATTTCCTGGAGTAGCGATAGGAGGTAAAATACTCTCTTACGATGCTGGGCAGCAGGAGCCAGCTGCAGCTCCCACTCAGCCAGGTGATCATGAGGGTAAGCAACTGATACACTACCGTGTACTGTGTTGCCAGCATCCTCGGATGTTGTGTTTTGTGTTTTGGCATCCCATCCTGTCTACAAATCACCCATCTGCGTCTCCTGCTTCTGGTGAGAAGAGGAGGACAGTTACAGATGTTTCCTTGAAGTACAATTGGGGTCCGAGCACATTTAAAGTAGCCTAGAATGAGTTATGATGTTTGATAAATTGTGTATTAAATGCATTTTTTACTTATGATATTTTCAAATTATAATGAGTTTATCAGAATGTAACCCCATTGTAAGTCGAGGAGCATCTGCTCATACAGAAAAACACACATCTAGACTAATTTTAATATTTCATTTAGACTCAATTTGATGGTTAGTACAAATGCTCTTTACTTAATGTTTAACCTGTATAACCCCATATCTTCTGTTTAGAAGCAGAACATAGGTATGTTTTATCCATTTAACTTATAAACAAAAACAGATGCATTGCTGTACCATAAAAATACTTTGTAATAACTTTCATCATAGAATATGCATCTGAATATATTATTAGATATATTTCATGCTTATTTTTGATAGACACAATCATCACTAATGTTATTATAAGCATAAACTCTCAATTTTACCAGGTGTTTCAAGTATCCTAATTGTGGGACCACTCCCACGGAATCCCTATCTGTCCATATCTGGAATAACAATTTGTGTCTGTGAACTAAGCACACTGACACTTTTCTTTATCAATGTAATTCATCAGAATTTAATAAATGACTAATATGTGACCTCTTGCATGCTAAAATGCCAGTAATGCTAAAGTGCATAATGCAGATATATGTGTGTATGTGTGAATATGTCACAAGCACACATGTGTCTGTTAGGGGAATGCTGGTCAAGTTCTTACTCTATATGGACTCTCTAGTGGGCAGATAGTCATGCTTATAGTTAGGGAATCAAGTTTATGTAAGTCTCTTCTCAAAATTATGTCACAGGTTTGTTTATAAATACATTTATCATATGACTTTATAATACTAGTATGTCAAATAGTTTAACAAAGGAATAAGTTTTTATGAATATGTAATGTTTAGTCAACTTTGTTAATTTTATTTTTTTTCTTCCTCTTGTATTGCACAAAAGCTATGTTGGTTTTATGGGTGACACTCCATCTTACCAACACTTTCTTTTGAGTACTGATGTTTCTTGTTTAAATTCTTCTTGTTAATCTACAATCTCTTCCCTATAGTTTTTCATAGTTATGGTGTTTCTTAATCTCCAATATTAACTTTAGTCCTGGATTCTTTAACATTGGGATTGGAGCTTTATGGACACAAAGAGAATCTGATTAAGATTATAAACATATGATTCAAAATATTGTACATATTTCTCTCAAAACAAGTTTTGCAAAAATTTCAGAAATTTTTCAAACTTCATGAACTTTTCCATAAAGTATTGATGGTTTCAGATACACTATATTATGGAACACCATAATAAACCTATTTGCATATAAAACTAGGTTTAAGCCTGGTTATCTTTGGTGATAGGTGACTGAATGTAATGAATGCTCATAATTCTATTTCATTCTGATTCTGTTTAATATATATACATGACTGTCATACCTATTTAATATTTCAGCTCTAGAAATTAAATGCTTATGTCACCTCTAATTACAAGTGGGGGAATCTTCCAGCATTCTCTTTTGATTTGGGAACAATATACTTTATATATAAAATCCTTAATGCCATAGATCAGCTCAAACTGAACTATTACTGGTATATTTTATTTAAATATATCTCTATGAAGAAACAGACTTTCCCATTAATTTATCTCAAAGCTATTGGTAATTATATTTAGGCCAATTAAGTTGAGCAATGTTTTAGAAAAGATCAACCTGTGTGTGTATCTGTGTGTACATGTATTAGAATTCTACTATAATTGCAGATGTAAGAAATATCAACAATGAGCAGAAGTCTTTAAACTAATACTAAACCACTTCAACTGCTTTTCACTAGTTAAGTTGGGGGGCTCCACGGGGATTCAAGGAAATCTACACATTTAGGGGAGGAATGAACTTACAATCACATTAAACGTGGGGGACCCCTCCAGGCGTGGCTCAGCGGCTGAGCATGGACCTAGGATCCAGGAGACGGCCGTTTAATTCCCAGTGGGGGCCCATGCCCGGGTAGCGGGCACAATCCCCAGCCCGGGGCGTGCAGGAGGCAGCAATAATGACAACTCTCTCATCATTAATGCTTCTCTCTCTCTTCCTCTCCCTTCCTCTCTCTGAAATCAATAAAGATATATTAAAAAAAAAAAAAAAAGAGTTGGGGGCTGCCAGCATCTTTATTTATAAGAAGGAATAACTGTTGCACCTGTATAACTAACAGCTTGGAGTTGAGACAGAGAAGGGATCTTGCTGACACATTTTTCTCTCACAATTCCAGCATCAGAATGTTGAAAATGTGATTTCTCTACAGTCACCAGTAGCTTCTATCATAGTGGCAGGAGCAAGATGGGATAAAAAAAAATACCTTTTACTGAAATGGTTCCAACTTGTGCAGGTACAAAAGCTCCTTTATTCATTCATTCTTATAAGGCAGGGAAGATGAAAGATAAGACACAAATCTAGAAATCTTTTAGCTAATGTAGATTAAAAACACTTACTCAAAGTAAGCTCTATAGGAAAATGTGTAGACAGTGTTTAAGTTGTTTTATAGTAATTGATATCAAAATCATATAAATGTATAATGACAGATAAATTATGCTTCTCTATATTCCAATAAAGGAATAAAGCTACTCTCCTATAGCCATTTCATATAATTAAAAATTATATGGAAACATACCTCTTGCTTAGATGAAATTGTTCTTATAAAAGAATATAATTTCATTGTGCTAAGGTAACCTGAGAATAGTACAAATTTCTTTGAGGGATTTATAAACAAAAATTACATAATGCATTTTTCCATTGATGTTATATTTTTCATTCTTTCTTTCATTCATAGTTATTTTCAGTTTTCATTGCCCCTCCACCTACCTTGCCAGGGTTCTTCCTCACACTGCTTTACTGCCTCTTCCCTTCTTAATTTTTGTGACCTCAGTTAAATGTAACAAATATTTAATAAACCTATTTTTACAGGCTGAAGCTAGTAAGATTCACATTTAGAGATATATCACCTCTTCCTCCCCCGTTTGACATCTGCTTCTCTTCATCTATTTTTTCCTTCAGCTCATTGTTATGATAACTATTATATAGTTCATAAAGGTGCTCACAATGAAGGGCCAGCACAACTAAGAGTTAAAAAAATAAATAAGTTTATAATGAATAGTATTTTTTCCACATCAGAGAGATAGAATGTATTCAATACTAGATTTAAAAACAAAAAAAGTTATCCATTTGGCTATTAGCTTAATGGTACCATTCCTTAAATGAATTGTGATTTATTTAGTACTAGAAATAAGCAGTATTGTATGTTGTTATATGAATCCACAGGTGTATCTTGCAAAATCATCTATAATGATTATGAACAGTTTTGTAGAAATTTTGTGTGACAAAGTAATACTGTTACTTGCATTTACAAGCAAAATAAACTCTTTCATATCAATAACTTTCATGTTTTTATTAAATTTTATTTTAGAAAGTTTATAGAATATAAAGTATAATAAGGCAAGCTATGTACATATATTTATGTTATTAGAAGTAAGTGTTAATTCATTCAGTGGCTATTTATTGGGCATAAGGCATTGTACTCAGCATTGAGAATATAGACATAGATAATGCAAGCATGGTTCCTGCCCTTGTGGGGCTTACTTTTAAAGAAGAAAAACAATACATCCTTAAAACATGTACATAAAGAACTACAGATTATAACAAGCCATATGAAGGAAATGATCAGGAATTTGGGAGAGGAAATAATGGCATGTATTTTTATTCAGGTCAGAAGTGTCCTTTCTGATGAAATAAGCTCTCTATTGAGATCTGAAGAGTGGAGCCAGGCAACGGACTGAAGGTTTGTGTCTCCCCAAAAGTCACATGCTGAAACCTAATCCCCAATGTGATGGTATTAGAAGGTGGGTACTTTGAAAGGTAATTAGATCATGAACATGGAGCTTTGAATTTAATTATTGCCTTATAAAAGACCCCAGAGAGCTCTCTTACTCTCCTTCTGCCATGTGAAATCAATCCTCAGGAAAGATAGCAATTCTAAATATACATGCACCAAAACAGAACTGCAAAATATGCGAGGGAAAAACCATAGAACAAAAGAGAAATAGACAAATCCACAATTATTCTTGAAGACTGCAATTCCTATTCCTCAACAATTGATGGAATTACGAAGAAAATCAGAAATTATATAGAAAAAAATGAACAATATCAAACAGCATGCACTAGTTTGAAATTTATAGAACACTCCACTTAACAAGAGCAGAATATCCTTTTTTTTCAAAGTTCTAAGAACATTCACCAACATAGATCAAATACTGGGTCATAAATAAAATCTCCACATATTTATAAGAATTAAAATTATGCAGAATGTGTTCTCCAACCACAATGAAATCAAACTAGAAATGAAGAGATAACAAGAAAATCTCCAAATACCTGGAAACAAAACAACACATTTCTAATCTAGGGGGAAAAAGAAAGTTTTAAAAGAAATGTAATACTAATAACAAATAAATAATAAATAAATAAATAAATAAATAAATAAATAAATAAATAAATAATAAATAAATAAATAAATAAATAAATAAATAAATAAATAAATAAAAATAAAACCTAATGAAGATGGCATTCAGAATTTCAAAGTTTGTGGGACACGGCCAATGCAATGCTGAGATAGAAATTCACAACATGCTTAAAGAAAAGACTCAAATTACTAATCTAAGCTTCCACCTCATAAACAGAAAAATACGAACACTCTAAAAGGGCATGTGGATACAAGACTTTTATCATATATGTTATTTTTAACTATATTCTCCCAGGTTATTTTACTTTTCATTCACTTAGTGTCTTTTTTTATGAGTTTTTAATTTTTAAAAACTCCATTTACAATGAATAAAAATTCTGACTCAAATCTCATTTACAAAAAAAAAAAAAATGTCCTGGAATTCCAGGTGGAATTTACAGGAGCAATAAATGACCTAAGAAGATCAGTTGCATTTCATTGTTTCCAATACACATTGAGGAGAAGAGGGAAAATTAATGAAAATGAATGCAGTCAAGAGCTCTTCTGATTGGGATTGAATCATAAAGGTAAGCTTGTGAGTGAGCTTCTCATGGCGCACAGACTGATGTCTAGTCGGCTGTCAATGGCAGTGGGTTGCCATATAGAAAGATGAGACATTTTGAGATTAGGCAAGCAAAAAAGAAAATATAATGCATTCCTAGGGATTGATCAGATTGCTACAAAAAGAATCACAGATGCACCACTTTATATTTTTTAACTTTGTAGCTTTTGTTTTTACTATGTTTGCCCACAGTGCAGGAGAGGATTCAAATTCCTCCAGTTTTACATTGTGTTTGGGGTAAAGCTGGTTTGCAAAAATATTTTTCTTACCTTCTGCTCTCCTTTCGGTGTCACACCTTCTCTTTGCATGAGTCTCAGAGAGTGTTTCTCTCCACCCTTTTGTATCACTCACAGCTGTTTCCACTGTGATGGGTGCTAGAGTTAGTTCTCTGGTTGAGCCTACTCTTATGTTCAAAGTTATGACTGGACATCTGGCGTGTGGCCTTCTCCATTTGTGCCCCCTCAATTAATTCATTGACTGTTGCCAGGTTTGTACTATAAATTTTACCTTTTACGTATTCCCATATAAAAAAGTCTAGTGGCACTTTAAGATAAATCTTCTTTGTTCAAAACTTAGTCTGGCTTCACCCATTAGTTCAAATCAATTAAACCTGAAAAGGAGTGAAAATTAAGTGAGTTATCAGCTGTTAAGTGTGTATGCACCTTGGGGGGAAGGGGGGAAACCCCCCGTGTGCATGTGTGTGTGTGTGTGTGTGTGTGTGTGTGTTTTAAGTCTCATCTGAGGATTTTGTTTTCATTGCTTTTTGGAGTGGAAGGGAGAGAAAGAGAGAGAGAGAAACATTGATGTGAGAGAGATACATTGATTGGTTGCCTCCCAGCCTGGGATGGACACTTCAGTCTGAGGGTCGATGCTCTAACCACTGAGCAAACCAGGTAGGGTGACACCTTATATTTCAAACAGTATTCTATACTTCCTATGGCCATTAACAGCTGAAATATTATTATAATACTCCTCACTCTATGTAGTTCTGGAATTGTACTTTATTATAATATTAAGTTTAAACACACATTTTTATATCTTGTTTATATATTCAGAATTTTCTTGTGTTTAATGTTTTACAGGATTTTATTAAATTACAGGAGATTATTATTAAAATGAAAACCCTGTAATTGTTCTATATAATAACTATTAACATTACATATATTCTTAAGAAACAATCTATTCCAAAAAGTAATAAATCTGACTTTTTTATGAGTCTATTGGTCAGAGTTCACTGAGATTCTTCAATAGACAATGATACAAAATTAATGGAAAATTGCTTAACTTACATACATGATATAAAAATCAATAATTGACAAAAGTCAATCTTTACCTTAATTGTGCTTATCTATTGTCTTTTTGCATCTACTAAAACATACTTTGGAATGTCAAAGTAGTTTCCTTTTTCTGGACCCCTCAAAGCAGAGGTACGGCACTAGAGGGGAGACCACAAATCCCCTCATTGTTATTGTAATAACTGTTGACTGTTAACTATCCTGTACCCACCTATGTAACAGAAGGAGGTGGCTATCATTTTACACTTTATCCAGTTTCAGGCTTCCTACTTTGCTTTCTCCAGCCTCCCTAATCTATCAACAATGAGTTTTCTGTAATCCACTTAGGTCTTCCCTTTTGATTGTAATGTATAAAATAGGGTGCAAGGCACTGGCTTGGTGGTTCAGTTGGTTGGAGCATTGTCACCACGTACACCAAAAGTCTGTGGGTTCGATTCCCAGTCAGGACACAAACCTAGATTTGGGGTTTGACCCCCAGTCAGGGCACATACAGGTGCAACTGATTGTTTTTCACATCAATGTCTCTCTCTCTCTCCCTTCATGTCTCTCTCTAAAGTCAATAAAAACATGTTATCAGATGAGAATTAAAAAAAAAAATAGGCTACAAGGCTGCCATTTTTCCAGAGTACTTTCTCAATCATTGAGGTTTTGTTTCCCAGCCAATTGTCAGTTTAGTTCAAATAAACTCACAAAAATTCTCTACAGATTTCAGTGTTTGTTAACGTTAACAAACACTACCAAGTATTAAAATTTTTACAAAATGAGCCTGGCTTGTGTGGCCCAATGGTTGAGCATCAACCCATGAAGCAGGAGGTCATGGTTTGATTCCCAGTCAGGGCACATGCCCTGGTTTGGGGCTCGATCCCCAGTAAGGAGTGTGCAGGAGGCAGTTGATCAATGACTCTCATCATTGATGTTTCTGTCTCTCTCTCCCTCTCCCTTCAGCTCTCTGAAATCAACAAAAACATATTTTTAAAAGGAAAAAAAATTTTTTTTACAAAACACTTAATGCTATTAACTATTATGGATTATAGACGATCTCATGATCAAAATGTAGTTCTTGATTATACTGACATTGATTTTTATGTTAACGTGATATGTGGGTATGTTTCTGTGTGTATGTCTGTATTTTTAATTCTTTTCTTGCAGAGAATGTGAGAACAATTTAATAGCAGCAATAGAAGGTACCTCTGGTAGCATATTGGTATTGGGATACATTTCAGATCCTTTATCATGGCCTTCAACAGAGCTATTTCAAACTGATATTGTCTCCCATCTCTTTAGAACATACTATCAGAACATTCTGCAGGACAAAACAACAACACTTTTATCTGTCTCAACTTGGCATAGTATAATGCAGTGTTTCTCAACTTTGACATTATTAGCCCTTTGGGAATGATTAATCCTTTGTCGTGGGGATTGGCCTCTACATTGTAGAATGTTTAGTAACATTCCTGGCCTCTATTCCCTAAATGCTAGTAGCAACCCTTTCCCAGTGTGAAAATAAAAAATGTCTCCAGACAGGGTAGAATATACTCTGGGGCACAAAATCATCTAGTTATGAATCGCTGTTGTAATAAAAAGGAGTTAGCCCTTGGTTTTTGTTACAACTGGATTGACAGTAAATCCCTACTCTGCTACTGATACATCTTGGGCAAATGACTTAACTTCTCTAGACTTCAGTTAATAACAAATACTTCACGTGTTTGTTGCAAGGGTTAAAAGACAATATACAATTTATACATACTGTATTAGCTTGTCCACTGCCTGAAAGATAGTAATACTCTTTAATTCTTTCAACACTTCACCACAGGCCACTTTTCTTAAAGGATCAATTCAAGAACACATGCATTTAGAAGTCTTATTTCTATGTCAGAACTTTTAGAATAGTATATGATCGTCTTTACAATTAACTCCCATGAGTTAGTTGTTCTTTGTGTTTGCTGCCCTGATTCCTGAGTCCTAATCTATCATGTCATTCCCGTCACCCACTAGATGTGAATTATTAGTTTATTTTCCTGTATGTAGGCCTACAGGATACCTTTCTGGAAGATAAGGAAGATTCTCATTTGTCTCTTTATTTCTTCTTGCTGGCTCAGGGCTTGACTTGTAGTACATGAAGGTGTATATAAATAGCAAGCATTATTCTCAGTATGTGTTTCATAGAGCCCACTGAGCAGCTGGTGTTCACCTCAACATCAGACACTCTGCTGTTCTGTTTTGTATTTACAATTTCAAAAAATAATAGATCCTAAAGCAAAACAAAGTAAGAGCAATGACAATAGAAACAAGAACAATTAAATGTGTATTTTTGTTTTCAAGCATTTTGAAGCTACCCTTTTGTCACACTCCCCATGACTACATTTATAAGTCTTGCTTCTTCTGGACCCTTTAATCCCAGCCATACTCTTTAAAATAATTCCATTGCTATTAAATTTTTTGCTGTGTTTATTGTTTTGTTTTGATTTTATGGCACTTGGGGTTATCAGGAATGATAGAATTTCTAAGTATTGAAGTGAATGTAACAGAAACTGGGAGGCAGGAGGCCTAAGCACAAAAGGCTGAAGGGCACAGAAAACAATAGAGGATAAATCATACCTAAAAAAGAAGTTAATAAACATCCTGTTGTTCCAGTGTCATTTGTTGAAAAGGTTATCTTTTTGCCATTGAATTTCTTTTTTTCTTTCTTATGTCTCTAATCAACTTATTATATAAGTGTGAATCTATTTCTGAATTCTTCATTTTGTTTCTTCCATATTTATCCTTATGCCATTACCACATTGCCTTAACCACTATCTTCTTAAAGTAAAGGCCAAATCAGATAGTGTATGCCCTCCAGAGAGGCACTTTGTTTACAGGACCATTTTGATTACTTTGTATCCTTTGTATTTTATTAAAATTATAAAAATGCTCATCAATTTCTAGCAAAAAAGTCTCTTGTGATTATAACTCATATTGTATTGAATCAATAAATTAATGTGAGATGTAATAAGTTAAAATGATTAAATCTTCCAATCCATGTACAAAAATATCTCTGTTTATTTAAATTTTGCTTAATTTTTCTCAAAATTGTTTTGTAGTTTTCAATATACAGGCCTTGCAGACATTTGATTCAAATTATCCATAACTCTTTTATGGTTTTTGACACTATAGAAAATGCTTGTGAGACTATTTCAAATATTTTCAATTAATTGCTGTTTCTTATAGAAATACATTTGATTTTTGTTTAATGATGTTGCATCCTAAGATTTTGCTACACTCTTCATTTTTATAGTCTGCTGGTCAATTTTTCGGTTTTTTTACTTAATTATGCCATCTTTCTTTCTTTTTTTTTAAATATATCTTTATTGATTTCAGAGAGAGGAAAGGAGAGGGAGAGAGAGACAGAAACATCAATGATGAGAGAGTCATTGATCGAGCCCGCAACCTGGGCATGTGCCCTGGCCGGGAATCAAACCCCTATTACCTGGATCCTAGGTTGACGCTCAACCGCTGAGCCACACCAGGCCGGGCTAATTATGCCATCTTTGAATTGAGATATTTTTTAGTTTGTCTTTGCAATCATGCTTTCAATTAACCTTTATTCTTATTGCTCAGGATAATGATTATAATTGTTGAAAATAGACACCCTTGTCTTTCTCAAAAAAAAAAAAAATGTGTGTCATCTAAAGGGACAGAGTGATGTCAGCCTCATGGAGACCTTTAAGTTACAGGTTGGACAAATATAATTCAACAAAGTATTCCCTGATCAGCACATAAACACTTTTGAGAGATCTGTGCATTGAGACATCTGAAAGTGGGTGTATCTGAGTGAGCAGGGGAGGTAGGATTGGGGGGAAGGGGAAAGGGTAGACCAAAGATGGGAGCCAGAGATGCAATCCAGCACTTGCCATGGTCCCAGTGACCAAGTAGCAGTGTAGGGTTGGGATGCAACTTCCACTGGGAGGACCAGACAGCACAGAGGCAGCAATCTGGCCTGAGTAGCCCGTAAACATTGAAGCTGAGCCTAAGGTTAGAGGAAGAGAAGCGGCCCAAAGGATGGCAGTGGTGGAGCAACTGTCATCAGAAGGAGAACCCTGATATGGAAACCCTCCTTCCTACTCTGTCACCCTCCCATATCCCACCCAGCATTATACTCTTCACTTCACAGATCACAAATGGGGAGAAGCAACATTCCAGCCCAAATGGTCTGTACTCCTTGCAGTTAAACCCAGCAGAAAAAAAAAACACAAAGGCACAGACACACAAACCCATTTTCCCCAGGCCCCCATGCACACCCTTCCTTCACCCATCATGGCAGAACCTGGCAGAGGCAGCTGGGACAATCCAGAGAGTAAGGCATGGCTGACAGCTTCTGGTTGCAGGAAAGCAGGGTGGAGAACACACATCGCCCACCAAATCCTATCATAGGCACTGTGCCTTGAGACCAAGATGAGCCATTCATAAGAAGGATGCCCACTTACAGACCAATCCCTGATCAACATAGATGCAAAAATCCTAAACAAAATACTAGCCAACCCAATACAGTAATACATTAAAAAGATAATACATCACAATCAAGTGGGGTTTGTTGCAGGGATGCAAGGCTGGCTATGTGATAAACCACATGAACAAATTAAAGAAAAAACAGGTAATCTGATCACATCAATAGATGCAGAAAAGCACTTGACAAGATACAACAGCCATGCACGATTAAAACACTCAGTAAAACAGGTATAGGAGGGAATGCCTTGATGTAATAAAGGCCATAGACGACAAACCCTCGGCTAATATCATCCTCAATGATGAAAAGCTCAGAGACTTTCCCTTATGACCAAGTATACTACAATTTTAATATATGAATAGTCGCATCGTTACATGTGAAGGTCCCTGCAAGACAGAGAAACAAACTGAACAAACTGGTGAGGTCTAATATAGAAACTAGGCAAAACTCCAGAATAATTCTTAGGGTGGGGCCTTATTGGTATTTAAGAAGTAACTTTGAATATCTCAACACCTGGACACTGTAAACTAGGTCTAAATAGACATAATATTTAGACTGAGTCAGTTTTAGCAAGAGCAGAATATTAACGAAAGGACATTAACTTATCCTTTCTGCTTTTTTTTTTCTTTTTTCTTTTTTTTCAGAATTGGCACCCTGGTACAGTATAAGAAATATGGAATAATGGGATCGAGCAAGTACATGGTTTAAAGTAAAATAGGTATCATCAGTTAATCTAATTAACTCCCACTTATTTTCCAATAAGACTTCTTCCAGCTTTTCATCAACTTCCTAAAGTGCAAATGTACTTACCACATTTACGCAGTTGACTTCACACTCTTTCTAATCTGGCATAGTGTGAGTGAACAATTTAACACCTCCTCTTGAGATAAACTTTGCTTCTCCAGATTTCTCCCACTTATTTATCTTATTATATTTTCAGTGTAGTCTGGTTTTTGTGCTCCTTCATTCTATATTTTACCATAGCACCTTATAATGTAATCACCCAGAGTGTAATGGAGAGCATTTTTCTATCTGACACTGAACGTGGGTCCTGGAAATCATTGACTCTACTTTCATTTTTCTGTACAGCACAATGCCAGTTGCCACAATCATTCATTCACATAAATGCATACATGTACAAAAAGAGAATGAATGAATACATGAATCTAAAATGATAATTTTTATATTTTAGGGGTTTCAATATTTTTGGAAATTCCAGGCTTATTCTTATCAATAACATACTACAATGTTTATTTTAAAAGTACAAATCAAGATTATGGTAGAAGAAAAGTAACTAATCAAGCTCAAAACTTATTCATATGACACTTCTTCCAAAAAGTATGCTTCATAAGAGCTAATAGCATATTGAATTCACTTGATGAAAAATTAAAAGTAATTGAGATAGCAATTCAGTTACAAAGAGAAATAAATTGAAACAAATAGTGAAAAATTAAAATTGACCTCATTTAATTGCTTCAATTATAATGCATAATTATAATTTAATTATAGCTTAGTGATAGCAGGATTATGTTCTCCTTTTTAATTAAATGAACAAAAATGCTGATTTTTTTCTTCATGTAAGACATGATTGAAATTCATCAACATTGCAGTTATCTAACAACAATTTTTTTAATTTGTCTCAGTTTTGTAGCTTATAATTTGCCTGTAAGGCAAGAGAACTCAATCATTTACATACATATTAGATATATAAATAAAATAAAAATTATATACATACATATACACATATACATGTTATTTCATAACCATAATACCTATTATTTTTAAATAACATTATTATTATAACCTATTATATTTTTAGATGAGTAGTTTTATTTAACATTTCTTTGGTATAAAATTGTATACACTGATAGTAAATATCTATTTAATAATCTAAAGTAGGTTATTAGAAAATTTAGGAAAGACTTTAAAAATATGGTTTAATTCTTCAGTTGGAAGATCAAAACCTTTATCTCCAAAACGATAAAGTTTGCAGTTAGTAATGGGAATTGATAACATATTAAAGGAAGTTATCTTCACCTGAGAGAGATTTGAAGCAAAATATAAAGTTCTTTGGGTCCAAATATATATATGCATGGTTTAATATGGCTTAAGTATACAACTTAATTATAATCAGCACAACAATATAACTGTAAAGAAACACAGCTGTATTAACTGAAAGGAGTGTGTATTTTCTCCCTCCATTGTATGGGACCATTCAGAATGCCCAAGGGTACAATCAGCCCTTTATTAAATTTAAAAGTATCTCTGATGTGTAGAAGGAATGCTTTGAAGCCAGTTTTTTATATGAAAATATCCATGCTTTAATCATAACTTTCTGCAGTTTTCTGTCATTAGCAGATCTAAATATAAGCAGACTTCTGAGATATTATGGGTTCAGTTCCAGACAACCACAAAAAAGTGAATATTGCAATAAAGCAAGTTACACAAAATTTTTGGTTTCCCAGTGTATGTAAAAGTTATGGTTGAACTCAACAGTAGTCTATTAAGTGTGAAATAGTATTATGTCTAAAATATGTACATATCTTAATTCAAAATACCTTATTAGTAAAAAAAAAAATGTAATATCATCATTTGAGACTTTACTAAGTCATCATTTTTTTTCTGCTGGAGGGTCTTACCTCAATGTTGATGGCTGCTGGCTGATGAAGGAGGTTAGTTGCTGAAGGTTGGGGTGGTTGTGGTAATTTCTTAAAATAAGACAGCAATGAAGTTTGCCATATCAATTGATTCTTCCTTTAATTAATGATTTATTTGTAGCACGCGATGCTGTTTGATAGCATTTTACCCATAGTAGGACTTTTTTTGTTTCCGGACAATGTAGGTTCTTCTGAGGTGTCGCAGGAAAAAATTCAGGGACATGCACATAGGAGACATTTAAGGGAGAGTGAGAAGGTTTATTGAAGCAAACAATGAAAGTACACTCTTGAAGAAAGTGAGAGAAAGAATTCAGGCTAGAGAGATCATCTGCCCTTTGGTCTTTGTTTGAGCTTTCTTATATTTCTTTGGGTTGGGAAAGAGTGGCATTCTTTCAAACTATCCAGATCTTCCCTGGATTTTTCCAGGCTTGTACACTCCCCCTTTTATGGTCATAGTTCTGGTTGGTTGTTTTGGCTCCTACTGTGCACTAGTAAAAGGAATTTCCTCTGCTCCCATAGCAGGATGTTTGTTAGGATTTTTCTTCCTGACCTGTTAAGTGGGCATAACAATCTCAGTTATTATCCAGGGTGACCACAGAGCTATTTTCCTGCTTAATCAGATGTTCAGTTTGCTTCCTTCTCTCTTGTTAATATATAACTAACTGACTACTAAATGGAGTCAATCCTCTCAAACCCTGCTCCTGCTTTATCAACCAAGTTTATGTGATATACTAAATACATTTTTGTCATTTCAGCAGTCTTCATTCACATCTTCACCAGGAGTAGATTCCATCTCAACAAACTTTTCTTTGCTCATCCATAAGAAGCAATTTCTCATCTGTTAAAGTTTTATCATGAGATTGCAGCAATTTAGTCATATATTCAGGCTCCACTTCTAATTCTAGTTCTCTTGCTATTTCCACTACATTTGCAGTTACTTGTTCCACTGAAGTCTTGAACCCCTCAAAGTTATCCATGAGGGTTGGAATAAACTTCCCATGAATCACCAATATTCTTGGTGGCACCTAGAATAGTGAATCTTTTCCAGAGGTTTTCAGTTTGCTTGGTCAGATAGAATCACTATCTATGGCTGCTATAACTTTACAAAATATATTTTTTAAATAATATGACTTGAAAGTTAAAATTACTCCTTGATCCATGGCAGCAGAATAAATACTGTGTTAGCAGGCATGAAAACATAACATTATTCATATTGTAAATCTCCATCAGAGCTCTTGAGTGACTGGGTGCATTGGCCATGAGCAGTAATATTTTGAACAAAACCATTTTTTCTCAGCAGTAGGTCTCAAGAGTGGGCTTAAAATATTCACTGTACCATGTTGGAAAAAAGATATGCTGTCATCCAGGCTTTCTGTTCCACTTATATAACTCAAACAGGGTAGATTTAGCATAACTTTTAAGCCCCCTATGAATTCCCAGATGATAAATGAGAATTGGCTTCAACTTAAAGTCACCAACTGCATTAGACTCTAACAAGAGAGTCAACCTGTTCTTTGAAGCTGGGCATTGACTTCTCCTATTTACTTATGAAAGTCCTAGATGGCACCTTCTTCCAATATAAGGTTGTTTTGTCTACATTATTTGTCTACTAATTCGTTTACTAATCTGTTGTTTAGTGTAGTCACCTTATTACCTTGGCTAGATCTTCTGGATAACTTCCTACAGTTTCTACATCAGCACTTGCTGCTTCATCTTGCACTTTTAGGTTTGAAGACAGCTTCTTTTCTTTAAGCTTCATGAACCACCATCAGCCAGCTTCAATTTTTCCTTTTGCAGCTTCCTCACTTCTCTCAGCCTTTATAAAACTGAAGAGTGTTAGGGACTTGCTATGGATTAGGCTTTGGTTTAAGGGAGTATTGTGGCTGATTTGACCTTTCTATCCAGACCACTGAAACCTCCTCCACATCAGCAATAAGGCTGTTTCACTTTCTTATAAGTCAAGTGTTCATTGAAATAGCACTATTAATTTCCTTCAAAAACTTTTCCTTTCCATCTACAACTTGGTAAACTGCTTGACTCAAGAGGCCTAGTTTTTGACCTGTCTAAGCTTCACACATGCCTTTCTCACTAAATGTAATCACTTCCAGCTTTTGATTTAAAGTGAGAAATGTGAAATTCTTCATTTCACTTGAACACTCAGAGGTCATTTTAGGGTTATTAATTGTTGTAATATCAATATTGCTCTGTCTCATAGAATAGGAAAGCCCAAGGAGAGAGAGAGAGATTGGGGAACAGTTTGAACACATGCAACATTTATAGATTAAGTTCACTATCTTATATTGGCATGATTCATGGCACCCCCCCAAATTACAATGGTAACATCAGAGATCACTGATCACAGATCACCATAACAAATATTATAATAATAAAAATTTTAAATATTGCAAAAATTACCAAAATGTGACACAGAGACATGAAGTGAGCAAATGCTATTAGAAAAATAGCACTGATAGATTTGCTCGAAATAAGCTTAAATTTGTAAAAAGACACAATATCTGCAAAGCTCAATAAAGCCACAAACCTTGAATTTATAAAAAGACACCATATGTGCAATGCTCAATAAAATGAAGCACAATAAAATGAGGTATGCATCTATGGAGTTAAATAATTATTGCTATGAAAGGTAAGTATGGTCTAACTTTTGAGAAAAGTATGTAGATGATTCCAAACATGCCTTTTTTAATTCATTTAAATGTTCTACTAAAGACCTCAAAGTTGCCCAGCCAGTATGGCTCAGTGGTTGAGCATAAACCTATGATCCAGGAAATAGAGGTTCTATTCCTAGTCAGGGCACATGCCCAGGTTTTGGGCTTGATCCCCAGTGGGGGTTGTGCAGGAGGTAACCGATCAAAGACTCTCTCACCATTGATGTTTCTATCTCTCTCCTCCCTTCCTCTCTCTGAAATCAAAAAAGACATTAAAAAAAAAAAGACCTCAAGGTTATATAGCAAAATTCTCAGTAATAATGGGTCTCAACTATAAAGATATTTTCAATATTTTATTCAACCATTATATGTCCCTTTTAAAAATAATAAAGCAACCTTGCCCGGTAAACATTCAAATAATGTTTACATGATTGTTTTGTTTCACTGGATACTAACATTTTCTCCACTTGAGAAAGACTGTTTCTTTTTTTCATTAGGAGAGAATTTTATTTTTAAAATGTCATCTTGCCCGGCCGGGCATGGCTCAGCGGTTGAGCGTAGACCTAAGATCCAGGTGATCAGGGTTTGATTCCTGGTCAGGGCACATGCCCAGGTTGTGGGCTCGATCAATGACTCTTTCATCATTGATGTTCCTATCTCTCTCTCTCCATCATCTTTCCTCTCTCTGAAATCAATAAAGATATATTTTTTAAAAATAAACAAATAAAAATAAACAAAAAAAAATGTCATCTTAAACTACAAGGATGTCCGTTAAACATCACAAACATGACAAAGGAGAAGCCATGTTGTCAAAATGCCCACAACCCACCCAAACATCTCAAACCCACCCTTTGCTGACCTTCTATAATCTCCCATACCCACTTTTTTCTCTTTTTAAACAAGAGAAAGTAGATAGTTACATGTTGGTAAATGCTAACTGTCCTTATTCACATAGAGACACAGTGTAATCTCTGAGCTCAATATACAGAGAAAGGAGGGGAAAAGCTAGAATCCTATGCACTGCTACACAGGGGCCTAGCACCCTCCAGCTTCCAGCAGAGCTAAGGGAGCAGAAAGGTTTGCTTTTCTCTCACAGAGCATGGTGGTGTTGATTCCATAAAGTTTTTCTTGAGACTGGGAGGGATAAAAATGAATTTGAAACAGAAAGGGGCAGAGATTATTTTCCCACTGTATTCTGCTCAAGGTAGGTCCCCCAAGTAAGGTGAGAACCAAGGTGTAAAGGAGAGAAAAGAGAGCTCAAAAACAGGGCAGCTGAGCACAAAAGGAAGGAAAAAGAGACTGTAAGTTGCTCCCAGGGACTAGGGAAAATGTTTAAAAGGTTGGAACCCATCAGTGCTTCATTAGTCATCTTCCCCTTCATCTTCCTCTCCTTCCTCCTCCTCTTCCTCTTCATCTTCTTCACCTTCATCTTTGTCCCCTTCTTCATAAATATCTTCTAATATTCCTTCTTCATCATCATCATTTTCTTCTCCTTCCCCTCCTTCATTATCCATGGCAGGAACCAAGTAGTACTGTAATTTGGCCAAATGTCATCCTTGATGACTTCTCCTAACTCATATGCACCTGCATCAGAAAGGTCAGTAAACCAGGTAAAAAAGCAAGCTCTCTGCTTCAGAAGGGATGCTCTAACATTGTCAAAATGGTGCTCAGGAACACAATGAAAAGATGAATGAATTGGAATGTTCAAGGGGAAAAAAATCTATGCAATGTGAAAGGCTGTACTATCCAAATTTTTAACTAAAAAAAATGGAAATATATTTTCACATTTTTGGGTTTTCCATAGCTGATGATAACTTAAGTTGTTTCATTTTGCTTTATGTTTTTTTAGCTACTAAAATAAGATATAGTAATTAAAAATCAAGATTAAAACAACAACAAAAAGACTTGTATCCTAAAACCTGATGCCCAGCACATTAGGAGATAGTAATTTCTATGATGATAAATAAGGTAGAAAAGTGGGTAGGAACTGTTGAAGTGTCACCAGGATATTGGAGTGTAGGAAATGATCACTGAGAAGCTGATGCTGTAGAAAATATTGGACAAATACAAAGTGAATTATGAAAACATTGAAAGTAGAATATTCCAGACAGAGGGAAGAAAAAGCACAAATGCCCTGACTGGGGAGTTTACTAGGCATTTTTAAGGGAAAATTACAAGGAACAAGTGTGACTGGAACAAGAGAGACCAGTTCAAGGAGATATGGAAAGTCCAATTGTGTAACATCTTGTAGACCTTTATGAGAAGAAATGAGATTGAAGGTCATGGCAGCATTTTATACAGAAGAGTAAGATGATTAAAGCCTTAATATAAGAATACTCAGGATGTTGTGTTAAAGAGAAACTCAAATGAGGTCATTGTAGAGGCAGGGAGATCAACAATACAATTTACATTTACATGCTTTCTTTAAATTTAGATAGTATATTGGAGAGCAAGAAGACAGCTGACCTTTAAGTTAATTTTAACTTTAATTTTCATTTGATTATGAGAAATACATCAGGTTTCCTCCTGTAATTTGTATGCAATATGTTGCTTGCTTTTATAACTTGAAAGTTTAAATTCATAGAAACTATTAAAAGGAGGTAAGGACCTAAAAAATTGTATGAAACTTAGAATAGTCAGGATATCTGAAAATTTGTAAAGAAGCGTGTAGACCAACAAACTACACTTAATAATGTCTGTGTATATGCATATACCAAAAATATGTAAGAAGCAAAGATAAAATTAAAAGTCTGTGCATCTAAACTTGATACGAGTGTTTTTTAAAGGCTCCAAACCTTTCCAAATTTAGCAAAGCTATGTAAAGTAATTGCTAAATGTTAACTTGCATACAAATTGTTGAGCTAAAAAGGCCTTGCTTCAAACATAAAGATCAAAGTATAATAATAATAATTTTAACTTGGAACAGGTTCAACAAATGACAATATTCAACTAAGGATAGGGGCAAATATTGGTTAATTGAAAGGTTATCTGATATTTGAAGAAAACTAAACATTACAATCAATCCAGCCTGATGAAACAACTGCTAAACAAATTTGTACCTTATGATCAAATAATGTCATGACATGATGGATGTTAACTGAGAATATAATGAAGCCAGAAAGACTCATTAAGGCCTTTGTCAATGATATCAGAGATACCTACTCTCAATAGATTATAAAACCATGATTTACCTGTGGGAGGTGGGTATAGTTTGTATGAGTGATTAATAAATTTGAGGAAAATAGGTATTCCCAATAATTTGTGGGATTGATAATCAAACATTTTATTCAATGCTTAAAATATCATTCCTGAATTGTATATGTAAAAATCCAAATATGGTAAATAACTTAATAAAAGGCAAATGATTAATAACAAATAGGATTTAGCATCTCAGTAAATATTAACAGGTATATATTTTCAGTCCACTAGGATCCTGAATAAGGGTGATTTGGAGTAAATTTAATAAAATAATTGTTTGCAATAATATGCTGATTAAAGTGCATAAATGCTATAATAGCTAAAAATAGATGATTTTTCTTCAATTATATAAGAACAAAGACATGACTAAAAAGTTGATATTCATTTAAAGAAAAAGAATACCTGTGTTTTGGATTAAGTCTGCCATTGCTAAATAGGAAATTCAAATATTTAATATGCATATTCAGGAATTACATGAACTATTTTTGCTAACCTACATATGGAGTAATGTCAAAGATAATATCTTATTGTTTCAATGTTGATTTTATTCAAAATTGTATCTATATTCCTAATCTTTTCAAGATAGTAAAAAGTTTCTTACTGAGTATTAATTGTCATCTTGTTTCTAAGACTGCTATCCTTCTTTGAAAATCTCATTTTCTGTGTTCCTTTCTGTACTGAAGAAATCAATATATCTGATAAAGCACCTATTCATTTAAGTAAAATTATAGTTCATCACACATGGAAAAAACTAACAAAAAAAATAATTACTTGCATTCTTTTTGAAAAAAATTCATCCACTTTAAACAGAAAGGATAATATTAAACTTTCAGAGCAAAGTACAAGCAGGAAAAAGGTCAGAAAAACTTTTTTTTATTACTGGTTCATTATGCTGACTTTGGCCAAGGTCCCATAGACCTAGTTTAATGAAGGGATAATGATAGCTCATTCTTGCCCATTTTTGTCCAGTCAACACAGTCAACTCTCTTCTATTCAAAAGCTCCTCTAACTCTCTGTTGGAAATTCACATTACAAAGAGTTTCTTTTTTCTTTTTGCACCTTTCAATGCACAACCATGCAATTTACTGAGATTTTAATTAAGACTTCAGCATGTTACATAACATCCTTAGTACAATAATAAATTGTATTATTATTGGCTCAGTAATAGCACCTACTGAATAAAATTACTGTACATTGTAAATGAATTAGGACATTCAAAACTGTGTCTGACATATTGTATAGCTCAATAAATATCATTTATTTGATTATTGCTAATAATGATCATTCTTAGAACACTGGTTTGAATGATTTATAGGTTGATGTGCTAGATGTTAGAGTAGATAAGGAAATGAATTAGAATCAGCCCCCACCTTAAAGGAATTTACACTCTGAAAGAAAATACTCCCATACAAATGATTTAAACATGGGGGGAGAAGGGGGAATCAAGTTGATTTGAGTTTTGTTGGCCCTTTAGTAAAATGTGTTCATAATTCAATTAATGTACCCACAGTGCTCTGAAAATGTTGAATCAGCTTCCCTAAGGCTGTTCCATGTAGCAACAGTTTAACTCTTATTGTGTCAATACTCTGTTATATAAAAAATAGAGTCATTTCTCAAAGAAAATACCCCATATGTTTTTACATCCTCATGTTTCTCCTGTTACTTTTCTCACCTTTGCCCTTCATTCATATTTGAAAATGTGAACCTTGATAAATTACTAAGCTGCATGCAAATAAGTCTTATCATAAATTTCCAATAATATATACAGGTACAATGAAATAATTAAAGACATAGAAATAAATGTCAAGTAATAAATTATGATGATGGAAGTAGAGAGATGAATGAGGTAGGCAGGATATATTATAATAATACACAGTTAAAAACAGAAATAGGGCCCAGCCGGGCATGGCTCAGTGGTTAAGCGTCGACCTAGGATCCAGGCTATCAGGGTTCGATTCCCGGTCAGGGCACATGCCCGTGTTGCGGGCTGCACCTGATCAATGACTCTCTCATCATTGATGTTTCTCTCTCTCTCCCTCTCCTTTCCTCTCTCTGAAATCAATAAAGATATATTTAAAAAAAAAAAAAGACATACGCCCGGCCGGGCATGGCTCAGCAGTTGAGCATTGACCTAGGATCCAGGAGACAGAGTTTTGATTCCTGGTCAGGGCACGTGCCCGGGTTGCAGCTTGAACTCCACTTGAGGGTGTGCAAGAGGCAGCCAATCAATGACGACCCTCTCATCATTGATGTTTCAACTCTCTCCTTCTCCCTTCTTCTCTCTGAAATATAAAAAATAGAGTTATAAATCATCTCAATTGTGCAGAGATGTTCTGCATATGCCAAATGAGGCCAAATCAGGCCAGAAATATTCAGGCTTGCTGTTCAAATGTTGACACCAGTTCCAAATTCAAACCCCAGAGTCTATCACCATAATCTATGGAAATCACATTCTAATGAAAAGGCCTGAAGATAGCAGAGATCAAGCATTAATAAATATCAAAACAAAACCACAAACACACAATAAAGAATGACTTGAGAATTGTATTTCAGTCAAACTGCATTTTGATGCATTTGTCAGAATGAAAAAAACATAAAATGTTACCTCAAATCATTAAATGAATTAATCTAGTAGATAGACAGGTTTAGTATCTGGATGAAAAAACGAATCTGCCAATATCAACAATTCTGATTCAGAAACAGTTGGTGTTGAGCTTTTCATTCTGATGATTAGCCAACATATTCCATTGTTTCTAGAAGCCACCCTTTATTATAAGAGAATGACCTCATAATCAGCACACTGTGAGTAAGAGCATGCTCAGCCTCTGGCTTCTTATTAAAAAAGAACATATTTTTAGTTTATCTAAAAAAAATACTTCTGTATAAACTGAAATGAAGAGTATTTAGGAAAGACTCCTATTTTTTGCATTTACTTTGCTTTGTCAAATACCCATGACTTTCTTGTTTTTGTTTAAATGGTATACAATTTTTCTGTTTATAAATGTAAGGCTCACAGTACAGTATATGAGAAAACCATAAAGGTATAAATCCTCTGAGCCCTCTCTTCTTCACAACTCTTTTCTCTCTTTCCCTTTCTCCATAAAGAAATCATGTGTGGCCTTTTTAGGCACTTGTAAGAATTTTTAAAATTTCTTTTGCAATAGGTAACATACTGATTTTATTAGCAGTGGTTATAGGACCTGATGTAGTGTTTCATGACACTGCAAACAGATGAACAAAACAAGACAAAACAAAACAAAAACACACATCTATCAGACATTCAAGAATAGTGGCAGACACTAATCAAAACGGCCTGGTACAACAGCGGGCATATAGATCAATAGAACAGAAAAGAGACCCCAGAAATAGATCCACTCCATTATGGTCAGTTAATATTTGACAAAGGAGGCAAGAGTATCCAGTGGAGTAAAGACAGTCTCTTCAGTAAGTGGTGCTGGGAAAATTGGACAGATACATGCAAAAAAATGAAACTAGACCATCAACTTTCACCATACAAAAAAATAAACTCAAAATGAATAAAAGACTTAAATATAAGTCACGAAACCATAAAAATCCTGGAAGAAAACATAGGCAGTAAAGTCACAGAGATCCCACATAGTGGAATTTTCACTGATACATCTCGTAGGGCAAGAGAAACAAAAGAAAAAATAAACAAATGGGACTACATCAAACTAAAAAACTTCGGCACAGCAAAAAAAAAAAAAAAACAGCCTCAAAATACAAAGGAACCCCACAGTCTGGGAAAACATATTTGCCAAGGATGTATCCGATAAGGGGCTAATTTCCAAAGTGTACAAAGAACTCATAGTACTCAGCAAGAGGAAGACAAACAACCCAATTAAGAAATGGGCAAAGGACTTGAATAGATACTTCTCCAAAGAGGACATACAGATGGCCAAGAGACACATGAGAAAATGCTCGATGTCGCTAATCATCAGAGAGATGCAAAGTAAAACCACAATGGGGTATCACTTCACACCTGTCAGAATGGCTGCCATCAACAAATCAACAAACGACATGTGCTGGCGAGGGTGTGGGGAAAGGGGACCCTAGTACACTGCTGGTGGGAATGCAGACTGGGGCAGCCACTGTGGAAAACAGTATGGAGGTTCCTCAAAGGATTAAAAATAACTGACCTGCCATTTGACCCAGTGATCCCACTTCTAGGAATATATACTAAGGAACCCCAAACACCAATCTCAAAGAACTTATGCACCCCTATGTTCATAGCAGCGCAATTCACTATAGCTAAGATCTGGAAACAGCCCAAGTGCCCATCAGTAGATGAGTGGATAAAAAAGCTGTGGGACTTTCACACCATGGAATACTATGCAGCTGTAAAGAAGAGGAATCTCGTACCCTTTGGGACAGTATGGATGGACCTGGAGAGAATGATGCTAAGTGAAATAAGCCAGGCAGAGAAAGACAAATATCACATGATCTCACTTATATGTGGAATCTAAAGAACTTAATAAACTGATGAACAGAATAGATTCAATGACATGGAAGCATAGATGAGACTGACGAATGTCAGAGGGATGGAGGAGGGTGGGTGGGTGGAGGGGGAGAGAGTAACCAAAGAATTTATATGCATATATACACAACCCAAGGACACGGACAATGGTGGGGAGAGAGACTGGGGAGGGGGATGGAACAGGTCATTGGGGAGAAAAAGGGACATCTGTAATATTTTAAACAAAAATAAAATTTAAATATATATATATATAAAATAATAGTGGCAGAGACCCATGCAGAGGCTTTTCAGTAGCCCAAGCCAGAAACCACTGGAAGAGTGCGTGAGTTTTCAAAATCAATATTTTAGAAAAATAATACTGTGAAGTTGCTGTAAAATGCTGCCAGCAAAAAATAAAATAAAATAAAAATTAAAAAAATATATCTGGTAACATCCTTATTTCTAAAAAAGAAAACATTGATTCCTTCTAAATTTCATCTCCTGATTATATCTGCCATCTGGAGCAGTACAAAGTAAATCTTTATCATCTTCTATTTGAAAATAATGTTTTTCCAACATTCTTCTCACCTTTTAATCTTATTTTCAAGTAATAGCTTGATCACAATTACAAGGGTCTAAAACACATGTGCCTTTCCAGACCAGTAACTCCTTCGAATCTCTCTGTGTAACCTTTTCCATGAAGACCTACTTTTGGCCTCCCAAGATTACCACCAGCCTGACAGTGATAATTATGCCTTTTTTCCCCCTAGAGTTTTACCACCCATTATATTCATGCTTGATCAATATATCAATATTGTCCACTCACTGCAGTTAAAATTTACATACATAAAATTATATTGCGCCATACATCTTTAAATATTTTAATTTGGGGAAATCATACATCTAATTTTGTATGGTTGTCGTTAATTTATTTCCATTAGTTATAGTATCCCATGCATGTTGCTGCCACACTTCAGTTGTACATTTATCATTTAGTCCTTTATGAATAATAGTCTTCTAAATACTCTTGGATACTTCCTGGTATATAATTTGCAATACAGAAATTCCACAGACAGAAATTGCTGGGGTTTAGGGTATTAGTTAGCATCTTGAAATTTACTATACAATAAAAAACTGTTAACCAAATGATTATACACTTTACGCTTTCATAGCAATATAGGAACAATCCCATTGCATTATATATCTGCCATAATTAGGTCGTTAGATTTTATTTTATTTTATTTTCAAATCTGGAAGAAAATGCCTGTATAACTTATGTTTGCCTCACTTTGAATTTCAGCCATTATTTAATAATAATTTAAAATTTTGATAAATATTGGGAAAATTACTCTTAGAAAAAAAGCCCTACCAATTCACATTCAATCAGAGTGTTTATGAGAGTAAACATTTGTCTCAGCTTTAAATTAACAAATGGATTGACTTTTATATTTTGACAATATGATAAAAATATATATCTGATTCTTGTTTTAATATGCATTTACATGATGGTAAAATTGACAGATTTTCATGTTTATTGACCATCAATATATTTTACATAACGTGTCCACTTATATTTTTACCAATATCTATTAAAGTATTTATTTTTTATTAATTTGTAGTACTTAGTAGATATTAGTCACATCAGTTGTTGTTTTTTTGTTGATCAAATATTTCTCTCAAGTTTTTTGTTTGTCTTTGAACTTTTTGTATAAGAGCTATGCCAAAAGAGAAATTTTTAATTTGTATGTAAAAATGTAGATTATAATATTTTAGAATAATTTTAAAACCATTAAGAAATTTTTCTTATAAGGCATAATCTTGTAGTTTCATGATTCCTCCCCCCAAAATTAAGACAAGATAAAAGTATACCTATATTTTTCCATTTCCTCATGAACTATAAATGGAGCTCCACCAGCAAATATATGCAGATAACATTTTTATTAGGGCCCATTATACTTGAAAATATTAAAGAATTTTCATATTTACAATATTTATTTTACAATTTTTGTATTACAAAATATTAAAATACATGCATATAAACATGTGTATAAATATAAATTTTTATGCACATGTAAATACACCTATAAGTGGAAGTACATGTCCTGTACATGTCATGAGGACACCCCTAGAAAGGCTAAACTTTAAAAGTCTATCATAATGTTCTGTTTTAGTCTAGAATGTAGAAATCTGCAAGAAACATAACTCTAAGAATGAGAGAAAATTCATATAATCTACAAAATCACAACTCTTCTTGAGCCCAACAAAGAGTTGAGTTTGCATGGCAAACGGGTAAATAGAATGCCAAAAGGTGACTCTTAGGAGATAATTCTCCATGTATCTCTCACACAACTTTATGTTTAAGCATTAACAGCTAATTTGCTCAGATAGTAAAAATAAAGACCTCTCCATTCTCTCACCAGAGACCTTTGCTTTCTTTCCAGCTTAAAAAAATATGTCTCCCTCCAAAAGGGAAGAATGGAAAGATTTGCTAGCAACTCACTTTTAAGTTTGGAAGGTTCTAAAGCTCAATGTTCCTCAGCTGCCACAGAAACCCACTGTGTCAATAGCAACTATCCGGTCTAGTTTTGAATCACTCTCATTGAATTTGGGGGAGGGAAGCAAGGAAAACCAATACAAGCAGGAAGTCATACTGCCTGCTGCGCCATGATTAATATATTCTCTTGTCTCTGAACCAAGTATCTCATGTCTTCTGCAAGCATCTATGGAAGTATGGCAGGCTACTTTAAACATGATACAACCTCAGAACCTTCTAAGTCATTATTTTCAATTAAATTAACTGGAGTGACAATGGTTAATATGAACATATTATTATTTTTTAAAATCCTCACCAGAGGATGTGTTTTTACTGATTTTAGAGAGGGGAACAGGGGTAGAGAAGAGAGAGAAAAAGGGAGAGAGAGAGAGAGACTTTGATTGGTTGCCTCTCATACTCACCCCCACCAAGATCAAACCTGCAACCTTTCTATGCCTCAGCCAGTGCTCCAACCCACTGAGCCACATCCACCAGGGCACCCCTTCTGAGTTCTTGACAGTGACAAGATCCTCTGAGGAGAAATGGAAACATAGTACTGTCTAAATTTAGACAGCACAATTGTAAAAGGTGGTTAAAAAAATGTAAGAAACGAAGAATGGCAACAAAGAACAAACAAAAGCACCCAGCAGATAACAGGTCACTGTGTAGAGTTCTCCTCTTTAGAAACTTAACCACGTTAGTCCTTAAAGCTTCAATAGTTATTGATGCCTTTATACACATGATATTAATATTAGAAATCTTTAGAAATTAACAGCAAATTAGTAAAAAATTCCTCAACCTTATAAAAAAACATGCACTCAAATCCTACACTATATATAACCCCAAAGTGTAATTAAAGGGGGAAAAAATCAAGATCCTTCTAAAAGAAATAGCAGAGTGGAGGGATTATCACATCAGATACAAGGTTTTATCATAATACTATAGTAATTAAAACAATGTGGTGCTTATATACAATTAACATATTGGACAACAAATAGGAGTAAGATTGTAAGATAACCACTAATTTCTACCTATGTTTGATTTTGAGATTTAAAAAATTAAAAACAAAAAAGAATATAAATATTTTGAAAATCAAGTGATGCCAGGTGGTGTTTGGATATTCACCATTTTCACTAAATCTTCTCTCTACACTACCCTTCTCCACTGTACACTCTGCTCCAGGACTTTTATGGAGTATATAAAGTGCCTCCCTTGTTCTTTGACTTTCAAGTGGTTTCAGCCATAAATAAATGCCAACAGAAGATGATAGTGAGGCAATGTGGCCTTCAATAGGAATGCATCCACTGTCATTCACAGTCATTTACTCTCTCTCTATTCTGAACTATGGGGTGGCAATGAGTATATTCCTACAAAAACAAACGTACCCCAGCCAGATTCATTGCAAGTCACTCCAGATTCTGATAATGCTCCCTTTAAGTCTAAGGGTAGTAATTACTCACCACTGGAAGATTCACTGTGCTAGATATTTCCTGTTACTTTTCCTTAACCCAGCTCACTACTACATAAATAGGCTCTTCATTAAAATTAGCTCAGTAATCCCCTTTGAGCATGCCATTTATTTCCTGCCAAAATTCTGTTTCTTCAAATTTCCCTCAAAGTTGCTTGTATTTATAATATTAATATCACATTAACACTTTGAAAGTTGTTTATCTATAATCAGTCCTTTTCCTTGAAATATTGAACATATTTGGGAAAAATAAAAATTAGTTTTTTAAGCATACCATATCACATTAAATTATCTAGTTATGAAATTAGACATTTTATTGTTTGATACTTTCAGCTACTTCAGAAGGCATGCAAATACACTATTATTTTATTCTACATAAAACTGATGCAATTCTTTTAAAAATAATATCAAAATGTATATGTAATAGGAAATATATGCAATCTAGGATTATGCTCTAGTTGGAAAATGTGGTTCATGTAATCTAGCTTAAATTTACTGAAACTTCACATACTATCATTTTTAAAGGGCCTATATAACTTATTTATTAAAAGTCTATTCTCTTCCTCATCAGTCTGGGAATCTTAGCACTAGAGATGTTCTTAAATAATATATAAATATAAATATTTCCATCAGCACGACAAAACTAGAACTTTAAAATTACTTTGTTGTGAAATAAATAGCATTTACTTTTGAAGCACTTTCTTTTAGTTTTCCAACTATTCCTTGTTATAATTTTGATATGTATGGACTCTACACTGGCTCTTAAAGATATAACATATAAAATATGCATCTATTCACATACGTAGATTTGAGTTTTGGGGGATCAGTAATGGATTGTTCCTGTTAATTTGCCGGAATATTTTTGAGGTGTTGAGAACAATGTAATTTAATTCCATGAACTTCATAAGGAAGGCTCTTCAACTATATATATATATATATGCTATATACTTATGAGAGTTTTAGCTCTAAATTTTCACCTACTCTAAGATCCATCCAAGCTGTTTAATAAAACCAACAAAGTGTGGTGTAATACTTCCCCTGAAGGAATTATTATACAACTAGAAAAAAATAGCAGATGATAAATGAGTATATGGATGTTCAAGTCCTATATATTATAATATATATTACATGTATTATATATACGAATTATTCTGAGGCAACTTTAAAATGCATTTATAATGTTTATTTATTAATTTAAAAATACATTAATGAGATTGGTTCTGTGTTCCAAGTATTTTTTATAGGCTTAAATAGTTTTCAATAACTAGATGACTAAGACTCATCTAATAGTTATCACCTACTGTTGCCAGAGGATTGGGTGGGTGCAATTCCTTCTTTGCTAGTGGGAGTGGAGCTCTTGCAATATCTTGAGAAAAAGAATTTTCTAAGACTCGAGAGAATGAGTGGTTTTTATTTGTGTGAAACTATATTTCTCAGTTTGCAAAGTCCCATTGTCTTTAAACCAGTCCTGGAAAATATGCAGCTGGGGGTTCAGTATAGCTAAAAACAGGGCCAGTGTCCAGGGGTTCTGTTCCATGATGAAGCTGGGTCCAATGTAGTATCAGGCTAGTTAGTTCACTGTGTGGAGTTCATGTGGCTTGTGGGCAATGTAAACCCCACAAACTAGAAGTCAGGCTCGAGCCGAGAGAGAGAGAGAGAGAGAGAGAGAGAGAGAAAGAGAGAGAGAGAGAGAGAGAGAGACACCTTTCTTTGTTAGGGATTAACCGTTTCAGATTTCACCCTTGCAATGGCCACACCTATTCTGGCTACTGACTGTCTCCCAGGTGTAACTGACAAGCATCTTTCCTCATCACCCAAATCTTAGGGGCTTCTATTGTCCAGTCCCTTCCTCCACTGATCTGCGAGGAACAGATTTGAATTGTTAACTGCAGCTTTTTGGTGAAGCTGTATAAACGGCATGCCTATATTATCTAGTCTCCCCTTTGCTCCTTTCCTGTTAAATAATAACCATGTTATTATAGCGGTATCACTATGAACATGTAAAGTTTATTTTCTACCAACTACAACCGCCATATCTTATGAAAGACAGGGAATGGAATTTCAGGCATTATGAAATCTGATACTTGATTTTATTGATCTAAAATTATTTTCTTTCCCATTGGATGTGTAATTATAGGATATCAAAATGAGGTTTCTACTTAATAAATAATATTTAAAATATAATTTTAGAATTTTCTAATTTTAAGTGGGACTTAATATGTACTGGAATTTATTTATTTAGCAGGTTAATATAATTTAATGCAAATAGATGTTATAGTTCATATTAGCTTATATCAACATATTTACATACACTAAAGTTTGCAAATACTATAAAATTTACAGTTAAAAAGGACAATTAAGGAAATTCATTAAAGAAGACAGTTAAGGAAATGCATCGTATTTTGTAAACTGGAAAATTTGCATTTATGTTTTTTTCAGAATGTTTTAAAAATGCTGAATTTTAAAAGTTGAGCCTCTTGAGTTCTCAAAATTGTAGAGTTTGTGGCATATTCTTTCAGGTCAAATTCAAAGAAGTCAATTCTATTAAGCCCTCTGGAAGAATACTGTGTCAATCAGTGGTGTCCTAATTAAGGCTGCAGTGAGAAGGGCAAGCTAATTAACTTATAGCAGCTGCTTTCTCTTTACCATAAGCTAAGATGTATCATTTAGGTTCACCCTGGTTTAACAGTGAAATTAAAAAAATGATAATACTTCGTATATTCTTTAATGTATTTTTACTTTGATTTTAGCTTTCTTATTTTATAAGATAATTAGATATGAAAAAACGCTCATGCCCCAAAAGAATAAAGGACAAAAGTGGGATTAACTTTCTAGTAAATATACTCACTCTCAGAATGTAACTATTTTCCTTTTTTTTTTTCTGATTTAAAGTATCCACATACGTTTGGCGAATTTGCAACACGTAATTTATAGAACATTCATAATCTTTTCAAATTAACTGTTTGAAAATGTACAACTTTCAAATCATTTCAGAAACTTTAACTTTTCAGAAAGTGCTTACTGTGTGGTGAAGTGATTTTAATGTGTTAAAGTTTACCTCAAGTTGTATGTAGTAAATCCCCATTAATTGTAAATTATTTTCCTTTTCACAATGCCACCCTTTCCCCCCACAAATTACTTGTCACCTTATATTTGCATCACTGTCATAGGTTTTCAAAGCATAGATGAGACTGACGAATGTCAGAGGGTGGAGGAGAGCCGGTGGGTGGAGGGGGAGAGAGTAACCAAAGAATGTATATGCATATATGCACAACCCAAGGACACAGACAATGGTGGGGAGAGGGATTAGGGATTGGGGATTGGGGAGGGGGGTGGGATGGGGTGGAATGGGTCATTGGGGAGAAAAAGGGGCATCTGTAATATTTTAAACAAAAATAAAATTAAAGCACTATGTTGAAAATTCCTTTCACCCATTGAAAATCACCATATGTGCAAATCTATTTATTGGCCCCTTCTTCTGTCCCATTGATCTATTTATCCCCATTTAAGCCAGTTCTCTGCCTTCTCAATTATTGTAGCTTTATAAAACATTCCAAAGTTAAGGCAGGACTTGAGCTTGGCAAGGTGGTATCACCAGTAGTTAAAGGACCAGGCCAGTGCATCTCCCAGGCTGCTGCTATAAGAATAGGAGTGCTCCACCCTAGGAAGATGGCATATGAAGGCAGTATAGGATAGGGGCTCCTGCACAAGGACCTCAGTTGCTGACCCTCCAGATCTTGCCACCCAGATCTCCTCTTTATGACTCCCATATGCCCTAAGTCACGTTTCTTCTACTGAAACCCTGGATGTGTGTCTAAGAACAAGATCCTATGTGCTGGCCCTTTAACAGAGCACCTAGGTTTCTAGCAGACTCCCTTCTCTACCAGGCAGACAGAATCTTTGCTGATTTTCACCACCAGATGCTATGCAGGCTCCTCTTCCTGTATCTGGTGCTCTGGGTTGGGGATCCTGGCATGGGGCTGAGGCTCCCATGCTCCTCAGGGGGGACACTTGTAGCCAAGATCTTCCAACCCTTCATGCGGGTACAGGGGCCAGCCCTTTCCATGTCTCTGACCTTCTTACCAGTCTCTATGTGGTTTCTTCAGTAAATTTTTGTTTATAATACTTATGCTCAACTAGCCTTCAGTAGGTTATTCAGGTTGATTGCTCTATAATTTACTATAATCGGGCTTGGTACCAGGTGGTAAGTGTAGCTTCCACTTACTCTGCAACAATCTTGGAATCTCCAATGATGTCATTTTTTTATGTTAATGGCATGATTTGGATTTAGAAAGTAACACTTTTAGTTGATTGTTAAAGATTTTGAATGAGCACATTTTTGTTCATTCATTCAGTAATTTTAAAAATAATTTTAATCTTTTACTTTTTTTATTATGGGCTATGTTGTCATAGAATAAAAACACAAGCCTGGCCAACATGGCTAAGTGGTTGAGTGTCGACCTATGAACCAGGAGGTCACCATTCAATTCCCAGTCAGGGCACATGCCCGGGTTGTGGGCTTGATCCCCAGTAGGGTATATGCAGGAGGCAGCCGATCAATGACTCTCTCTCATCATTGATGTTTCTCTCTCTCCCTCCCCTCCCTTCCTCTCTCTAAAGTCAATAAAAACATATTTTAAAAAATTAAAATAAAAGTTCCATGTTCAGTTTAAAGAATTATAATAAAATGAGCGCCTACAAGCCCACCACTGAGGTGAATAAAGGGAGCACTATCAGTATATAAAAAAAAGATTTTGATGAAAGCAGTTTCTAGATGATAAAATCTGTACAGAGAGTGATAAAGTAGAATTACATGTCACTCAAAAGAATAATGGGTTTATAAAAAGGTGAGAGTAGTGATTTAGAAGTGCAGTGAGAAGGGACCTTCCTGAACTCATACCATCAAGAGAAAGAACTCTAAACACTAAGAAGACTACAGAGAAAATGTTATCTTAAGAGTGGAATAAAGTTTCAGTTGGTATGTGAATGAAAATGTGGATGCAATAAAGTTTGCTAACATTATAGCAGAATTTCATACATCAAATGGAAAGACTGGGAGAGTGTGGAAAGAATCAGATAGGCACTCAAAACAGTAAGAACACAGCAGACATATTTTGAATAGTAATTATAATTGTATTAGATTGGATTGTGTGGTGGTGTATTTTAGTTAATGATGCAAGTCTTGCAAGTCCTCAGATGAATGAGAGATATTGGCGTTCACCTGTGGCCTCAAAAGATTACACTACTCAGAGAGTGTATCTTTTTTTGTGGGGAGGGGGAGACTCCAAGAGGTATTCTGTGTCTTGAATTTGAGGGGTCACAAAAAATTTCAGAGCTCCATTCTACCAGATTCAAAGGAAAATACTGATGCAATGAACTAAATACCTATGACGAAAGACAGTAATATTCTCAAAGAAAATAATTCTAGGATTTTTTTTTTATTTTGTTATTTCTTTTATTTTTAAAAATTCTATTAAGTTTATTGGGGCAACATTTGTTTCAAGTGTACAATACATCATCATCTGTATATTTCATTGTGTGTAAAGGGGGTCAAATATATAGTGACAAAAGGAGACGACTTTAAGTGGTAAACACAAAGAAATTGTATCACAAGGTAAATGGATCTTGTATTCTCGAGCATTTGCTTCCATTCCTTTAATCATATTTTTTCTAACCATTTCTATATAGACACATAAGCATGTAATTATTTCTGCCTGTATGCATTTTCATCAGCATTCCCTTTCTTGGATAGTTTTGAAGAATAAAATAATACTTATTATATATACACATATGATCATAAATAGTTAGGATAATTTTTCAAGTAAACATGTGATCATTAGTTTGGATAGCTGGACTATTGTAAAATGCCCTAAGATGTATGAGAACATATCAGAAAATTTTACTGTTGAATCAAAATCAAGGATTCTTAAATTATTAACAAATCCTAACTATACTCATATGGGCAAAAATTAAACTAATACAAGTAAATTAAAGAATCAGTATATACTGATTAAAGAGCAAATTCCTATTGTTTTCCAGTGAGTACATTTTTCTGCATCATTTTTAGAATTAAGTTTTAGGAAGGAAAGCCATTTTCCAAAAGCTTCCATGTAGAAATTATTTCATGTAAGTGTTTTTCTTCTCTGATATAATAGTATATGACAGGAAATATTAGTGACACCCAAAGACTAATTTTGTCTCCAATGGAAGCATTAAAATCATTATATTTTGCTTATAAAGTCAACTTTGATTCATTCACTTTAATGCCAAATCTAAACCATAACCACTATATTCTGGGAACAAATTTTAATCTGATTTTGAAAAAGAACTATCTTGTTATATGTAGAGAATGAATTAAATAAACCTAGGTACCTACTTCCATTTTAGGAAGTAGGTCTCCATTAAATACATAATAGAAATATAATTGAGAATGCTGTTCTTTGTGATAGTTACTTTTAATGTCTAAATTCCTATTAATGATAGCACTTATCTATGATACTCTGCACTGAAGACAATATAAAAACTGTTTGCTTAAGAGGCCACTACTTACTAATTCCATGAGTTGCCAGTAATATATTGTATTACCTTGGATAAAAACATACTGTGTTTCTGCTTGATAATAAACAAAGTTTGTGCTCCATGTTAAAGAGCTGCATGCTATTGTAATCATTTTATGTTCCAACACTAATAAAAGTATTGTAAATTAGGTTTAGTCTTTAAACAAACCACAGAGAACTTCCTCTGTTTTTGTGCATTTTTTTCCAGTAACATATATGGAAAGTCACATGGAAAAATGACATAAATTAAAATTTTCAAACAAAACAGGAAAACCCAAAAACCATGAGTATTCCCCAAAGATTTTATAATTTCAAGTTTTAAAAATTCCTAGCATTTGTAATAAGCAACTATAGCACATGATTCAATCCCAAATATGTGAGCTAAACAATGAATTACTCAATTGCAAGACATGTGGTATATAGGCATTACTAAATGGAACCATAAGGAAAAGAATCTCAGTTGATATACTAGGTGGAAAATTAAGATTTAAAAAAGAGTTCTCAAAGAAATTAAAATTTAATGGTTATGAAATGATGTTCATTTCCTAATTTTTTTTTTAAAGAGAAGTCTATAAGACCATGCATTTATTGCGTAAGAATATTACATTACATTAAACCCAGAATTCAAACATGGCTATTTAAAGGCATTGAGGAAGCCACTTTACATATCAAATATTTTTGGAAAAACACAAGTGACCCATGTAAATTATATTATATTCTTTAATCTAGGCTCGATCACATGCTCGTTCATCTTTCTTTTTTCTTCATTTTTTAATGTAATCATATTTAAGTACATATATAGTATGTACATATAACTATATTTACATTATATTTTATTTTGACTTTTTACATAAGCTTATATATATTTATATATTTACTCATAACAAATATTTGCATATGTTTAGATGGAAGAGAAAAAAGTGTGAAAAATGCAAAGCAAATTCTAAACATTAGAAAGGAGTAGGTGACACATGAAGGATTTTTTTTGGTTTGTTAAAATGAAAATATATTACTTTTATAATTAAAAATATAATAATAAAGTTTCATAAACAAACATTGAATCAGAATCCACATTTTGGTATACCAACTACTATAAAGATTCAAATGTATTATGATTAATATTGTTATTTGCCCACTTCTGACATTGTTTATAAAATTAATAATTTTAGAGCATTTTCATCAGAATTTAGAGGGATATTCTGAGTTTCCCATTAAAGCTCGAGGCTAGGAATGTAGAGACATGATAATCCAGGAGTAAGCAAATTTATGAACACCGAACGGGCATTTGTTTATGTATTTAAAATTACAACCCTGTACTTATATGTAACCCTCATTTTAAAGACTATATCATGATTTCCATAGGTGGTATTTGGGATCTCTGCAATCATTTTTCTGCTTAATTAATGATTCTAGTCATGTAGGAAAACCCAGGGCCAAGAGGTCTTGTAAATATTCTAAATTATGGATTGAAAATTAGTTGTATCTATTATGAATAATTAAATAACAATGAAATCCCTTGTTTTCACCATCCAGGTAAAAAAACAGGAAGATAGAAGACAGTAAATAGATTCTTAACTTACAAGTAGAGAGGCAAGTGGAAAATGTCCAAGTGTTTCCATTAAACCTAAAATCTTAACTCTCAATCAAGGAAACCCAAAAATAAATTGATCCACCTGAAAGAATTTCAAAACGTCTTTGAAACTGGTGGATGATTACAGATACCACTGATAAGGGAATAGTGGCTAGACAAAAAGAGAAAGATAAACAGTAATGTATGTGGCGCCATTACTTATTGAAGATAAGGAATGATCTGAAGGTGCATATATTGAAAATTGATAATACTGGCTGCTGGCACAAATATTAATAATTATCTCAACTGTCATAAAGTTTATTTTCCAAGAGTACATAATAACAGAAATTGGTAAAAATATAACTGACATATTTGCTCCTATAGGAAAGTAACAAAAAATAATTAGAAAAAATTTAAAAATTATCAAAAATAAATTATTGTATCACATTTTCTGGAAGGAACAGAAATGTGTGAAAGATAAGTTCTTCAGCAAAATAGAAAAGAACATCAAGTGGGGGCAGAATGTTCTACAACTGAAGACTTAAAAGTGTAAGTCCTTAAGAAAATAACTGATGCCTAATCAATTAAAATTCAATATGGCCAACCCTTTTGTGCCTTTAGGTAAGAGCTTTAATGTGTGTCAGGATTGTTTAAGCCATTGTTTACCCATGCCTTTAATGAGGAACATTTATTTTCCCTCTATTCGCAAGTCAACAGGACTTACCTGGAATGGGCTGAAGATCTATTTTATTGGTTTTAGATTTGCTCGGAATTGAATTTAGCCTGTCTATTAACTTATTTAGCAAACGATCTCTAAATGCAAAATCTATTTACTTTATTTGTTGCACAAACATCACTTTATATACTACATATAAAATTAACAAAGGATCACTCATTGCACAACAGGAAAATCAAGGCCTTTATATTACCATTATTTTTAAAGTTACTTTTTTAAAATCATTTAAAATTAGGCTTAAAAGGAGAGTAGTGTTAACAATTATGTTGAAAGAAATCAAAATCTGCAAACATATGACTTCAATAATTATTGATAATATGGTAAACAAATATTTTACTATCATATTTGATCGTGTTATATTTATATGTAGCTGTGTTTAATAATGAAATTTATTTAAAATTGGGACAGATGATAAAAGAAAAATAAGGTATTAGATACTCCATATTTTGTTTATATACATTAAAATGTAAATATATTGGGAAAATATAAAGCTTAATATATTAGACAGTTTTAAATTCTATGTCTTATAAATTAATATATTTTTGACATTTAAAAATTGCATAAGTAACTTTCCCTCAGGTGACAATCGTAGAAGAGCTACACACAACAGACATTTACATTAAATATTTTTTTGAAATTTTCATTATTTTAAATAAATCCTTTACCTCCTTATTAAGATTAATGAGTACTTGAAGAGAAAAATAACCTTAGCTAGTTGTCATTTACTTATTAATATAGCTTCCTTAATTTTTCAGAGGGGAATTATTTCTATTGTCACTAGAAAGTGAAAATTGTATTGTTTGAGACATAGATGAAACTCAAACACTCTAGTTTTTTTAATTATTTGTACTATCCTCAATGATATGTCACATGTCATTACATTTTTTTCACTAAGAATATATAGTTAGAGAAATTATCAAATATTAATATTAAAATGTATGCTGTCATATCCAAGTGAAATAGAGAAATTGATCATTGCATGTTATTTTAAAATCACAGTAGCTAACATGTTATCTCAGTATTTTTAGAAACAACTGAAATTAACATAGCATTTGGTTTTTCACACATTTAGATTGCATAAAACAGGTTAATTAAATGCATTAAAAGTAATTTTGGGAGATTTAGAAATAATTATTTTATAATGTGAATTTAAAGTTGGACTAAAATGCAGAGATGAAGAAAGAGAGAATATAAATGATGCATTAATCCATGGAAATTTTAAATATCTTTTTGAATTTTGCAAAAGTACTCCAATTTCAGGTATAATGAGGCAGACATAAACAAAACATATTATAGTGATAGAATAAATAGATATACACATCTATAACAAAACATATGGCCCAACTCAAAACTTAGACTAATTAATGGCTATCAGACAGAAAAATAAGGAATAGCTAAAAAATTAATTAAGGAGGAGGAGAAGGAAGGGAGATTAATGTGAAAATCCAATAGTAAAACAAATGGCCTACTGTATATGCAGAAGAGAATATTTAAAATGACATAAAAATCATGCATCCTGAACTATAAAGTGAATACTTTGATAAAAGACCTGATAGAAAGTATTGGGGTCTTTGGTCTGAGTAGAGGGAGAGTGTCTCAGCAGAGACAGCCCCAGCCTCCCTTGCAGATAAGTGTGGTCACGTGATTGGGTCATTGGATGCAGGTGGAAATGATATATATGCACCCCCTTTTAGTCTGAATCAAGGGCTCAATTCTCCCTATATTTTTGTCCTGCCGAGCCATGTGTTGAAGGGGACTCGGCGTAAAGGGACATTAGGGAGCTTCCTGCTGCAATGGCAATACTCTATCCCGTAATTGTGGTGATAGTTACATGACTGCGTATGTTTGTTGAAACTGATCAAACTCTATACATAAAAGGTTTAATTTTATTACATTTTATTTATATCTCAATAAATTTCACTTAAATACAAAAAAAATAGATGTTGCTAAAAATATTTTAACAGCAAGCCAAACCTATAAAAATATTTGCAATATGTATCTCTAATAAAAGGCTTTTATCTAGAATATATTTTTTTAAAACTCTCATTACTAAATAATAAGACAACTATACCCCAAAAAAGAAACAATCATTAAAAAATAAGCAAAATGAAAACAAATTTAACATTTTATGGAATTTAATAAATGTTATAATGGCAGACATTAATCAAATAAAAAATAAATAAATTGTAAATTGGGCTCTTTGAATGACTAATGAGGATGACATTTCTAAGACAATGCTAACCAAAAATATATAAAAATACAGAAGTTATCATGAGAGGAGGGGGGGACACAAAGAGATTAACCAAAGAACATCTAGGCATATATGTATAGCCCATGGACACAGACAATAATGTGACGAAGGCCTGGGGTGGGGTGCGGTTTGGGTGGAGGGGGCAAAGGAGGAAATGGGAGACACCTGTAATACTGTCAACAATAAAAAAGAAATAATAAGGGAAGGCAGACATACATAATTACAATAAAGTAATAAATTACGCACCATATATTAAATCTATATATGATTATATTATTTAAAAATTGTGTAATAAATTTTTTATCATTTTTATGAAAGGTACAGATTTCTAGAAAATTTAATTGAAAAATAGACATGAAGAAATAATAAATCATAATATCCTTATGTCTATTTAAGTATTTATAAATTCAATTAGTACTTATTCACAGAAATCTCCCAAGCCATGTCATTTTGCTGAGGATTTGTACCATTTTCAAAATGTTATTTAACACTTCCAGGAACATAAAAGGAGAGGCCATTTCCAACTTTGTATGAATTCAGCATAACCTTGTTTCTAAACACTGACAAGGACTATATAAAAAATGAAAAATTACCAGACAATTATTTTCATGAACATAGATGAATATTCCTAAACAAAATACAGCAAATGATATGTAGCATTATTCAAATAGAGTTATGGCAATGGTTGTTTAGTCTAGAATTAATTTCACATTTGAAAAATTAATCAATATAATTCACCTCAATAAAAATGAAAAATGTAAGGTCATTTAATACATGCAGAAAAGGATTTGATAATATTTAACATCTATATATGTTAAAAACCAATAGCGAACTAGGAGTAGGAGGAAACTTCTGATTAATGGTTTCTTCAAAGAAGAATCACCTCTAACACTATACTACTGCATAATAAAAGCTGAAACATTTTCTTCTGAAAATAGAATGAACCAAGATGGACTGCTACCACCCATTATATCTCACAATATTCTAACTGTTCTAACCAGTTTCTAAGGCAGGAAAAAGACACAAAAGAAATAGATATGTTAATGGACTAAATAAGACTATAAATATTTTCAGCTAATATAATCGTATAACGAGAAAATTCAAAATTGATCTAATGATATAAAAATGCAATGTGAAGAATTTCATGTGTCTGCACAGTTAGAGTGTCTTCTATGAAAAAAAAATATGGTATCCGGTTTAAGAGACAGCCATGGAAGTTAAAGAGTCATTAACTGAGGACCTTCCTTTTTTCTTCCTAGAGAAGATTCCTTTACATTAGATTTCTCTCCCTCTCTCAAGAGGAGAGGTAAGTATATGTAGAGTAATTTATATATAAACTCCAAGATTCATATTTTTAGGACCCCTGGTAAACGGCATGAGAAACCCCTTTTTGCATGTGTAGTATTAACCATCTGGTTCTCATTAAGTTGCCCTAAATAAAGGAAGAGAATGGAGCTTAGGGCTTAATAAGATTATTACTACAAACCTTAATCCATATATAGGAATTTTAGGTTCATTTTCAGGATAACATAAATTTTAAAAATAGATATTAAGAAGACATCTAATAGAAACATTAAATACTAATTTAATTTAGCAAGTTTGCTGTATGCAAGAAACTATTAAAAACTGCATTTCTAACTCTATTTTTACATACTTATTAGACTGGTTAAAATCCAAAACAGTGAAAATACCATTTCTGGTTCAGGTATGGAGCAATAGGAAGTCATATTCATCACTGGTGGCAATGCAAAATGGTAGAGTCCCTTTGGCAGAACATGTAGCAGTTTTTTGCAAAGCTAAACAGTCTTATAACAAAACCCAAAAATCATACTCCTTGATATTTACCCAAATCATTGAAAAACGTGTATCTATAAAAAATGCTGAATGTGAATATTCATAACAGCTTTATTCATAATCACCAAAAACTTGAAGCAACCAAGATACTCTTCTACAGATAGCAAATTCATACTATGGAATAAAAAGAAGCTATCCAACATGAAAATGTGGATATATCTTAAATCCATATTGTTAAATGAAAAATGCCAGTCAGAAAAGAATATATATTGTATGATTGCAATTATATGATATTCTGGAAAAAAACAAAACTATAGTGATAGCAAAAAAACAATTATTTTATATCCTACATATGAGTAAAATCATATGGTTCTTGACTTTTTTCAACTATTTTGCTTAGTATGATATTCTCAAGATCTATCCATGTTGTCACAAATGGCAATATTTCATCTTTTTTTCTTATGACTGAGTATTATTCCACTGTGTATATGTACCACAACTCCTTTATCCAATCATCTAGCAAGAGCACTTTGGTTGTTTTCATGTCTTGGCCACCATGAATAAAGCTGCAATGAACATAGAGGTGTGTATATCTTTGCAGATAAATGTTTTCAAATTATTTGGGTAGATACCCAGAAAAGGAGTTGCTGGGTCATATGGTAACTTTATTCTTAATTTTTTGAGGAGCCTCCATAGTCTTTTCCATAGCGGCTGTACCAGTGTACATTCCCACCAGCAGTGAATGAGGGTTCCTTTTTCTCCAAAACCTAACGCTTGTTATTACTTGTCTTGTTAATAATAGCCATTCTAACAAGTGTAAGGTGGTATCTCACTGTAGTTTGATTTGCATTTCCCTAAAACTGAAAGCAACAAATGAACAAGAAAAACAAGCAAAAACTCATAGACACAAACGACGGTATGGTGGTTACCAGAGGGAAGGGGCAGGGAACAGAGAAAGGGAGTCAAATATATGATGACGAAAGATTTGACTTTGGGTGGTGGACACGCAATGCAATATATGGATGATGTATCATAGAATTGTACACTTGAAACCTATATAATCTTATAATCCAATGTCACTCAATAAATTAAATTTTAAAAATAACAATAAAACCATCAATGATTGCCAGGGATTTAGGTAGAAAAGCTATATAATGCATATAACCAACCAAAGGTTAATAAATATATAATAAACACCACTCACAGATCAGTATAAAAAAGATTTAACATTCAATAGAAAATTAGAACTTGTGTAGCAATTGACCAAAGAGGATATGCAAATGACTAACAAGCATATCAAATGATTATCAATCTAATTAATCAATAGGGAGGTATATAATAAATTTACAATGGATACCACTACACACCAGATGGTTAAAATTATAAAGACTAAAAACATTTCTATGAGGAGAATGTGGAGCAATGGTGACTCTATAGGTTGTGAGTGCAAAATATCGTGATATTATTTATCAAGGCCGAGCATATCAGACTCTGACTAAAAATTTCATTTCCTATTTATACTCCTTTAAAAATATATATATTACTCACCAAAAGGCATATACTATATATACACCAATATATTCATAATAGTATTATTTTTATAGTCATTTTCTGGGGGGGGAAATGAGTTAACTAACAAGCTAAATGTTCAACAACAGAATGGCCAAATTAAAATGTTTTATGTTCATAGAATATAATTCTTTATAGGACCATATAGTATGAGAGTAAACTAAAAATTGCCATATACACTGAATGAATAAATCCATAGATATAATGCTGAGTGACAGAAGCCAGTCATAAAAAACACATTCTGTATGTTTCCATTCATATAAAGTTTAAAAAGAGTCAAAACTAAACTGTGACATCAGAATGCTGATAAAACGTTTAATTATTAATAAAGCTGACTCATATTTCTTTTTGTATTTTTCTATATTGTATTTCAAAAATGTTTAATTTTAATCTTTATTCGAGACTATTGTTTTAAGAATTCCCCAATCCAATGTTTACTGAATATATAATAATGATGTAAGTGATATATGAAGACTCAATTCAGTGCAGTAAGTAACAATTTAGATTTATGTATTCCAACACTGACTTGGTGAATAGAGAAGACTGCCAAAGTATCATCCAAAACAGTAACTAGGGCTGAGATTGACTTCCCCCAGTAATGCAAATACTGGGTTTGAATACAGGTGAGTAGGCACAGTTCTCAAATATGCCTTAGCTGCTCAGAAAGAAAGGCCCCAAGTTGGTTGGTTATTTCAGGGACACAGAGAGAAATCTACAGAGAATTTTAGATAAACTGGCAAGCTACACTGTCTACAACCAAGCTATGGAAAATTCTCACTGAGTATCTCCTTGCCACTGGTCTGCTGGTACATACCTCCAAACTTCTCTAGTTGGCTTTCTCCTTCACTGCCAAATCTGAAACAGGTCTAACAGTAGCCTACCATACTTATTCTTTAAGAATACATGCAAATCAAACATATAATGCTGGCAGTGAGAGAGTAATGTCAGAGGATAGTTTGTGGATTCATTAAGGAGATAGTCAGGAAATAGAATCAAAATGCCTTGCTAATCATTAAGTTGTCAGTGTAAAGGTAAAGTAGGAACCATCTGTGAAGGCCAGGTTTCTGGTTTATATAAATTGCAGATGGTTTAACTGAAGTAATAAATACAAGAAGAAAAAAAGGCTTGGAAAATGAAATTAAGGAGAAGCCAAATTTAATTTTAGAATGCTAAGTTGGAGCTTCTAGAGGAATACCTAAGTGTGTGCTGGCAAAGACTTATGTTTGCCTCATAGTGAAATTATGTTCACTGTGGATTATTTATGTTACAAGTATCTAATATTTTGCTTGGTAAGTAAGAGATCGAAGAAGTATCATTGATTCTCTCAGACCAAATATCCTATTTGATGTAATATTTTATTATGTCATTCTAAATATGCATGTCTTTCATTGTATATATCACATATTTTATATAAAAATTTCATATTTTATGTTTAATTGATATTATGTGATCAATTGAAAATAAAATCTATAAAATCATTTACACAGTTTAGATATTTTATGAAGCTCTGATAGATCTAAAAATGTATAAATCTTTACACTGATGATGACACACCCAAATCCAAAAATATACTTTTATAGTTTCTCGTGGAATATGGTCAAAGTGTGAAAATGTAGCTTGCATAAGCTGAAGTTATTTCTTGGCAAGAAAAGCATGCCAAAGTATATAGTAGGCATAAAGCATTCTAAGTTTTACCAATATTGTCCCTTAGGTACACTAGCTAAATATTTTCTATTCAGCTCCAGACACAGTAGATATTACAAAACCATTTGAATATTCATTAGAGAGAATATTTTGTTGAAGAACTTCTTTCCTTTTTTCATCTTGTCTTTACAAAAGGCATTTAACTCATGCTTATTACAGGTTTCACTCTATGCTAGTCGTGATTGGAATGATACCTAATATTTTCTGCCCTTGAAAAGTTTACAGAAGAGCTACAAACAAGGAAAATGCAATAGCATTTCTATGTAAAACATGCTATAATAGTATATTCTTGGGAATAGGGGGAAATAGAGGAGAAAGAGACAAAACAATGTGTGTGTTGGTATCTCAGAGGCTGTTGAGGATGAGGAATTTGTGTTCAAAACAAAAAAATGAAAAAAGTTATTGGCAGACAAAATGGAATATAAAGAGTGACACATTTGGAGGGTAGTATGAAAGTCACTGTAATTTTAACACAAAGCAATAGTAGTCTATAAAAGACTGGAAAGATATGCATGGGTAAGTTTATAAAGGAATATATAGATCACTAAAATGTTTGGACCTTTCCCGGAGGGTAACCAAAGCTCTTAAATACTATTATGGAGACAAGTGGAATGGAGATATTTGCATTTTAGAACCATTTTTATGTCTTCACTAAGAAGTATATACATACTGTGGGACAAAAGAAATGCTGCAGTAAGAAGAGTTTGGAATGGTTGTGGGAAACTGGGTGAAATGGTAATGGTGATGCAAATAAATGGCAGGTGGGATACGCAAAAAATAATTAAGAGATTGAATCAATGAAATGTATTAATTGATGGGTTGTCTATGTAATGATAGAGGGAGTTATGAACAGTGAGGCTTAAATTTCCAGGTTGTGTAACTGTGGACGGAATAGGCATTCTCTGAGATAGGAAGCACACAAAAAATTTTAAAAGATTTGGGGGGGAGAGGGTAAGATCATTTTGGTGGTTGCTAAGTTGTAGTCTCTCAGGAACTGCTCAAGTGTATTTTTTTAGTAGGCAGTTTAATTTATGGCTTAAGAGTAAGGAAAGTAAATATTAACTACAGATAAAGATATAAGAAAAATAAAGTATAAGGATAGTAACTGAAGAAATATATATGGTCATTACCTAATAATGATGTTCAAAGTGAGAGGACAGTTAATTAAAGGTTAACAACAGGAAAATCAGCAGAAGAGAAGCGTCTAAAAGAGAAAGAGGACTGTAGCATGGTCAAAGCAGAAGCAGAGGAAACATGAAAAATAAACAGAAAGGAAAAGTGACACTATAAAAGACAAAAATAAGAAGAAAAATAAGATAATGAATGAAAACTATCCATTGGGTTAGAGTTTTTAAGTTCTTTGGTAAATATGTCAATACCAGGTTCAACAAATCATTTAGATAGAAACTAGATTACAATGTAATGAGAAATAACTGAGAAGCAAGAAAAATGAAGGAAAATTATAGATTCTACTTATATGAAGGTTACTGGAAAAGGGAGGAAATAAGTAACAGTAAGTATAGTTGTCATGAGGCCAGGGGTTTTTCTTAGGTGTAGGATGACGATTTGTGTTTAAATTCCATGTTTAAAGAGAGAGAGAGAGAGAGAGAGAGAGAGAGAGAGAGAGAGAGAGAGAGAGAGAGAGAGAGAGAGAGAGAGAGAGAGAGAGAGAAAGAAAGAAAGAGAGAAAAGGAAGGAAGGAAGGAAGGAAGGAAGGAAGGAAGGAAGGAAGGAAGGAAGGAAGGAAGGAAGGAAGGAAGGAAGGAAGGAAGGAAGGAAGGAAGGAAGGAAAGAAAAAGAAAAAAGAAAGAAAGAAAGAAAGAAAGAAAGAAAGAAAGAAAGAAAGAAAGAAAGAAAGAAAGAAAGAAAGAAAGAAAGAAAGAAAGAAAGAAAGAAAGAAAGAAAGGAAGAAAGGAAGAAAGGAAGAAAGGAAGAAAGGAAGAAAGGAAGAAAGGAAGAAAGGAAGAAAGGAAGAAAGGAAGAAAGGAAGAAAGGAAGAAAGGAAGAAAGGAAAAGGGTAATAGGCCAGGTAAGATGTAGTAGGTTATTTTTACATACAGGGTGAGCTGTGGTGTGGACAAGCAGCACAGGCATCATCCTGAAGCTCAATAGAATCTGAGGTTTCACCGAAGATCTGTATTCTTTGCAAGATCCCAGTAATTTTCATGGGCACTAAAGTTTCATAAGCATTTCGTTAAGTTGTTATTCAAGATCTGATTAAGTTTATCCATAGAGTCATTGATCTTAAGTAAGAGAAAGGGCACAACTTCTATATTTACTAGGAAAAGAGACACAGGTATAAATGCTACTACAAATGCAAATGTGGTTCAAGAAGTTGAGGAGTTTCCTTCTTGATGATTTTAATCACCTCCGTCATTTGCTGAATGTATAAAAACATGTAGAGTTATAGTATCTACAGTGGAAATTTTTCTAATGCTTGATGGAGTAAATGTGGGAAGAGGTTAGAGAAACATTAAGACAGTTTTGAGGAGTCAGTTAAAATTGGACACCAGAAATGTGTAGTGGCACCAATCTACTATATGATTTATTTTCTCTAACAGCACTCAGAAGCCTTGGCATAAGATAAAAGCAGTCAAATAGCTGCAGTAATTCAGAGGTGGGAGATTTTATATATATATATATATATATATAATAGCTGAGCCTATAATTGAAGACATAGAAAATAGTCTAAGGAAAGAAATTAAAACATAAAGTGATTGAATTGCAATTAATGACTGAAGTCAAGGGGCTAGAGAATGAAGAATAGTCGAAGCAACAAAATTAGATGACTGGAGTCAGCAGAAATGATAGACTAAGGATGAAAAATTTGAATTAATTTTTCCGTGTAAAGCATTTCTGGATAATGCCAAGGTGTAGGTTATGATTATGAGGATGAGGTCCCGAGGTATATTGACCTTGACTACCACTTTAAAATATCAAAAAAGTGTGAGATCAGGATGTTAAATAGTTTATCCATTTGACTGTTGAAATCAATGTAAATAAGTTGTCTGAGTAGGAAGGAAGACTGCATTGAGTGCAAAGTTCTACAATAAAAAATTAACAAGACCAAGGTGTTAGTAGAGGACAGCATTATGGCTTTTGAGAACCCTAGGCATTTTAGTCTTCAGGATCCCCTACCTCCATTAAAAAATAAATAGATAATAATTATATTTTATAGCTTCAGTGGTTTAATGACAAACATATTAACATTACATGTTGAGATATTTGTTCAACCTGAAATTTCATTCATGTGTCCTGATTTTAACAGAAATTAAAACATCTCTCTGAGCCCCTAAAATTATTGTAGTCTATTGCAATTGTGCCTGAAAGATAAGCTGGTCCCAAACTATTCTGTGTCTGTAAAATCAATTATTTTAGCTGCTTAATTTTAAAGAATGAGGTTAAAAATGTTTCCCAGTTTTAGTATTCCTTGCTTATATGAGTGTTGTCACTCATATGAGTATTCATTAGATTCCTTAACAATCAAAAATTACTTAGTAAAAAGTAAAAGCTATTTGGATTTGAAATATGGTTATAAGAATTCCCACCTCTTTATGGATACAAGCAAAAAGTAGAAAAGTAAGTGAAGTAAAAATTTTCAAGGCATGAGACAGAAGACAACAAAAGACTGTGATCTCTATAATATAGGAAACAAATTAGCTGAACCGTGTGTTTTTCCCGGCTAATTATCTTGAGAGACTCCAATCCATGGTTCAAGGTAGAGGAATCTATGAAATGCCTCGTGGACTCTTGGAGATAAGGAGAGAGATCTGAGAGTCTAGGGAGATCCAGCCAACAAGGAGGAACACCAAGAGAAAATAAACTACCCCAAAACATTAGTGCTAACAGTATCTGGCACTCAAACACAGCCAGAAATAAACCCTTATTCACAGAACACTGGATAGAGTACATGGAGCAATGCCTTACCTCAGGAATAAAAACAACTAGCCCCAGACTGAGCATGGACCAAGTAATGCCTACCAGATATTAAAAGCAAGACTTGGAAGTATCAAACTGTTTCCAGGTATCTTAACTGCATCCCAGTAAAAACATTCAAGAATATCTATAAGATTAAAAATGATCCAGCACACAAACCCAAGTTTCTAAACCTGTAGAGAGAGCTTCAAAATGATCCAGCACACAAACCCAAGTTTCTAAACCTGTAGAGAGAGCTTCAAAAAATTGAAACATTTAGTTAATTCATATTAGGAGAAACATGAGTATATTTCATGAATGAATTCTAAGAAGATTAGTCCAAAGATAATGTAAATATAACATTAGAATAGGTCAAATTTATTAATTTTGTTTTTCTTAATAATTTTTTATTTAAAAGACTAACTTGTATAGTTGGAGGCAACTGGATTTGAAACATTCACTGAAACTTGATCTTAAGTTGTGTTGGCTTAGAGCCAATTAGAATGAGAAACTAAAAAATATCTTTGAATAATAAAGAAGAAAAATCCTAAAGGTTTAGGGAGATAAAAATACTGGAGTGTATTTATCATGTGCTATTGGCACATCCACCTGCCTGATATATCCTCCAACAGGTCAAGAGTATATTTATGTTAGTGAAGCTGAAGATTTATTAAGAGGCCTGCAACACTATCCTCATGAACTCTGCTGGAGATGGTGTGTAGGTCATAAATGATGATAAAAAATGGCATCATTTAGACAGGTGACATGAATTCCACGCATATAATTGCATCCAGAGCAACAGATACTAAGTATTACTGCTTAATAATAAGAGAAAAAGTAAGCATAAATATAATAGGCAGTAAGAATTAAAGTGATCAAAATACTTTGACATAATCTTTGCAGTAGCCAATTAATGATAATTACTAGCTATAAAATATGAAGTCAATATATTCAAATATCATTTAATATATTATAGAAAATATCTTTAGGTTGAGAGAAACTTTATTTGTATTTTCACAGTGGAGAATAATAAAGTCTTAAGGAATTTCTATACCTTAGTTTATTTAAAATTCTGTAATCCTTTCACCAAGAGGCTAGATTTCCTTATGGAAAGACCCAACAACTTAGACAAATACAAACTCTATTTATGATTCCAAGGCTATCTCTAAAGCAACTGAGGCCATTTATAAAGGTGACAGAATACTAGCAAATGGGAATTATTCAGAACTTTTGAGGCTATATAGACATTAACTTTAATATAGTGCAATTTTCTGAGAAACCAAAAACAGCACTCTGCCTATGACTGTCAGGAGGTAAAAGTAGTTTTGGTACAAGGCCATCTCAATGTGGCACAGTGGGCTTGTAGACCTACTCTGTAATTATTTTATGAGATATTAAACCATAGTTAGAATAGGCATTATCTATGATTGCCAGAATCCCATCATTGGTTCTTGAATCTATGGATTGAGGGACATTTTTAATTATCATACAATCTGGCCAAACTCAGTTTACTCCTACTGCCCAGATAAGATTATGGCATCCCTTTCACTCAGAAAGTTTTCAGTTGTGCATAATAAATTGAATATTCAAAGTTATTATAGTATGAATGATATTATAATTACTCCTATCAGGATAATGAATAAAATTAATAGCATATATTTTAGGGAAATGCAGAAATTAGTACCACAGTTAAATACTTGGAAGATGCAGAGATGAGGATTCTTAACACATTTCTATTTAGCTTGGCTCTACTTCTTATGCAAAAGGTGAATGGTAGGTCCGATTGCTAACACTATTCCAGATATGTTATCTCACCTGGAACAAATTTTACCCAGCACTTGGGCTGTATTTATTGATCTGGCAAATATTTTTTCTCTATACCAATTTGTATGCATCACCATAAGTTGTCTGCTATCATCTGGCTGGGATGCCAGTACAATTTTATGGTCTTGCCTCAGGTCCATGCCAACTTGCCTATTCTCATCAATAATCTCTCCAACGCTGTTTTGATGTATAATCTGTGAATTATGTCAGTCTGTAATGACATAAGTAAAAGTTTACTTTCAATTTATGTACTGATCTCATTTTGGGCCAGTAACAATTTTCAAATCAGTCTTAGGCCATGAACCTTACTTTGAGTACCACTGATCGAGTTCACCAGGATCTTAATTGCAACTGCCAGACAATCACGGTGACTAATTAAATTCATGATATTATGCTGATTAGACCTAATTATTTAAAAAAGAAAGTCGATGCCATGCATTGGTGTGACACAGGAACATTAGATAATGGAGACAAGGCCATTTATGTGCATTAATCCATGACCTTTGTGAAATATTTTTGCAGAGAACTTAACGTGGACAGGACATACCCTCCAAATGAAAGACAGTTTTTACATATTGCAATAATTATGACTAAAAAATGGAACAACTCTTAATGGGTATTCTTTTTAGAGGTGATAACCATAACTGAGTGTGTTAGTACGGCTCATTAACGAGCAAACCATAAAGTTGCCACATTGAGTAGAGCTCAGAGCAAGAGAAGGTTCTGTAGCAATTTCTGGCTGCTTAGAAAGCTACTCTGTAATTTTTCCCTCGTGATGAAACAGATTCAAATGTAATTATGTGTCCTTGACAAATAGAATGTTGAATACAGCCACTGTAAAGCCTTAATAAGAGAATCACTAAGCAGACTTCCAGAGTTTTGGAGAAAGGCCACGCTCTTTTCTTCCAATTTCAAGAAACAAGTAATGTTTTATTATTGGAATGTAGTAGAAAATACATATTGATCATAGAATTAAGTAAACTTCCAATTATAATTTTGATCCTATCTCATACATTTTATAAAATTGGCCGTGCACAAGCATAACCCATGCTCAAATGGAAACAGCATATATGCAATCAGATTTCAATAGGTCATCATGATAAAAATAAATTACAGACATATATTGCTCTGGCTCCCAGTACATCTGATCTTGCTGCATATCTCCTTTACCTCATTCCACAGCAATGGACTCATGGAAAATTTCACACCAATGTATTTAGGAAGAAAAATAAATTGGTTACAGATGGTGTTGATTAATATGCTGGCATCAGTAGAAACATCTAGTGTAGCATTAACATTCTAATTGAAAGTGTTCGTGCTACATAGTGGTGAAAGGAAATATCTCCTTGGATAGAACTTTGAGTACTGCATCTGATTGCCCTGTTTGAATTGAAATATCACAGAATCACATAGCCTGCTAAAAATCAACCCTATTAAACTGAAATCAAAAATAATTTTATAAATTTACTGATAAATTATTAGACTTTTTAAAATATTTCTGCATGTTTCTAAATGTATTGGTCATCTAACTGACCTTATATTATTTTTGGTTTCTTAGTTCTGCTAATATTAACAATGTATAAGACAACAGTGCTACAATTTCTCCTTATTATTTTAATTTTCCCTTGTATGGTGTATGAATAGGTATATATTATTGACATTCAGAAACGCCTTAAAATACTACAAATCGTTGCCTTTTTATTACTGACTATCCCACTGATGCTAAATGATTGCACCTAGACTCAAGGAAACATTTCTGAAATTTATGTTGGGATGACTGAATTACACCAGGTTGTAGATATATTTTCCTCTGTTTATTTTTAGATGTGTAAAATAGTAGGTAGGGTCAATGGTGCTCACCATTTTTTCTCTCCACTGAGCTGTATCTAGAAGAGACTTTCCATCAGTAACCGTTTCTTTGCCGATTGTTTCTATGTAGTGTGTGTGAGGAGAGGAAGATATATCTTCCCAGAAGAAATCTAAAATCACAGCAGCACTGAAACTGTTTTTTCAATCAAATGTAGAAAATAAAAAGAGAGGTAATGGTAACCTAGATTTAAAAAGACTTCAAAGACTTAACCTAATGCAGTATAATAGACTTTATTTGAATTCTAAACCTAACAAAGTAAAATGTAAAAGTGAACAATGATAATATAATTATATTAATAGCATGATATTTTTTTTAAGTTGGTATTTTATACAAACTAATAATTGGGGGGGGCATCCCTAAAATTGACATTTGTTGAAGCTCAGACATGGATGGATCAGAGTCATTATATAATTCCCTGCCCTTTTTAATATCTTGGAAATATTCTATAATGAAAAGTTTTTTAAAAAATAAAGAATTAAGTTTCTTTGTTGTTCAGTCTTTTCAGCCAGAAATTTACCAACCTGAGTTTCAGAAAGTCCAGGAAAAACTATATTCTGACATCCTTGTGTAACACAAGAGACCAGTGTATTAGTTTGAAAATTATCAGAGGAAATCATTTCTTTTAAGAGTTGGTCTTACTACTTAAGATCAGACATGTTTAAAATGAACTCTAATAAAGTATGGCAGGAAAAGAAACCAGTGTCAGAAAGTACTAACAGTAATTCTGTCTGGATAGAAACAGAACAAAAACCAGAGTGCTTCCTGATAACCCTTGAGGGCTTTGCTATCAGATACTCTAAGTAATAGTCATTCCATAGAAAAAGCCCTCTCCTTTATTGTTTAACCAAATTATATTACATTGTTTATAGATTGTATCAGAATTACTGTAAAGGGTTATGAGTGGATTTTCCAGAATGGCACTTTAAACACAACATGATTGATTCTTTTGTTCATTCTCCCAAACATTTTTATTGCTGGCAAAGCTTCTCGGAATATACAATGCTACAGTAAGATCATGGCAAAAACACATGTATGTATGAGTTTACAATTTTCTGCATGTATCACATGCAAAAGAACTATATGAACCTCAGTAGGATTATTAAAATTTTTCTTTTAAAATAATTAATATATTCCATATTAATATCTTTCAAAAGGAGAAATTAGAAACTTTTTCCTGTGTCATAATCTTGCTTTAGTAATATGCTCATGATATAATTTTGTAAATGTATTTCTTAATTGACTTACTGTAAAATAAGAAGTTTGGAAAATTGTTTTATCTATGTCTTTATAGAAAGTACAGAGTATTGAACTTGTGCTTTCTTTTTACCTGAACATATTTCTCATTATGAAAAAGACATATGGTGCTTTTCTTTTGTCATCTTCAATAGTTTATAAAGACTAGACTGCATTTGAAATAGAAAATGCTACACTTTGAGCATCAACTGCTTACATAAGTTGTACCTCTTCTTTAGATTAATTTATATTGATTTTCTTTTTATGCCTTTACTGTAATAATAATGAGCAATATTCTTAGATGCACACAGATTTAGTTGGTTTAAACGTGCTCAGGGGATTCACCTATGAGTTGGTGAGTGTGATATTTTTACTTGATTTTTGATGATATCATAGCTGTGAGAGGGTTCATCTCATTTTTTTCCCTTAGGAAATTGTTTTGAACCATAAAATAATTAAATAAAAAATCACTTTTGTCCTAATTTTCAAATATGGATTTTATTTCTTTTCCAGTTCTCCTTTGTATCTAGTTATACCTTTAATAATTCAACAACAGGTTTAAGAAATACTGATGGTAAAATACTAAACTACTGAATTTAGTTAAAGAAACTATCAGCATATTAACATAATGATTTTGCTTAACTGAATCAAACTGTATAGTCAAAAATGATTTCTCTGGTGAGTTCTTGCCCATGTAACCCGCTCTGCATTCCATACAGTGATTTTTTTTCCTTAGTAAATACTGATTCATCTACTAAGAATCTCTCCTCAAGTTTAATCAGATTCTTTTATTTCTTTATTTTTATTGAATTTTTTTCAGGTAACATTGGTTAATAAAATTATATAGGTTTCAGGTGTACGATTTTATAATACATCATATGTATACTGTATTGTGTGTTCACCATACCAAATTAAGTTTCCTTCCACCACCACTTATCTCCCATTTACCCTCTTCTATCTCTACCACCCCACTTTCCCTCTGCTAATCATCATACTGCTATATGTATCCATGAGTTGTTGTTTTTTTCTTAGCTTAAGCCCTTCACCTTTTTCACCCAGCCCCCAAACATCACTCGACTCTGATAGCTGTCAGTCTGTTCTCTGTATCTATGAGTCTATTTCTATTTTATTTGATTGTTTCTTTTGTTCATTAGATTCCACATATAAGTGAAATCATATGGTATTTGTCTTTCTCTGACTGGCTTATTTCACTTAGCATAATACTCTCCAGGTCTATCAATGCTGTCACAAAAGGTAAGGTTTCCTTCTTTTTAATGGCCGAGTATTATTCCATTATGTAAATGCACCACAGCTTTTTTATCAGCTCAGCTACTCACGGACACTAGGGCTTCTTCCAAACCTTGGCTATTGATAATGCTGCAATAAACATAAGGCTGCATATATTCTTTGGAATCAGTATTTTGGGTTTCTTCAGATACCAGAGGTAGAATCACTGGATTATAAAGCAGTTCCATTTTTAATTTTTTGAGGTAACTCCATACTGCTTTTCACAGTGGCTGCACCAATCTGCATGAAGTTTCCCTTTTCTCCACAGCCTAGCCAACACTAGTTGTTTATTGATTTATTGACAATAGCCATTCTAACAGGTATAAGGTGATATCTCATTGTGGTTTTCATTTGCATTTCTCTGATCATTAGTGATGAGCATCTTTTTACATATCTATTGGCCATCTGTATTCCTCTTTGGTGAAATGTCAATTCAGATCCTTTGCTAATTTTCTAATTGCATTGTTGTGTTTTCTTTTTTGGTGTTGAGTTTTATACGTTCATTATATATTTTGGATATTAACCCCTTATCAGGTGTACCATTGCCATTCAGTGGTTTGTCGTTCCATTTTGTTAATGGTTTCCTTTGCTGTACCAAAACTTTTTAGTTTGATGTAATCTTATTTATTTATTTTTTCTTTTGTTTCCCTTGCCCGAGGAAATATATCAGAAAAAATATTGCTATGACAAATGATACATCACATTAACAAAACAGAGGATAAAAGTCACATGATCATTGAATCTGATAAAATCCATCACCCATTTATAGTAAGAACTCTCAGCAAAGTGGGAATAGAGAGAACATACCTCAACATAATAAAGGCCACATACGACAAACCCACATCATACTCAATGGGCAAAAACTAAAATTATTTCCCTTAAGATAAGGAACGAGACAGGGATGTCTGCTTTCACCACACTTATTCAACATAGTACTGGAAGGCCTAACCACTGCAATCAGAAAAGACAAAGAAATAAATGGCATCTAAATTAGAAAGGAAGAAATAAAACTGACATTATTTGTAGATGACAGGATACTGTATATAGAGAACCCTAAAGATTCCACCAAAAAAACTACTCAAACTGATAAATGAATTCAGTTAAGAGAAATCAGTTTTATTTTTATACACCATTAACAAAATATCAGAAATAGGAAGTAAAAAAAATAAAAAAATCCCATTTACAATTGCATAAAAAATAATAAAATACTTAGGAATAAATTTAACCAAAGGTGTAAAAGATCTGTTCTCAGAAAAATATAAGACACTAAAGAAAGCTATTAAAGAAGTTACAAATAAATGGAAGCATATACCATGTTCATGAATAGGAAGAATTAACATCATTAAAATGTCCATACTACTCAAAGCAATATATATATATATTTTTTTTTTATTGATTTCAGAGAGAAGAAGATAGAGGGAGGGAGAGAAACATCAATGATGAGAGAGAATTACTGATTGGCTGCTCCTGCACACCCCCTCCTGGGGATTGAGCCCAAAACTCAGACATGTGCCCTAACCAGGAATCAAACTGTGATCTCCAGGTTTATGGCTCAATGCTCAACCACTGAGCCACACCATATGGGCAATCTATAGATTTAATGCAAGTCCCATCCAGATACCAACTGCACATTTCACAGAGCTGGGACAAACATTCCAAAAACTTATATGAACACAAAAGACTCCAAACAGCCACAGTAATCTTGAGGAAGAAAAGCAAAGTTAGAGAAATCATGCTACCTGATATCAAACTATTCTACAGTGCCATAGTAATCAAAACAGCATGGTACCAGCACAAAAACAGACATATAGATCAATGGAACAGAACAGAGAGCCCAGAAATAAATGCACACTTTTATGGTCAATTAACATTTGACAAAGGAGGCAAATACATACAATGGGGTAAAGATAGTCTATTCAATAAATGGTGTTGGGAAAATTGGACAGTGCAAAAAAATGAAACTGAAGCACCTTTTTACACCATACACAAGAATAAACTCGAAAAGGATTAAAGACTTAAATATTAGATCCAAAACCATAAAAATTCTAGAAGAAAAACAGACAGCATAATCAAATTCTTTTGAATTTTGATTCAACATTACTTTTGAACATTCTAAGATAAACTGAAATGTTAAGTATTATTGAAAGCCCAAAGCAAACTTTTTAAACACATCACAAAAAACTGATTTCTCAGTATTTTATTTAATATTGTGTACTCTAGCAAGTTTTCAAAATAAATCTTCACAGTTCTGATAGAGTGAAAGTGAATAGATAAGTGGTGCATGACATCTGAAAAACTTGCTCAGGGGTGATCTGTGTTCCTTAAAGTCATGTTAGTCCTTATTTCTCAGTGGGTTTATCTTATTCATAACTGTTTTATGTAAAAAGTAAAATATTAAATTAAATAAAAATATTACACTCAGTAAAATCAAATTCAGTTAACTCTAAGACCTTATAACAAATAAATATTCTTCAGAATATAAGGTCTAATGGGCTGTTTTGTGTTGAAAAGCTACAAGATTACATTAAATATGTTGTTTGCATCTACTCAGAATAATCTAAATGTGTGTGAATGTCACGTAACATAAAAAATGTTTTTTGTACTTTTGTGCACTCTGTTTCAGCAAAGCACTTGCACAACATCTATATTTAAAGCACAATCTTTTTGTTCAACTCTTTAAAACATAGATTTTTTTAGTATCATTTAAAGACATGTTGATATTATAAAGTACATTAGTGCTAAAATCATAAATTTTAAAATTCATAAACAAAAAATATACAATGTAAAGTACAGTAGAATTTTTAAAAATATAGATTGAGTACTTTATATGGATAATAATTGTATAAGGCCCCTTTGGATATTTTCTTAATAAGAAAGAATATTTTCTTATAAATTAAAAGGTTTTTTAAACAATATCAGCAACCCTCTTTACTGGGTTATAAGTTGATAAAACATAATTTTTTATCATTTCTTGATTACTCCTAAATAATAGGAAATCAGCTGAGAACAAGAAAACCAACTTGAAATGCAAGATACTAGCTAGACATCTAGACTGAATAATCAGCAAAATGTGCCTTACTTTCTATCTTTGAAGATCCGTGATGTAAATTCATGACCCAGAGTAACTACAGGTCACTTTATATCACAGGACTTCAAATTACTTGCAAAAGTTTTAAGAATAGTAAACTTTAAAATGTCACTTTAAATAAAAATTTCAAAAAACTATAAAATCATTTACTGTATTTCTGGCTGAAAAAATATTAAATGGGTGAAATACATGTTGTCTGATCCCTTTTATTGTTCAGAGTGACATTAGCAAATATAACAAAGTAAAACCTCTCAATGTCTTAACCTAGTGGAACTTCTCATTCATTAAATTGTAGATGGTTGTTGCTATTTGGGAGGAGGTGATTCTGAGATACAAGATGCTTCTAACTCATGGCTCGGCAGGAGAAAAATATAGGGAGAATTGAGCCCTTGACTCAGACTAAAAGGGGGTGCATATCATTTCCACCTGCATCCAATGACCCAATCATTTGATCACACTTATCTGCAAGGGAGGCTGGGGGCTGTCTGCAACCCAGCACTGAAACTTGGAGGAAGCAAAAATGTACTTAATTATCATCCAGCAGTCTCTAGCACCCAACCAAAGCAGAACTTTGTTTCCATAGAAAGATTAGTAGAACATGGACAGAGTTTGGGGAACAATTATATGTGTATATATTAAATTTATCTTTATTGTTTAAGTATTACAGATATCTCCCTTTTTTTTCCCATTGATTCCCTCCACCCCGCATCCGACCCCTACCCCAGGCCACACTATTGTCTGTGTCCATGGGTTATGCATTTATGCATGTAAGTTCTTTAATTAATCTCTCCCCACCAACTCCCCCAGCCCCCTTTCCCACTGAGATTCATCAGTCTGTTCCATGCTTCTGTGTCTCTGAATCTATTTTTTCCTCAGTCTATTTTGTTTTTTAGATTCCTCATAGGAGTGAGATCATGTAAAACTGAGTGAAGAAGAATCAGAAAATCTGAATAGGCTAATAACAACTGATGAAATTGAAGCAGCAAACAAAAACCTCCCAGCAAACAAAAGCCCTGGTCCAGTCAGCTTCACAGGGGAGCTTTGTAATTCTTTAAGTTGTAGGGTTAGATAGTTTACTAAAATGTTTTCTTGCTTTTTGAGGTAGGCCTGCAGTGCTATGAACTTCTTTCTTAGGACTGCTTTCACTGTGTCCCATAGATTTTTGGGTTGTTGTATGTTCATTTTCATTTGTTTCCAGGAAGTTTTTTATTTATTTCTTGATCTTATTGGTAACTCTTTCATTGTTTAATAACATGTTATTTAGCCTCTATGTGTTTGAATGTTTTTGAATGTTTTTACTGTCATTTCCTGCAATGCTGGTTTAGTGGTGACAAAAATCCTTTAGCCTTTTTTTGTCTGGGAAGCTCTTTATGTCACCATCTATTTTGAATGATAACCTTGCTGGATAGAGTAGTCTTGGTGTCAGATACTTGTTTTGCATTACCTTGAATACTTCATGCCATTCCTTTCTTGCCTGTAGAGTTTCTGGTGAGAAATCAGCTGACAGTCTTATGGGAGCTCCTTTGTAGTTAACAGCTTGCTTTTCCCTTGTTACCTTTAAGATTCTCTCTTTGTCTTGACTTTTTGGCATTTTAATTATGATGTGTCTGGGCATGGGCCTCTTTGGATTCTTCTTGCTTGGGACTCTCTGTGCCTCCTGAACTTGTGTGAACTTTTCCTTGACTAGATTAAGGAAGTTTTCTGCCATTATTTCTTCAAACAGGTCCTCTAAACCTTGCTTACTTTCGACCTCTTCTGGCACTCCTATGATGCGAATATTGTTGCATTCATGTTGTCCCACAGCTCCCTTAGACTGTCCTCCTGTTTTTTAATTGTTTTTTTCTTTTTGGATCTCTGATTGAGTGATTTTTTTCTATACTGTCTTCTAATTCACTGATCCAATACTCAGCTTCCTCTATTCTGCTATTTATTCCTTCCAATGTATTCTTTATTTCTGCTATGTCATTCTTCATTTCCTTCATAGTTTCCATATCTTTTTTTATGCTGTTGAGTATCCTTACAATCAGTATTCTGAACTCCATATTGGATAGATTGCTTATCTCCATTTCATTTAACTCTTTTTCAGGAGGCTTCTTGTTCTTTCATTTGGGGCTTATTTTTTTGTCTCCTCATTTTGGCTGCCTACTTAGGTTTGTTTCTATGTATCAGGTAGGCCTTTTAGGACTCTCAGTCTTTTTCAACAGTCTCTGGTGGAGTCCAATGTCAGACGCTGTTTGTAACTGGCCTTGTGTTTCCTGTTTGGAGCTATCAACAACCCATGGCTTGATGTCCCCTCTGTTGGGGCTGGGTGCCTTTGGACAGGACAAGATGCACACCAAATCTGCTTTTCCAAGGCCCGGGTCCAGAAGCAGATCAGGCAAAGACTCAAAGTACTCTGAAGTCTGCCTCTGCCTGCAGGCTGATTAATCTGATTCTCTTAATTAGCCTCAGGTTGTAGAAACTCCACAGGGAGGGGTAGCTGATTGTTATCAGTCTCTTAATAAGCCTGGGGCTGTAGAAACTCCACTGGGTAGGGCAAGAGGTTTTCCAGCAGGGTGGGGCAATTGCTTTCCACTCAGGCAAAAGCTGCTTGGAAGATAAATGTCTATCTGTGAAAGATGTCCCCTGCAGTATGGGGGAATGCTTCGGCACAGGAATCCAGAGGGGTGTCCTCTGAGCTCTATCTCTAGAGCCCACAACACTAGATTCTTCTCACACAGCTCCGGTCCACTCTGCCCTCCCTCTGCTGGAACTCAAGGTGAGTAGCTGCACACGAAACTTTGTGTGTTGGCTCTGTAAGAGGGTGTCTGCATCTCCAGCTGTCTCTCCCTCACAGACAGAAACCTGGCTGCTTTTCACAGCCAGATGTTGTGCGGGCACCTTTCTCAGTTCTGGTGCTCTTGGCTGGGAAGCCCAGCCTAGGGTTTAGACCCCAGAGTCCTCAATGGGAACCCCCTACAGCTGAGATATCCCTCTGGACCTTCAGCTGCTGCCTATGGGAGCCCAACAAGCCCTCTCAAGCCTCCGCACTTCCTACCAATCTCTATGCGGTCTCCGCTTTTCCTCCTTGGTTATGAGTGCTCTCCAGCTAGTCTTCAGTTGCAGTTAATTATTCAGGATGGTTTTTCTATATTTTAGTTGTAATTCCAGTTTGGTCCCAGGAGAGTGTCAGTGTAGCTTCCACTCAGTCCACTGCCATCTTTAATCCCCTGGGAACAATTATATTGAAGTCTGAATTTAAATATTGTTTTCTCCTATATAGAGATGATGTCTAATGCACATATTAATTTTTCCCTGACCTGGTTTGTAAGTGTATGAAATCAAATGACAATAAAATAAAATTTAAAACTTTAAAAATTGACATTTTTAACATTTTCAAATGAATGATTTTAAATCAGTAACACCTGCTCTTCTGGAATATATTTCCATCTTGTTTTCCAGTCACATGTTAGAATTTCAAAGGTAGGAATGTATAATAAAATTGGTTTGTGAGAAGAATACATATAATAAACACTTTATGAAAGGTAATAGGTCACTTACTGCTTAGTCTATTTTACATAAAGTTTGTAGCTGTGCTTAAAACAGCAGTTATTATTCTCATCTCCCCTTATCAAGGATATGTACTGCCTATATCACCCTGCCTATCACAGAAGGATACCTATATGTTTGATTTATTTCTTATTGTAATTTCAGTTCAGGGCAACTGAAGTTCTAGTTTAAATAATCATTTCATCTTGTTTAGTCTTGAATTATTAAATTACATTTATAGAGAAGATAACAAAATTGAAAAAGGTGAATATTTCTGAATCAATGTTAAATTGGGCTATAAATCTGATCATTAGTCTAAGTTAAAAACAATGTCTATGAAGCTAAGAAACTAACAGCATTTCAGAATATATATTGCAAACTCAAGTTACTTTCTAAAGCATATATTTTTATTTGAGGGTATGCTAATATCCCATCAGATTCACCATATTTATATTTCCAACTAAATGCAACCTTGATTTTTTTTATATAGTTACTTCAACAAGTCGTAAGAATTCTTATTGAAACATGTTATCCTGATCAGTTATGTAGGACCTGAAAAAGAGTTTAACTTAATGCTGCTGCTCATGTGAAATTGGGCTACTTGCAAAGCAGTAAAACAACAGAACTTGTGGTAAGCATTTAATAACTTCCTACTTAAGTTATATATTATTATTAATTCAGTAACTCAATTATAACAAAAAACAGGCTAGATGTCTTATTTTTATTATGTATTTTCATTTTTAAAATTTTTTTATTGATTTCAGAGAAAGGAAGGAAGAGGGAAAGAAAGAAATAGAAATATAGATTGGCTCCTTCCTTCATGCCCCCCACTTGGGACCAAGCCAGCAACCCAGCATGTGCCCTGACCAGGAATCAAAACAGCAACCTCTTGGTGCCTGGGTCAAAGCTCAACCAACTGAGCCACATAGGTTGGGCTAGGTATTTTAATCAGAGGGAATAAGAACAGCAAATATTCTGCAAAATCAGTAAAAAAAAAAAAAAATCTATAAGGCAGCAGGAGGCTGGGCTACTAGAGAAACAGACAGGAAATACCCAGACACCATACGAGCTAATATCCCAGGGCTGGCATAGATAAGTCAATGCCTATGAAAGACAGTATTACATTTAATTCTCAACCTGCCTCAAAGGTGCCACTCCATACAGGGGCAGAAACACTAAAATCTGCTGCCTCTGCCCTGGTCACTGTGGACCAGGATAAACCCCCTACTTCCCCCATGACTGAAAGCAAAAATAGAAACCATGGTCAGAAAGATCTTTTTTTTTCCCCTCCTCCTTTTTACAACTCCAACTCCCCCCTTATTCTTTTGCTAGCCTAGTCCTTCCAGTAACTTTATAACCAGTTTCCTATGTGGACTCCTCTCTGTATTAAATAAGGAGAATAAAGTCTATTTTTCTTGGTCTCAGTAAAGTGGTTTTCCTCTATGCATGGGTCTTATAAAAGGAAATAGGATTCCTGCTATCTCCAGCTCTCCAGGTCTAATCAGCATACCAACAACGAAGTGGGCCAGCATCATGTTCTATGCATGTGGAAACAGTTGAGGTTCATGAGTAGTAATTATGGAAGAATTAGAGTATTGATAAGAGCTTTGATTTAAGGCAGTGAAGGTAGAAGGCTGTTCTGGCAATTTGAAGTTACATACTACTTCTGGTGGTCTTTGCTAATTGATATTTAAGGGGGGGGGAGTGTAGGGGGATTATTTTCCACCTCCCCACATCAGTAACTGAATATTAAGTACCTTGCTTGGCTGATTTATTCCAATCAAAGACCACAGCTTCAAGAGGAGCTACAGTTGGAGTCACTAAACAAATTATCTATCATCCTCTGCAATAGACACCTGTGGTAAGCACTTACATTAGATATAAATATCCTTGCACACTATGCCATTACTAAAGGTCCATCTATATTCTTTCCAACATCCTTATAAGAAATCTTTTGACCTGGCTGGGTGTGGCTTAACGGTTGAGCATCAACCTAGGATCCAGGAGATCACAGTTCAATTCCCCATCAGGGCACATGCCTAGGTTGTGGGCTCAATCCCCAGTGGGGGACGTGTAGGAGGCAGCCAATCAATGACTCCCTCATCATTGACATTTCTCTCTCTCCCTCTCCTTTCTTCTCTCTGAAATTAATAAAGATATATTTTTAAAAGAAAAAAAGAAATCTCCCAATCTTGTTCTCATTATCCTTCCAAACTCTTTGGTTCTATCCTACCAAACTAATCATGAACAAGCATCAACCAATTCCTCTGATTATGTCCCCATGGAGGCATGGTGGACAAACAAATATGCTTACTAGGAGGTTTTTCCTTCCCACTGTCTATGGGCAGAACTTCTATGAGGGAGCAAAAGAACTATTAAGGGTCCCTCATTGCTATTGAAATTGACATTTAATTACTGCTTATTTGAAAATAAATGATACACAGTCAATTTAGTCTGTGTTATTCTTACAATTCAAAAATTCACAGACAGTAGTGTGGTGAAGGCCACCTGGGGGGGGGGGGGCAGGCACAGAGTAGAGGTGGTCAATGGGGATAAAAGGGGAACATCTCTAATACTTCCAACAATAAAGATCATTTAAAAAAAAAATTCAGCTATGGTCACTGAATTGGTGAAACAGTATCCCTGAACCAACTTGTTAAAGAAAGAACTTATTCAAGAGTAATTATAATAGTGGTGAGGTTAAGATATCTATCACTATGCCAAAATATCTATGTACAAACACTATGTACATAGCATTTTTATGCCATGAATTTCAGTGGAGCCTAGTATGTTTTACCTGTTTTTAAATGTTGACCTTTTTGGACACACATATTGTTTCTTGTATGTTATTAGCATGTTGTCAAACTAAAAAGTGTTAGAATAGGCAGATAGAAAGATATGAGCTGAAAGAGGTTGGAAGATACAACTGGAACTTGGAGGAAGTAAGTGTGAGATGTGGCAAACTGAAAATAGACAATGGAGATGGCAGGCCCCTCTGTGAGCAGGAAAGATTCAGAGTCATCCAGGATGTGGTCTAACTGGTGGCATAGCACCTAAATGAAAGAGCCTTATAGCTTAAAGATACTTTTTTTTTAGACACGAGGTGGGGTGACTTGCTCCTTGCCTAGAAGCGTTCCAGCCTAAGAGTATAAATCCTCTAAACCCCCAAATACTGGGGCACTCAGTTTGATTGTGGCCAGCTGAGCTGCCCACTCAGGTCCTCTCTGAGTGTATTGCTTTCCTACAAATAAATCTTCACTGGCTTTTGCTGTTATTTGCTGTCTCTTCTGTGAATTTATTCCTACAAACAAGACAAGAATTGGGGGCACAGAGTACTGCTTCTGGCCAGAGGTTATCTCCAGCCAGAGAACCCATTGTCTACCACTCACAAAAGGATCCTGAGGATTTCCCTGAACCAAGGTTGTAACAAAGACATTGCTTGACCAAACTTTAGTCAGGCTCCTACATCTTCTCCTAGGCCCATCTGTGCACTTCCTTGTAAAATCTAGTTTTAGCAAGAAGCCAGTCTATCTGACCCTTCTTACCCCATGTCTAATCTCTTGATATCTGATCAGGTTCCTTACCCTCCACTATCCCTGAGATGATATCTGATCACTCTGGCCTGTCTTTAGCAAGAATCTGGTTAGGTCGATTTAGTCAGAACCCCTTTTACTCTTAATGTTTCCTCTTAGTAATTTTCCACCCACTAATCCTACCCCAATCCTTGGTTACAAATTCTCACTTATCCATGCTGTATTTAAAATTAAGCCTAATCTCTCCCACCGTGTAAAATCCCATTGTAATGGTCCCTATAACTATCACAATGGTCCTGAGTAAAGTCTATCTTAACATCTTTAGCAAGTGTCATTAAATATTTTTTCTTTAACAGTGATCTGCACCCACCCAATCTTATCACTATGAACATCTGATTCCAGGCCCAAAAAAATCCCACAGAAACTGATATTGCAATCTCTGTCCATGAGTCATGTGGTCTCTACCATATTATTGCCATCTGTGCTGCAATTTTGCCTAATGTTTACTCATTACTCAAGCTAAGTAAACTTAGTGTTGGGTGAAGACTATTTTTGTATCAGAAGTTTGATTTCTAATCCAAACAAAAGACCACTGCTGCTGATCAAGCAGGGAGAATGATCAGATAGACAAGCGCGGCCAATTATCCATTAAACATTAATGCATTGAATATTCACTAAATGACCTGAGACAAGACTAGGCACTATAAAAACATAAATAAATGAAGAAAAATGACTTTTGCTTTAAATAATCATATTCCATACAAGTAAGGCATTTTATAAATTTAATGTGATACATGTTGTATTAGAATTGGAAAGATGTTAGAAGAAAAATGAAGAGGAAGAGAAATATATTCATAGTGCACTCAAGCTAAGAGATGTGAGCAAAATTGCACATGACCCTTGCCTTCTTGGAGTGTAAGGCAAATGTCTGCTTATAGAATACATATGTGGGAAAACCTGCAGCTGCTGAAGTTTTAAGTGAACCCAAGAGGAATCTCCTGACTACCTTGTTGATTATGCTAAAGAATGCAAATTTTATTCATTTTTAAAACTTTTGTTTAACTTTCAAAGTGTCACTTAACTGATTGCCCATACATTCATCTGTCTACAATCCCTAGTTACATTTTCTATATTATTTTACTGAATTATAAGTAGCACAACTGATACATAAATTTATAACCCTTCAGCTTTGAAACTCAGAATATAATAAGATGGTTTCTTAAAACTCATCACATCATGAATGATGTGATTTTTATATGGCAAAAACTGTGCTAAATATCAGGAAAATAAAAATGGAGAGTGAATGTCTGCCACTCTTAAATTGTTCAACCAGGAATTCAGACGAGAGGAAATAGGAACCCTGTCTCTTTCCTGTCCTCTAATTATTATATTATTTTATCCTAAAGAATTTAGAGTCACTTTTCTTTCCATGGATGGGAGGATATTAAGCTGCCTAAGCCACAGCCTCAGGAATATCTAAAACACTTAAAATACCAGATCCATTCAAAAGATTAGGTAGTTATAAATTGTTATGTTAAATGTTTCATTCTCCAACAAAGAACCAAAATAAATAATCTTATCCCATATATGTAAAAATTTCTTGGTTATTTAAAACACAGAAAATGGTACATAGCACAAACAAAGCAAATTCTACACTTAAACAAAAGAAGCAATGTAAAATTTTATAAGCATAAAACTAGTTTATAAAGTAATAGCTCAGATTTAATTTCTCTAATTATATGCAATTTTATTAACTAAGGAAAGCTCATCTGCAAAAGATTAATTTCTGAATCTCCACCCATGTTTACTTCACAATTATAATTAATATCAATTTAATAAGAAAAAGTATCAATCATAAACATTGAAGTATGTTAACATATGAAAGTCTACAGAACCATACAGTGAACTTTGGAAATACAAAAGTAATTATTATTAGGATAAATTTTAAACTACAGTAGTCTGAAATTCCATATGTAGCTCACTATAATTCATATAAAAGTCTATGTCATTGAAAGAAATAATGCCTCATCATACCACTTTAGAATTGTTTTTAAGAATTCTCTGAAACCATCTACTTGCTAAGAAAGAAAAGTCAAATGCAAAAAGATACCCATAATGTATTCATGTCCTTCAGCCCTCAGTAGATAAATCATTCTTATTCAAATGAAATCCTTTTTTTTTTCTGCTCCTATGTTCAAGAGATATGCTAAGTGTATACAAATTCTCAGCGAACACCCTGCCTCTCCATTTTTTTCCTTTGAGGATAAAGAATAAAACTAATGGGAAGAAAGCAACCTCAAATGAAACTTCAAAGGATAATTAATTGAAAAATGATGCAGGACATGAACTATTGGGCAGAGAAGTTTCATGTTTTGTTATTCCTAGCCAGAAAGTCCTGCGAGATTTTTCTCCTTATCCTACAGAATGTTCAATGTACTAACTGTAAGCTTAGGGAGAATTGAGACATTTTATAACTCCCCTATTACTGCAGAAATGTTATTTTCCTCTAAATTGGCTTAACGGTGATTGCCCAGGGACCAGTTTGAAGTATCAGAAAAAAATTAACTAGAGCTGTTATCACCTACAGTGTACGGCTAAAATAGAATTATTCACTGTAAAGTGGTGACTAATTTAATGGAAGCCAGATTATGGATGGAGTCAAATGTGCTTTAGCATAGTAATGCTAGTGCTATTATGCTTTAGAAACAGTGTCTAGACTCTTAGTGACAGAAAGAATATGCTGTTTGGGGGCATGCATAAAGTTAGAATGAATTAACTCCCCAAAATAATAATAAATAAAATAAAAAGTAAAAAATAAAATTATCCTTCACATTTGCAATGTGCATTGCTTTTTAAATAACTAGTGAGGAAAATTAACAAAGCTCTGTGTATGGCATGGGAGACCAAATTGGCATTAAAGCATAAACAAGGGGCCAGAGAACACACCTTTCTTTTCAGTCTAGAAATAGCTAGGAGGACCTTCTTCAGCACTTGGACAATGTCTGAGAAAGTCACCCTTGAAAGACAAAGGAGATTTTTTTCTTCCTTTCTATGGGTAATAGATGAAATCCCTATTCAAGAAGAGGAAACACCAAATTGGGGATATTTTCAAAGACTAGATTGCAGGAGGAAAACAAGGATTTTTAAAGATATTACAATCTTTGACGTGTTCATTTTACACTTTTGGAATCAGAATTTCACCTTCTTTAGAAAATTATATTTTAACAGTTTTGTAAGTCTTCCCTAAGTCACCAACATGGACTCCCTTGAGATAGCCAATAAATATGTTTCACAGGCTGCTTAAGTTCATGCACATCTTTAAGTTCATGCACATCTCTTCCTAGCTTGTAGGATAAGTCTCAATTGATTTCTTTTTCTTTTTCTACTTGGGGTGTCATATTTAAGAATGATTCTCATTTAATCAGTTCTGACAACAAGGACACTATTAAGGAACTCAAACTGACTTAATATGTAGACAAAACTCTCTCAGGAAGCTGGCTCCATATCTGGCTTCTAGGGCTTCAGTCTCACTGGCAGGCCAGGTATCGTAGCTGACTTTTGAAACCCCAGTAAGACAGGAATTTGCCCCAAACTTACAGGAACCAAAGGTAAAATTTGATGAAGAGAGAGAATGTCTTGGGCTTATTTTTCTAGTGTCAGGATTGAAGTAGTGATCACAGAAACTTTTAAAAGTCCAATCTAAGATTCCATGTGAGCATTGACAAACAAGTTAATTATGTGGCCTTAGTGTACTCAATAATATATGTTAAAACAAAACTTATATAGTATTAAATTAATTCAACAATGAGACCATTAGGCTAAGTGGCTTTAATGCTTTAGTAGGCCACCTAAGCAAACTAAAACCTATACCTGTAATGCTTCAAAGTTAAGAAATCAAAACCTAAAGACAAACAATCACTAACAGCCAGCTAAGCTTTTCCAAAAAAGGCAACTGCTTAAGCTATAGCAGATCAAATAATTTTCTTGCTTTGCTTCCACCTCTTCTCCACGAAAGTCTTGCCTTTTGCTCCTGTGGGTGGAGTACACCCAACCGCTTCTAGTTGGGCATTGCCTGATTTGAATAGATTTTTGCTCCAATAAACTCTTAAAAAGTTTAATATGCCTCAGTGTATTTTTTAACAATAATGGTTAATACTTTCACTGTACCTATGGAAATAAATAGGTCAGAACTAATGAGGACAGCACTTTTGTGACTATGGATGATAATCTTTGGAGGTTATATATGATCACAAGGGTTTAGTCTGAAAATAATTTTAGCAGAACTTGGAACTAGGCTAAAGCTACTGCTGTTTTGCCCTTCCGTGCTGTACTGGGTATGTACCTTCAATTGATTTTTCTATGTACAGAGCTATCTTATAGCTTCATAGAAACGGAGGTTAACAAGTAGATATTTATCTGTTACATATACCAGTGATTTCTGTCCAGTGAGACAGAAAAACCCAAAGGTCATCATTAAATGCTCTGTTATTAAACTAGTTTTACATCTAATCTCACATTCTTTTCCTAAAACTCCATTATTAAATGGTCTATAGCTAACTACTTAAATGCACTTAAAAATGGTTTTAATGTCTTTCTTAATTAGCTAATGAAACCTTTGACTCATAAAAACTATAGATTGATGTATATTATATAATGCTTGAAAACAGTCAAAATTTTGGAAAAATATGATGGAAAGTATGTGCTTCTAAATATAAAAACACATTCTAGGCAGTATGATTCTGGTATAAAAATAAATGGCTCAAAACAATAGAAATATGCTACACAAAGTATGTTAAGTTTTTATTATCAATATAGTTTTCTATTATAAGTAATATATACAGAATATTTTAGTAAAGGTGAAGGGACAGTTTGTTTATTACATATTATACATGAAAAAATAAAATATATACAAATATTTAAATGGAAAAAATAATTGATATAAACCATTAATAATATGAAGAAATTTTGGCATTTAGATTTGCATATATAAAAAGAAAAAAAATTAAAGAAAAAATTTAATTGAATATATTCAAGACATATATGGGAGATAATTTTATTTTACGAGATTAAGTTAAATTCAAATGGTTGAAGATAAATAACCTATATAAAAAATAAAGTTGAGCAAAGGAAAAATGTATTTATTGATTTACTTTAATAAATATGAATTCAGTGTTAAATACCCATCTTACTTTTCTTGCATATACAGCAAGGACATTAAAGATTATGATTATGACAATCAGTTGAATTAATTTCATGCTTGAAGAAGGATGACGGAAAGCATTCACTTTAAAAGAAAAATCTTTTGAACTTCTTCAATTATGTTGAAAGCATAGAAAATATAACACAAAGTCAATGTTTCCAGCAAAATGATAAAAGTAAAGAACATCAACCAAAAGGCAAGTATCAAAATAATAGCAGATATTATTATTCAGATCATTGTGTTTCAGAATGAAGTATATGAATGTTAGAAAAAAAGATTGATATTTAAAAGCTGTGCCTAGTTTATGGTTTAAAAAATTATAATTTTATACTTCAATGTACTTAAATTTAAAATTTGAATTATACTAATGTTTATAATCCAAAATCTAGGGATGTCATGTTGTATAGAAATTACATTTGAAAGCTAACAGCCATTTCACCACATATTTTTAACATTATGTTAATGTGGCTGCAGTGTTTGCTTCATGAGTATAATTGAATTCTGACCAAATATAAGCAAAAAGGTACAATCAGAAAATTGATGGAAGTCTTGATAATAATTATTCCTAACTTTCAAGTCAAATATGTAAAAATCTCTCTCCCTCTCTTTCTCTTTTCCTCCCTCTCCCTTTAAAAGGGAAGCAGTTAGCCTCATTTTTTATTGGCAGCCAACCTATAACCAAGAGATTAAAGAACCTCAGCACTGATCCAAAACTGTGGAAAGCATATTGAGACTCAGAAACACCTGTGCACTTTGATTATATCATTAAACTGTTGGATCAATCTGAATAGCACTTCCCTTCTGTACTTTATGATAAGCGAGAATATATTTCTTCAGTGTGTGGGCCACTTTGATTTCACTATTACTTTGTTAGAGAGGATTGTTTTCTGACTGATAAGAATTTGAGACCAGAAAGAAATGGTATTGCAATGAATATACAATGGAATGAGATTGTCAAAACAAAAATTGCACCATAAAAAGTTAAACAGGCAAGGGAGACGTTATTCAAGGCTATTGAGATAGGGAATTAAGGCCAGAATTCAGTCGGAGTTCAATTCTGTTGAAATAAAGGGCCTGAGAGTTTTAAGAGCTGAGGCAGGGAAATCATATACCCTCTGCGTATGCTAATTGCCTTTACTCAAAGGGAAAAAAACCCTTTTTGTACCTCGTGACAGGAGTTAGTTTTATAACTTGGAAAAAGTCTCCCACCAAAAGTAGCCTTCTATGCTACCACAGAAACTGGGAGATAAGTGTACTATTTTATATGATGATTATACTTCAAAGCACTGGCTTCCAGTCCTTGAGAAAGGCATTACTGGGCTGAAAAACTGGCAAGCTTTTTAAATATTTACATCTCAAAGGGGCAATGAAAGATTTTACAATTAAAGTTTTCTAAAATAAATGCTCTAAGAAAAGAGAGGTAATGGACCGAGAGTCAGGAAGAAATATGACTCAAGTTTAATCAAATTATAAAGTCTGACTATTTGTGTCCCTCAAGACTCACTGAAATCTAATCCCCAATGTGTTGATTTTAGGAGGTGGGGGTCTTTGAGAGATGATTAGGTGATGAGTGTGGAGCCCTGATAAATGAGATTAGTGCCCTCATAAAAGAGACCACAGAGAGCTCCCTTGCCCCTTTCTGCCAGATGAAGTTACAGCAAAATGATGGCTTTCTATGAACCAGGATGTGGGTCCTCACAAGAAACTGAAACTGTCAGCATCTGGATCTTGGATTTCCCCACTTCTTTCTTCCCAGCCTATGAGAAATAAATTTCTTTTGTTTATAAGTAAGCCCATCTATGTTGTTTTAATTGTAGGAACCTGAATGGACTAAGACAGAGGGGAACACTATGATCACCTTGGCGAGAATGAATGGAGGAGATAGGAAAGAAGGTAGTGAGGACCTCATCTATCCAAGCTGAGAAAATGTCAATACTTGGTATGCCAATTGTAGAAGAGACTGTTCCATGATATGATCACTGTCTGACAAGTGCCTGACTGCTGCTGAGCCCTCGTGCTAGATCCAGCTAGATCTAGGCCAGAACAGAGACGGCTTCCCATAAATCCCCTCAGACACTGTTCCACCCTTTCCCTATGTTCCAAATATGCTGGTTCCTGGACAGACTGTCGCCATGCCCTGGTTAAGTATGTAAGACATTTTCTCCTTATCTGGGGTGGGTCATGCTCCCAGTACCCATATCCATCCTATTCTATCTTTTATAGCCCTTTAGTCCCTGCTATGGGGTGCTGAGGATATCCATGTTGTCTTGCCATCACCTGAGAGGAGCCTAGTATGTGAGTTTTCTTAATAAACTCTTGATGCAATGCCAAAGTTGTCAGCCTCTTTCTTTGGTCTCTTGGCCCCACAGAATTTTCCCAAGACACTAGGAGATCACTGTTTAAAATATGTCCTGATGTTCATTTCTTATTCACTGGTGGTATAGCGATAGGAGACTTTGTAATAACTAAGTAACTCAATAACTGGCTAAAAAGAAATATTGTATTATGCATTTCTTGGGACATTGAATACATCCCTATATGTAAGAAACACCTGAAGACAAAAGTTAGAGGAAGCATGGTTTTTCTGAGAAAACCTGTTTTCTAGAATACAATAAAAAGTGTAAATATGGTATATAGTATTCTAGGTAATGCACAATAAAACAAATTTTCTAGCTCAATAATGAAGGTACCAGCATATACAGGAAAGTGACAAAAGAAGAAAAATGTTATTGAGGTAAAAATTAAGCCTCATCACCTTGGCTTCTCCAATGATTACCCTCTTTACATACTGAAAAAACAAGTAAAATATACTGTTTAAATGCTCCTTAAAGGAGTTCTGGGCCAGTTGCCTCCTTAGGGTATAATTTCAAATATTCAGTTCAGAAACCTTTAACTTTGGATCAGAATGAAAACATGAATAAAGTTAAAGAAATAGGAATTTTAATGGATCAAAAATCCATTTCTAGAACATTTCTCTGAGAAGTTTTCATTCCATGAAATTGATCTAAAGGATTTTTTTCTGTAAATGTGGTTCAAAGACTAGTGTGGATTCCTGAATTGTTTATTACATGTTTGCTTATAGAAATTGAGTGTTTAGAAACTGTCATAACATTTTGACATTGCTTCAACATCCAACACATTTTTAAAATTTTATTTTTCTGATAATTCATTTCACAGTAATTTTTTTCTTAAAACTCTCATCCCATGAAAGATTTAAAAATATGGCCCTTTCATAGATATGTTTATAAGCATGATCTAAAACAAGTATGTCATAAACCTAGTAAATATTTAAGGAAAAAGAATTGAAATCCCAAGTTGATAATGTTTAAAGCACTGAGGTAATTCTTAGACTCCAAATACACACCAACAGAAAGTGGTCTAATAATGCACAAGAAATCCAATACTAAATAAGGCCATATGTTCAAGAGGACAGTGTTCAAGGAAGTCACCCAGAAACCAGATTCTGGAAATGCCTCCAGGCTGGCTAACTGCCTGGTCTATCAACAGGCAGATGTAGTGTCAAATATGCAAAGATTTTTAAAAAGGAAATACCTGTGTGAAAGCAAACAGAGATGAAGCTCTGTTTGCTTCATCTTATCAAGGGTTGAGAGAGCTGTCAGATCACAATCCAAGTCTGAGCACAGGTAAAAAAAAAAGAGAGAGAGAAGAAGAGAAGGTTGGATGAAAGTATCACCTTGCAAACTCCTAGGGATTCCCTGAGCCTCTAGTGGGCTGTCAAAAGATTTCCCAATTTCCCAGGAATGCACTTGCTGCAGTATTCTTTCTGAACTCTCTCATTGGTTGGGAGCTGCATGAGGAAGCTTAATGTTGGATTTCAGAGCACAGCGGCTGAGGTCTTTGGTCAACTGCCAACGTGAGGCAATTCTATCCACCACAGCTACCCATGGTGCTGCACAGATGTACTTCACACAAGTCTAGGTAGCAGGTCCTGCACAATCCCCATGGGCTTTTCTTCTGAAGGAAAACTTCTAAGGTGATTAATGGGATGAACTGCAGTCTCAACCACTGCATTGGAAGTCAGCGCCACATTGGTGCTCATCCTCTCCCACCTTCACCACCCATTCTAAATCCCTCTCAGATTCGGCTATCACTAAGGCGGGTCTAGGTAGTTTACCTGGTAGTGTGACACAGACCTTCATTATAGAAGGTTATTAATACCCATCTCAGTCCCTGGTTGCTGCACACATCCATTCCTAGTTACAACAGGACAAGGGGTTATCAGGAAGGGTGCCAGAGGATCCCCTATGTTCACAGGTATTCCTCCAGGCCCCCAGCCCTATCTCAGCCTGCTGGTCAGGGTAACCACAGCCATTATGATGACTCCTCTTCTTAATGTGCTGGTTGTCAGACACAAAAAGCCTAAAGGGCCCTGGTGGCATCCATAATTTGTAATGACTGAATCATGCTGAGTAAAGGGGAGATCTTTCCAAAAGGAAATAAAAATGATGACAGAGGGGAGTGAGGATAAGTCAAGTGTTAATGTGCATATCTTGCATACAAACTTGGGGATTTAAATCAAGTGAGGGGTGGAGCTATTAGCATAGGTTTTGGAGAATCTCCAAAAAGAAAATTGTGTCCTACTTTACTGGAGTGATGGACTGGTAGTCTGCAAGTTTCTCAGGGAAACCTCAACCTTGGAATGGCATACTAAACAAAATAGTGGCAGTAAAGCAGGAAAAGTTCATTTAGGTAAAGAGTTGGGTCATAAACATTCCAGATTTGTTCAAATAATGTGGCCTAGTGTTCTTTGAGCTCCAACTGGGCAGAAGATGAGAGACCTTCTGATAGAGGAGGTAGTACTGAATGAAGCTGGATCATGGGGCTGGCAGTATAAGAAACAGTGACAAGAGACTTACAGTCAAAAACAGGAGCTGTCCACATAAACCCCAGGGATCAGCTTGGGCCCTACTCTGTCTCAATAGACACATGTACCGAGGACTGGGAAAAAGCTAAGCTGCCTGCAGGGACTTGTCCTAGATCTACACTCTGCTATGCTTTGAAGAGAGCCTCCACAGGGGCGCTGGGCTAAGGTGATGCAGGTCTGCCTGTAATCGACTGACTGATTAATTTAAATATATATAAGCTTTGCTGTGCAACCACACCATCTTGGGAAGAAGAAATGTAAGAAAGAAATAATTGGAGGATGAGAAATTGCCCAGAAAGACTAGTGATAACAAACATTTACTTATTATAACCTATTAAAATTTGACAAATCTTTACTTGGAAAATCAAGTATTTTGTAACCTTGGGAGAATTAGTCATAATGAGGTTAATACAATCAGGTTTTGAAAAAAATTACACGTTTTTCACATGTTGGCTATGACCACTTATTGTCTTTTTATATATAAATGCACAAATTATTAGAAAGATGTAAATGAACATGGAATCATGGAATTCTTGACCTACTTTCTTCAACCCTGAGAGGGAAAGAGAGAAAAAAGCGGGGGGTGGCGGGGGAAGAATAGATATTTTAAAATCAAAAAATTGCTCTGCTACTTAAATGATGTACTCTAAGGGCTTATACATTCCCTAAGGTAGAATTCATATGCATATAAAAATTCTATCACACCTGAATAACGAAATTAAAGAGATTGTATAAGAGGCAAGGGAAAGTGAAAGATATATGTGAAGTATGTAAGAATATAGATATCAGGTCAATTGCCTAGTAATTGTTTTAGCAACTTTGAAGAAGAAAAAAATAGTTTCTAGGCTATGTTAGAAAAAATTTTCTCCAAACAATTTTATTTCTCATTTTAAATCCAAAGTCAGTTGAAGGCAGGAAAATATATATTAGAATAACAAAAACATGGGCATCTTCCGGTTCTTCTTTGTATAAAGACTTTGTTTCCTAAGGTTGTAAATCACCCCAAACTGGGTGACTTCAAACAACAGAACATTTATTCCTCACAGCTCAGGAGTCTAGAAGTCTGAAATCACCGTATCTGAAGGCCAGTGCCCAACCTGAAGCCTCTAGGAAAGAATTCGTCCTTGCCTCTCCCTAACTTCTGTTGTTTCCTGGCAATCGGTGTTCCTTAGTTCCTTGTAGCTGCACCACTTCAATTTCTCCCTCCCTGTTCACATGGTTCTCTTCTCTGTGTGCGTCTCAGTGTCTCAATATCCCTCTTCTTGAAGGGGCACCAATTATTGAATTTAGGGCCCACCTTAATCCAGTATGACCTCATCTTAACTTGATTACATTTGTAAAGACCTTGTTTTCAAATAAGGTCACATTCACGGATTCCAGAACATAAATTTAGAAGGGCAAGGATGACATTATTTAATCTGGTAAAAAAAAGTGTGTGTAAAATGTTTATAGACTTACAAACAATCAAGAATTACAATACAAATCTAAGATTATCAAAATATTCTTAATATTCCCAAGATAATTAAATAGCTGGATCCTTGGTTAATAGAAAAAAGATATAGGGATATTTAGAAAGAATGTTTGTTCCAATAATTTTTCCTTCTATTTTGTTTTGAAAATTATCTAGTTAGCTTTATTTTAGGATATATTGAGTTCATAGAACCATATTTTTTTAAAGTATATGAGAAAATAGGGGAATCATATTCATGGTGAAGTTATTTTGATAACTCATTTTCATTTAGTACTCTAGTGAGGAGGCTGAGCAAAATATTTGAAAATCTTTGTTCTTTAAGTGATAAAGAAAAATTACAAAGAGAAAGATGGCTTTCATCAAAGAAAAAAAGATTAATAATTTTTCTCTTCTACTCTGCCTCAGCTCTATACACCCTCTTCCAGCCTTGACTTATCTCTCAGGCCTCACCTGGTCCATCTCTCCTCAGCTCCATTTGTGCCAGTTACGTTGGTGGTCTTGATGACTCTAGAACTTGCCAAAGTCATCCCTACTCAATGTAGCTTTCCTGAGTGCCTAGAACTTCCCAGGACACATCCCTAATGATTATTCAGGCCTCTGCTCATATGTCACTGCCTCAGAAGGACCTTTCTAGACCAGCCTCCAAATCTCTCTCTTTCCCTCTCTCTCTCCTTACCTTATTTACCTGATATCACATTGTTGTTGTATTTATTTGCTTATATTTTTACATTTTAAAAATTGTGTATCTTCTTTGTCTATATCTCTCTCTAGCATTAGGATAGGGACTTCACCTTAATATACAAAGATGAGTAAGTTAGAGAATAAATGAAATGGAGAAATTATTTAAAAGTCATTATCACTTGTTTAAAAAAAAAATAAGCCTTGAAAATAAACAAATTTTGATCAATTGTTCAAGAAACTTTCAATGTTATAGGACAGAAATATTTTATGAGCAAACTAAGTAAATTAAATAAAAATGTATATTTAGCTCTATACTTTATCATAAATTACTAATAATGAGAATTGGAAAATTATGCTTTTATTACTCTTTCTAGTTTTAATAAATTGATTTATAAGTGATTAAATAAAACAAAAAGGAATTCTTGAAATATTTTAAATCTACTAAAGTCAGGCTGAAAGAAAACTACTTAGACACCAAATATTGATATTTCTTATTCTGATATACAATAATATAGCACCTAGACTTTGACATCTTAATCTTCATATTCATCATATTCATTTAAAAAGTCATTTAAAAAAAGATTTTGAATTTTTTCCACATTATTGTAACAATCCATAATTTCTTTGAGCCTTTATTTCACTAATTTTTTTCATTTTGAGTAGAATCCCTTGTTTAGTTTTCATTATTAGGCATGAATTTTATTCTAATTTCAAACCTCTAGGCACTGTACTAGGATTGTAATACATAGTATAAAATTCATATAGTGCTGATTTTTTTCTGTTATAGAAGATTTTTTTTTTCTTGTTAGTTCTTTTAGTGATAATAAACCCAATGCAATTTGAAATTAAAAGCAATACATTTTCCAAATGGATTCTTAATACTGAAATTGAACTCAATGCTAATTTAATAATCTCTTCAAAAAGATTTTAGAACCTCTAATTGTTTTACATAGTAGAACATTATAAAGTATTAGGACTTCTTTATAATGTTAACATCTTAAATTATTTATCTATGTGAACTCAGACATACAATGAAATCATATTTAATAAAACTATAACTATAAATTCATCCATAGAATTTCCTTCTCACTATTAGCATTTTCAGGGAATAATCTCTCTTAATGTTTAAGACTAATCATCTGCTCAAAGATTCATCTTTTCCTGGTTTCTCCAGGAGATATCTCTTCTTTACCAAGTTTCCCAGGCTTCCCTTTCTTTTTTTCCCCACCTGCTCAAAAACATTTTTAAAAGTTTGTATTCAAGTTTTTACCATGGTTTATCTGTATTTCTTTCTTAAAAGCAGTATCTCTCTATCTTTATGCATAACTGGCCCCCCGCTTTAAAGTTTATTTTACCCCACTGGTTATTTTTATTCTGACCCCTTAGTAGACTCCCATTCCTATCGTCATCTTAAAATATCTGCATTCTTCTGGTTCAGACCCACTCTCTTCTTTTTTTACAATAACATTTCCCTGAAATAATTCCTTCTAATTACATGATTTCAGCCCTCAGTTACATACCACTGACTCTTCTGAAATATATCAAAACAAGTAAAATTATATCCCAAATTAAACATTTCATTATCTCTCCAAACCCTGCTGTCTTTCCATTTCACAATGTGTATGAACTGACTCCCAAACCCCTGAAAATCATGACCTATTATTCCTCCCACACTCTCAATTAAATATCTAATGCTGACTTCCTACCTTCTGGATTTATTCTGCCACAAACATACTTACATTTCTCTAGATTACTTATCATCTGTTTACTTGGTAATGATTGTTTCCTTAACTTCAACCTCCTCACTATAGATGAAGCTACATGACTATATCATTCACAATGTCACAGGTCAGGTTCTCAGAGTCACAGGCTTTGTGACTCTGGTTTGTTTGGTTCTTTCCCTAGAGAAACCTACACAAGAAAGGTTTTGAGATATCCTACAGTCTTTATCACAGCAGCTGGTCTTGAAATAGCAACTAATACTAATTATTTCACTCTTGTAATTCATTCTAGATAGATTCCATCATCCTCAGGTATCACCACTAATGGTCTCACTGGTTTACCTGGTAAGATGATCTTAGGTAACTGAGTCTCTCGTAATCAAGAACTTATCAAGCCAGTGCTACTGTACTTGGCAACTTACAATCAAAATGGGGCAAGAGTTTATCAAGAAACTCCACAGTATATCCCCAGACACCAAAATTTCCTTGTACTTATATTGTGTAGTAGCTACCCTACCTCCCCTTGATAGAAAGATTACTCCTTCCATGCTTACTGGTCTCTTGCTTTTCTCCTTGGGGGTACCGGGTGTCTGTCAGTGATACCAGGCAACCCAAGAATGATAGTTCCCTGTGGGGACATCCAGTGGTGGCACTCCGGGTGTTTGTAATCTGCACATTGAGGTGTTTATGGATTGTTTCCAGTGCTCAATACACATTATTATACTTATTTCTATCATTAACTTCATGTGACTTATTCATGTTGATATTTGTAGTTCTATACATATAATTTACTGTCACTGTTGCATATTTTCCTTTTTGTTTGCTCTTTTTTTTAACTTTATTTTTATCATTGACACTATTACAGATGTCCCCATTTTCCTCCACCCAACCCCCACACCACTTTCCCTCTGGCCATCACTACACTGTGGTCTGTGCCTATGGGTTACACATTTATGTTCTTTGGCAAATCCCTTCACTTTATTTCACCCAGTCCCTCCCACCCCCATACCTCTGACAGCTGTCAGTTTGTTCCACTGATACATATTTCACTTTATAGCTATACTATAAATTAATGAATTTTTTTCCTGTTGATGGAATTTGTTTCCAAATATTTCCTGATATGATGCTACAATAAATATTCTTTCTTAATATCATTGTGCATACATGTGAAGGTTTCTCTATGGCAGTGTCAACCAATGGCATTTTCTATGATAATGAAATGTTCTCTATCAGTGTTGTTCAAAACAGTAGCCATTGGCTATATGTAACACTGAGCACTTAAAATAGTGTGGCAGAATAACTGAATTTTTACTTTAATTCAAATAAGTATAAAATTAAATACCCACATATGACTAATGACAATGATATTTGAAGATGTACTAAGAAGTACTATCCTATAGGTATATTCTTGCATATTCATTTTCTTTTCTTTCTTTCTTTTTTTGTTAATCCTCACCAGAAGATATTTTTCCATTGATTTTTAGAGAGTGGGAGGGAGGGAGAAAGAAGGAGAGAGAGAGAGGAAGAGAAAGAGAGAGAAACAATGTGAGAGAGACACATAGATTGGTTGTCTCCAGCATATGGTCCAACCAGGGTGAAGGATCAGACCTGAAACACAGGTACATGCCCTTGACTGGAATCAAACCCATGACCTTGACCATTCGGTGGGCAGGCTGATGCTCTAACCACCAAGTGTCACCAGCCAAAGTGGTATATTCATTTTCAACTTTACTATTTCATTTGACTAAAATGTGTTAAATCTAAATTTTGTCAGCACATATAAAAAAATTTGTTTTATTTTCAAATATTTACCCACTCTTGTTATTGTCTGCCAGAACAATAAGTTCATAGTTGTTTACTTTTTTTTTTTTTTTTGAGGAGAGAAGGTGTTGCCTCTCTGTGACTACGAGTGAAGTAATCACTTCTCTTCTGTGAATTATCTATTCATATTATTTCTCCACTGATTTCTTTATTGGTTTATTTTTCCTGATTAGTTATGGTAACTCATTATATATTGTTGAAAACATTCCTTCTTTGGTATATTGCAAAGCTCTTCTTTTTTTTTTTTGGCTTGCCTTTTGACTATCTGTGTAAGACTCAAAAAACTAAAAAATAAATAATGGAATTTAATTTAGCAGATCTTTTTGTATGGTTTTGCCTTCAGGATCTTGTTTAAGAAATATTTCCCTATCTTAATATCTTTAAAGCCTATTTTCCTATATTTTCTCCTAACATTATACATAATAATTAAATAATAAATAAATAATGGAATATAATTTTAATTTTATCCATATTGAAACATTTGTCTCAACACCATTTAATTCATTATATTCCCCCTGATTTTGCAAAGCCACTTTTCTCGTTTATCAAGTTATTAAATATTAATCGATTTGCTCCTGGTCCTCTTGTGTATTTTTCTCTTCTTGCTCAAACATTGAATATTAGCAATTTCTCCTATTAGTAGAGTGGTGAGTGTCTCCACCTATCAAATATTGCATATTAATTGCAACTACTTTTATAATTCTTGATTAGCTTGGCAAGAAAAGCCCTCTATCTTGTTTTTCATAAAAGTTGTCTTGACAAATACACATTATACACTTGCAATATTATTATTTGTTTATATATTTCTTGATTTGGGGTGTTCTAGAGTATGAAGGCAATATTAAAATCAACCTCAGGTCCACCTAAGAGTAAAGTTCTTATTCCTTTTCATGAGAATTCTTTTTCCTTCCCCAAAATAACTAGCCAACTCCATCAAAATTGTTCTTTTCTTTGTGAGATTATTTTTACCCCTAGTCCATCATTCTCAATAAAGTTGTAACCCTTTTAAACTCGATTCAATAAAGCTATAACCCTTGGGTTTGAGAGGCATCTCAGATTTTACTTTCCAGATTACACAATCACAAAACCTTTCCCATTCCATCCCTATGTGAACTGTTAGCTAAAGTCTATTTTTTTCACCCATATGCAAAGCCTATTCTTAGTGAGCATAACCTTCCTTCCTTCCTTCCTTCCTGCCTGCCTGCCTGCCTGCCTTTTTTCCTTCTTTCCTTCCCTTCCTTAATCCTTCCCTCCTCCCCTTTTTCCCTTTCTTCCCCCCCCCCTCTCATTAAACCCTGAAATGTGTTACTTTCTTCTGAGCTCAGTCATGCATTTAAGAGAATGTTTTAAAACATATTTTATCAACATTTCCCAATATTATTTATTGTGGAACTTTTGGGATATCTAGTTTACCATGTTATTAGAAACAAAGGAAATCAAAAGATACCTTTATGTACTTGGTCTCTCAGAACTAAAAAGAGCTGAGAAAACACAAACACTTTGCCCAATCTATTAAAATTATGTATTTGACATATCTCTAATTATTCAAAGGTCAGTAAAAACCTATTCAATTTTATAATCAGAGGGAAAGGTGGGGAGCTAGTGTTGATTTTTCTTAATGTTTGAAGTATTTGAAACATGACTCTCTTCCACATTCTCCTATTAACTCAACTTTTAAATTTTTCCCTTCTGAGCATTTATTATACAATGTAATTCTTATCTTATAAAAAAAACCTCCCTAATTTAAGAAGGAAGACAATATTCCTTATATTTGGAGTTTTTGTGATTAGATGACACTACTCAAAGCCCCAAATCAGTTAGAGCACATTCAATGCTAGTTGAATGACTAAAGCTAATTCTAAGTAACAAAAAAGTTCTTTCATATTACATTACTTTAAAAAATTACATTCATTACTGACCATCAAGATAAAACTGACAACTATAATAAAGAGCTAAAATAAGAGATGTATTGAGAATGCCTCCCTATATCTCTATCTGTACACATAATTCAATTCTAAAAATTCAATTGTAACTTTAGCCTTTCCTAAAGCAGAAAACCATACATAAAACCTGGCATTGTCCCAAAATCATAACATAGTTTTATGGTAGTTTGAAGTTAACCAAGTATGTTTACTTCATTGATTTCATTTGACTTGATTCTCTGATTATGTTTGTATTGTAGACAAAGGAGGATTATCATTTAATCTTCAGAAATGTGGACTAAATATTCAGAGTCTCTTATGATGAGCAAAAGAAGTCTTGGAGTCACTGTCTGCCTGCTCAAGTGTGCTGTGCTTTCAGGCACATTTGCATGGGTCTGTCTAACAAGGAGACCACAGTAGAGTGACTCTAATAACAGGAATGCATGTTCTTTTAGCATAGCTCTACAACTAATCAGTAAAGTAAATGTACTGTTACACTATTGATTTGGATTTAGTAAGCAAATCCTAGATGAGAAATCATGTTGAAAGCCTGAATACTTTCTGTTGTGATCAGAGTTAAATATACTAATATAACTGCAGTTTTGAGGTCCTGTTACTTTTGTTATGAATTTTATTAAACATTTTTCACTAAGAATAATGGACACTGTGGCCATTTTAGCTGCTATAAGGAGCAATGCTTACCAGTTTTCTTTTTATTTCTTACATTTTTTTTCTTCCATCCTTGTTTCCTCTTATTTTTACTTAAAAAAAAAAAAAAATCAAACTGCATGGCGACAAGAAAAGGGTCTAAAATTGAAATATAATGACATTCAAACAGTGGTATTAAATTATGTGAAAGAATTTCAGATATTTGAAAAAATTGTAAAAGCAAGTGTGATATATTGTTTTTGTTTATCTAAGAATCATTAAAAGTGTCTACAAAGAGAAGGAAGTACCAATTACATATGATAATAAAAAGGAAAAGTTTATATTTTAAAAATTACTAACAATTTCTTTGTTTCCTAGTCTTTCTCTTATTTATGTATATTTTTCTATTGTGCTCCCAGTAAAGAAAAATGTTTTCCATTACCAAAGCTATTTCCTATTAAAGGACCTACGTAGATGTGTTAATAAGGTAAACACAAGCGCAGCCAGTCACCCTTCTGGCAAAACTTCAGCAGGTTAACCCCCTTCAAAAAATAATACCTACAGGGAGGCAGATAATTTTAAAATAAAGTAAATATAATTTAAAAATAATAATAAGGTGAACACAATGATAGCATGGCCCCTATGTCTCTTATATTACTGTATGCTAAGCTATAAATTATAGTCTCCCAAAATAATATATATAAAATATCTGAGTCCCAAACAATAAATCAACTATAGAAAACAACATAAATTCTTTATCTTGCAATGTTTGATCAGAATACATAATAAAATGTAGTCTGAAAACATAATAATGTTTCTCTTTATTGACATGCAAATATAAACAATGAACTACACACAAATATTGGTAAAATGCATATAATTTTTATCTAGATTTTAATTATAAAGATACATGTGTATGACCACATAAATGGCAAATATATTAGAATAGTATTATTTGAATTGCACTCTATATATTTGTAAAAGTGAACTTTTTAGTGGGAATATAATTTAGTAAAACTCAAACTGCAAATGGGAATGCAAATATCTACTATATTATATCACTATTCAACTCCTAGGTTATCATCCAAGATAAATGAAAGGGCATGTACATATAGGACTTGCACATGAATATTCATGGCAACTTTATTTATAATAGTCTCATATTGGAAATTAGCCAAAGGTTTGTCAACAGGTGAATGAATAAAAAAGCTGTAGTATATCCACACAATGGAGTGGTACTCACCAATAAAAATGAATGAACTATTAATACAGGACACAACAAAAGTGAATTTCAAAATAATTATACCAAGTGGAAAAATAAAATGAGTAGGTACTGTATTATACCAATTATATATAAACTCTTAAAAAGTTCAAAGTAATCTATAGTTGACAGCAGATCACTTGGTGCTGGTGCTAGAAGTGGAGAGAGAGTGGAAACAGAAAGGGGCATAAGGAAGAGTTTCCAAAGGGTAATGAGAAAACCATTGTAAGTGATGAATATGCTCATTATTTTGATGTGGGTGATGGTTTCAATGTATATACTTATGTGAAAATGTATTGAAGTATATACTATAAGTATATGCAGTTCATTATACATCAAAAACACTTCAATAAAACTGTTGTAAAAAAATTATAAAACCGCCCAGCTGGTGTGGCTCAGTGGTTGAGCATCAACCTATGATCCAGGAGATCATGGTTAGATTCCCAGTCAGGGCATATGCCTGGGCTTCAGTCTTGATCCCCAGTGGCAGGTGTGCAGAAGACAGCCGATTAATGACTCTCTCATCATTGATATTTCAATCTCTCTCTCTTCCTCTCCCTTCCTGTCTCTGAAATCAATAAAGATATATTATAATTATGAAACCAAGCCCAAATGCCACACACTTCCATCCACTTCTCAGATAGAATCATTCCAAGAGCGCTCATTCCAAGAACATATATTCAAGAAAGATAAAACTTTTATACAACTGACTTTTTTATACAACTGTTTGTTTTTTATACAACTGATTTTTAAGAAACTACACAGGTTACACAACTGTCTCAAAAAATTTCTGTGAAAATCTCTTTGAGGTATCTCAAAAGTGCTCAAGAATAAATCGAGTCAGTTACCCTCCAAAGACTCCAGTGGTTTTCCTTGGCCCTTTTTGTTTCACTTTATGAGGCATGAGGACAGCTGCCCTTGCTGGGTGCCATGCTGCTCTTACATGGTATTGTGTCTTTGCTTAAGAGAACTCCCCTCCCCTACTGACATCTATCAGATACTGTCTCAGGTAGAATTTGGTTAGAGGAAAGAGAAACCATTTTAGCTATTTTAAGCATAAAAGAATTTACTAACAAGGGATTAGACACTCACAACATTATAACAATTTCTAGATTAGTGGATTCTAGATTAAAGTTATCCAGGAAGGTAGGAATCAGAAAACAATCATTGGAATTCCTGATTTCAATTACAGGTATATATTGTATATGTGTAGGTATGATCGGGAGATCAGATAGATTATTTCTATGCGAACTCAAAAGACTTTCAACATCAACAAAGCCAGTGATTTTATACTGGGAGACTGTTGCAAAACCCCCAATTTCTTCATACCTGCCAATAATCAGGTATGGGGGTGGTGGGGGGGTAGTAAGTGAAGCAAAATGACCTCTATCTTTTAAGTCTTATGAAGTCATCTATATTTAGTAAAACCCATTCACCTCCAAATCTCTAGATTTCCCACTCTGAGGAATGTAATCTAGCCTATGCAGTTTGGGAAGCTATATCATAGTAGAAAGATTGTGGATGCTGAGTGTCATTCACAGTGTCCTCTAAATTACCCCTCTCTATGTACCACATGCCAGTTAGACCCTGTTGTTGCCTAAATGGAAGCTGTGCTATCAGGGATTTTTGAATTGTAGTATGAAGAGGCAAAGACACCTATTCTCCACTTTGGTCTTAATATTTTCTCACAAGAATGTCAAAGCAGTACTATTTGTAATCAGATGCCTTAAAAAATGTTTAATGAAGCAGTTCTATTAAATTTGACCCCCTTACTCCACAGTGCAGATGTGAACCCAAGAAGAAACAGATATGGAACTCAGAAAGAGCTTAAGGATAAATTCCACATTGCACTCTGAATTTTTCCTCAACAATGCAGGTTTTGTCAGTGAGTCATATTTATCTCCTTAACTATTATTGTGATTTCTCATCTTCCTTAGAAATCTAAATTTTTTTTGCATTTTTTTAAATTTTATACAAATCTATTTTAAAGAGTTTGGAAGATCATGTTTCCTAAAACTACACAACAATAATCCCCATTCCACATGTTTTTTCTCAGTGTTACCTTGACATTCTCCAATCAAGAAGTGTTGTCTAGCCTGGCTGGTGTTGCTCAGTGGTTGAGCGTCAACCCATGAATCAAGAGATCACTGACTCAATTCCTGGTCAGGGCAGATGCCCAGGTTTCAGGCTCAATACCCAGGTTTCAGGCTCAATCCCCAGTAAGGGCATGCAGGAGCAGCAGGTGTATGATTCTCTCTCATCATTGATGTTTCTAGCTCTCTCTCCCTCTCCCTTCCTCTCTCTGAAATAAAATAAATAAATAAAACATATTTTTTTAAAAAGAAAAGCGGTCCCAAGTGATCAGCACCCAAAGTAGTGTTGAGTGCCTGACATTAAGCTTTTGACTGCCAAGGCATCCATTTCAAAATACATCCATCTTGAATAAAAATGTTGCCAGGTATAGGACACAGCTGCCAGCAAAACAACCAGATAAGGAATTAGGCTGCCTGTGAAGATGAGGCTATTCTATGACGTGACCACTGTCGGCCCACAAGCTGGAACCAGGCCATAATGAAGACTGCTTACTGAAAAACCTCAGAGACTGATCAATCATAACTGATGTTCATTATGACATAAATCAGCACCCTTCTCTTGTCTTCTTGTATGAGAAGACAAGAACCCGTTTCTAGAACAGGTTTTTATCCTGACCTGGTCAAACATGCAAAGTTATTTCCACACCTGATAGCATTTGTGTACTTGTGCCTGTGACTATTCCCCATTTTTATTTCATGTAACTCTCTGGTGCCGGACAAGCAGCCACAGAGAATATCCACTTTGTCTTGCTTCTGACCAAGATGCACCTCCTGTGTATTCCCCTTGATAAACTCTGTTAGTTGCCCGATTATTGTGGCCTGCCTCTTTCTTCTGTCTTTCCCCACCCTCCGCTTAAGGAGGTAGATTTCCCATCTCAGGAATTTTCCCTGGGTCTGCAGGTACTAATGCTGGCCCCACCCAAGAAGATCCCTACTTTCAGAAAGCTCTAGGACACCTAGATAATTGACTAAGTGAGTGACCCCATTTCTCTCTTCCCATGCCCTAATTCCCACTTTTATGCTTTATATCAGTCAACGGACAGTGAACTGCAAAACCCTAGATACTACAGTCTTGGACCCTACTAAAGACAGAGCCCCAGGTGTGTTTTCTCTCAGTCATTCTCTCTCTCTTCCCTCATCCGCATTCTGTGGCCCCCAGGCATGCCATGCCCCCTCCAGGACTTGTGAGCACAAAATTTTATTCCTCAAAGTTTCCTGATGGTGTCTGCTGAACTGTGTCTTGCAAGCGTAAAAACCACAAGGTCTAGTCCAGCCACCACATGGACCTCAGTGGGAGAACTTGCTCTAAGTAATATTGGCCTGGGCCCAGATAGCATCACTATCAATGGTTTGGGACCAACACAACACTCAAATTTAAGGAATAGTAGCCACAATAAATAAGTATTGTTTTTTTAACTCCTTCAACCCCACAACCCCCCCCAAAAAATACAAAAACAAACAAACAAAAAAAACACCTCATCAACATTTTTACTACAATTAAATAAAATCTGACTTTATAGTTTTAACATAATAAATAAGAAATTTATACTGATATTTTAAAAGCAGGACTATATTTCAGGCATTTTATAACATTAGAGAAAAATATATTTCTACAACATACTTTTGTGAGTTAAAATATTTTAAATATCTGTTTTTTAATGTTCTAACATATTACTTGAACTCTGAGATTTCTTATCTGAACTCTTTGTTGTTCAAATTCTTAATATTATAAGAACACTGTCAAATTATATAATTATGTATAAAATCTGTGTGCAACTTCTATTAGTGAGTGTCATTGCATAAAGTTAAGAGAATAGGCTACAGTTTATTTCAGCTATATTTTAAGATGAAAAAAATAATGGATCAAAATTAATAATATAATAATGGATCAAAAGGACCTACCCTTGAAACTAGCCATCCTGAGAAAATAAAAAAACATTGTCACATATTTAAAATATATTTTAAAATCATTTACAACTGTGTTACTGGAAATCTACTAAGTTCTGTGGAAATCTAATAAATTCTAGGAGCATTTTTTTGTGTGTGTTAAAAAAGAGAAATTCTATGCATGTTTAAATATTTTAAAGCCAGTGGTTAAAACCCGGTCAATGGTGAATAAATCCAACTGCAGTCCCTCACTATTGAGGGGTCTACTGAATCAAAGAAGATGGGTAGGTAGGTCAGTGTAATTACTTGGGTTCTCTTGAGGCTGACACAAACGCTTGAGCTTCTTCTTAGGATCATTCACTAAGAAAGCCTGCCTGAGCACAAACTGACTGGGGTTGGCAGTGAATTTCTGCATCCTGACACAACAGAAAAGACAGGAAAAAATATCTTTCTTTGGTTCTACTCTCTTCTGGCATGTCTGAAAAACCCAGTGTTACAGAGGAACAAAGTTACCAAACATTACTAAATTCCCAATAGAAAGAAGCTCTTCCTGGGGGAAGCCTGTAACGTTTAATTGGAGCACATTTGACAAGATTTACTTCCTCTCATTACAGGCTAATATTATCAGGGTGTTCAGAGAGCCCTTTGAAAAACATTAGCACTCCAGGCCACTCCCTGCCCCTCCCTATAGATAAGGCTGACTGCTTTGGAGTGTTGTTGAAGGACTGGGCTGACAGCTACAGATAAAAGTGCTTGTAATTTATAGGGCAGAGCTGGAGGGGTGGGGGGTTGATAACAGAATGAACTGACTATTAAGCCAGGGAAAGAAAGCAAGGATTCAGGAAAATTAGCCAGAAGTGCTGTCGAGAAATTGTCCATTACATTTTTTTTTTAAAAACCTGGGCTTATTAAAAGTTTGCCTAACTCTAGCTAGCAGAATCTAAAATAAACATGTTATTAATAAAGCATTTAGAAACCAACAATAATGAATATATGTGAAAATGGATCATTATATCACACGTTATGGGCAAATCAAGAAAGCAGCTAATGACTGCTGCTTTGTAATTATTGTCTTCCCATTATCACTAATCTTTGCTACAGTGCTGTTAAGCAAATGTTCTGTCCTCTGAATTCTAAAACGACCCATTTTTAGTAGGTACCTTATAATAGCTTTCTGGAGAATTTGAGAATTCTGGGATTTTATCTAAAAGATTAGTATTAATTTTCCATCCTACTTAAATTCTGCAGTTTTTAAAAGGTGCACACTACTGAGGAAGAATCCTAGGACCAAAGAGTAAGTCTATTTATTTGTTTTCTGGGGTTTTTTTTAAATATATATTTTTATTGATTTCTGAGAGAGGAAAGGAGAAGGAGAGAGATAGAAACATCAATGATGATTCATTGATCGCTGCCTCTTGCACGCCCCCTACTGGGGATGGAGCCCACAACCTGGGCATGTGCCCTGACTGGGAATCAAACCTCGGTCTCCTGGATCATAGGTCAATGATTAACCGCTAAGCCATGCCAGCTGGGAGGGTCTATTTATGTTTTGAATCTTTAATTGTGGTTAAAATCCATCCCTTTCAATGAAGAGCATTACTACCCTTGTTGTACCTTCTTACACAGTTATCCTAACTCTCTTCCAAGTCAGTGAAGACTGGTCTTCACCATTGCATGGATTTTAATGAATTGTTTTCTGTGTTTAACTCTTTTTTTCCAGTAGGGTAAGATCTAAGTTTATCTAAACATAAGTAAAATGTTAAAAATATTTCATATTATCATTGTATGCACTGCTTATTAAATTACTTAAAATAATTTGTGAATTCAATACATAATCTGTATGATATAGAGTCATGTATACAAAATCTCAGCAAAATTTTTTAAGCTTATTTAGAAGGCTTCAAAACTCTTGGAGAAGGTATAAAGAATGTATAGAACACTAAGTTTAAAATAAGCAATATATTTCCCAGTTGCATGTGATCTACATATCATTAAAGATATGTACTTAATGTAATCAGAAAACCATGTATTTAGATTGAAAGGTAAATATAATTGAAGTAAGAAAAATTAGAAATTCTACTTCTATAATTAAAAGCTGAAGATTATTTAAGTAACAAAAAACAAAGCTTTAAGGGAAAATATTTCAAGTGGTAAACTGAAAGAGAAAAAATCATGGCCCTTTTAATAATATAAATAATAAGCCCAGCCGGGCGTGGCTCAGAGGTTGAGCATCGACCTGGGATCCAGGCGATTGGGGTTCGATTCCCGATCAGGGCACATGCCCGGGTTGAAGGCTTGATCCCCAGTCGGGGACATGCAGGATCAATGACTCTCTCATGACTGATGTTTCTATCTCTCTCCCTCTCCTTTCCTCTCTCTGAAATCAATAAAGATATATTTAAATATATATATATATATAAATAATAAAATATTGAGAAAAAAAGAAGTATAATGTAAATGGAGTTTCCCAAATTTGACCTCCTTCAAATTTCAATCTACTTTTTATCCTTTTAGCACTGCAGTTTATGCCATTAGAGACTTTATTCACCTATGAGCCTAGTAGAGTATTTCATAAGAAGAAAAAAAAGTATACTTCCAAAGACTACACTTTCATCAAATAACATTTAAGTTAGGAGAATTCAACAATAGTGGTTTGATGACTTGTTCTCCCCAAAGAGACTTTTATGAAGAAACTAATTCACATTTATTTACATTTGGTTTGTTTGTTTGTTTAATCCTCACAAGAGGATCCTTTTCCATTGCTTTCCAGAGAGAACAGAAGTGGGGGTAGAGAGAGAAACACTGATGTGAGAGGGACACATCAACTGGTTGCCTCTGCACGTGACCTCACCAGGGGCAGAGAGTGAACCTGCAACCCTTCAGTGAGCAGGACAATGCTCTAACCACTGAGTCACTGACCAGGGCTACATTTGTTTTCTTAAAGTATACACTTATCTTGCCATGAGGAAATTTTAAGCAGTACTTTAAAAGCATCTCATTATCGACACCATACTTTAGACCAGTTGGTAAGCTTCATGCTTTCTCTTTTAATAGAGAGCTTTACATAATTCATTGAAAGCTGCTTTATATTCTTACCCTGTATGCAGCAACAAGTAACACAAATGTTTAACTGATTCTACAGAATGTTAATATTTTTATCACATCAGTTTCCTGTGGTGTGCTGGAAAATGTTTACTAGCTAATGCTCAAAGAAATTACAAAATATTTTAAAATAATGAAGTCCTATTTTTTTACTTCTCTTTTATTATATTGGTATTTGTTTTCATATTTTAAATAAGCCATGATATCTTTTATTGCCTTTTTTTTAAAGAACACTCTAAGTTTAATAGTAAAATTTATGGGATGGTACAGAGATTTACCATATACTCCCTGACATTTGCCAATTTCTGTGGTGTAAACACTTCCACAGTGGCCACTTTCAAGATTCAACTTGACATTACCAAATATGTAGTTTGGAAATGATGAACATAATTATATATTCTGTTCTTAGCTTGTTTCAGCACAACACTGGGTCTTGAATCATATACTTCTGAAGCAATATAAACAATTTGCTTCTACTATTGGAATTTTTTAGGGTTATTTAGCCTTTAATAATGTTTGCAGTAATAAGCTTTCAAGAGACAGTAAGAGATAAAGATGATATATATAAACTAAACTGATTAAATAACCTAGGTATCATATAAAATAATATTATCATTTTTAGGTTGTTGCTTTTCTTTGTATCTGTTTTCTGCAGTTTACTCTACCTATTTTCTTCGTTTTTTAAAAAAAAAACAAACTTTTTTTAAACAATTTTTACAATTGATTTGAGAGAGAGAAAGGGAGAGAGAGAGAAACATCGATGATAGGTTGTCTCCTGAACTCACCTGTACTGTCCCCACCAGGGGTAAAACCCAAAAGCTGGGTATGTGCCCTGACTGGAATTGAACCCACCACCTTCTGGTGTACAGGTCGATGCTCCAACCCATTAAGCCACACTGTTCAGGGCTTATTTTCTGTTGCTATTCATTTAGTGTATACAGAAATTAAAAAGTATCATGTTTTGATAATTTGAGAATGTATCTTGAGGCCACTGAACATTCACTGATGACAAAAATACAAGAGAGGTACCATTATTTAATACTTAATGAATTTTAAACATAAGAATTTCAGTGAGTGACAATAATATTACATTTGGTGGGAAATTATGTGGATTTTTAATGTAATAGTGAAAAATACCCCAAAAATGAATATTTATCATTCTAATAGTTTACTCATCTGATTCCACATTGTTACAGATATGTCATTTAAGGAAACAGAACAAAGCCTATTAACCTTATTTAATCATAGCCACGGACTAATAAAAACATAAATCCAAAATATAAGCTAGTGACATGCTTATTTTACTTTAATATAGTTCAGTGTGGAATAACAGTGTTTGGGCATAAAAATGGAATTCACGTGTGCTAGCCCTGAAAGCCCTAGTGGATACTCCAGACATTCAGGATCATGCCTTACGAAGAATGTTAACCAGACTATACAACGACTGAAGCTCAGCATGGAATCATTCTAATCCCTGACAGTTAAGATGGTCTGGTTTAGTAGTGTGCCTAGCCTACTGCATGTGAGAAAGAAATGTAAATTTTGTATCAGGAAAAAAGAAAAAGATCATTCAAAATCACATATTATATTCACATTATGTTTATATATAATATTTGATTTTGTCTCAATAAGCTATAAATAGAAAGAAACTTCCTCAAACTAATAACAGATATTTGAAAAATCCTTACAGGTAACATATTAATACAGTTCAGTGTGGAATACCAATGTTTTAGTCAACAAAGGACCACATATAGGATGGTGGTCCCATAAGTTTATAATGTAACTGAAAAATTCTTATTGTCTTGTGGCTTTGTAACCTTCATTGGGTTGTAGCACAAGGCATTACTCACGTGTTTATGGTCATAATAGAATAAACAAATTTGCTGTGCTGTCAGTTGTATGAAAGCATAAAACAGTACAATTATGAACAGTACATGATACTCGATAATGATAATGAATGACTTTGTTACTGGTTTATATATTTACCACACTATACTTTTCAATAGTATTTTAGAGTATACTCTCTCTACTTATAAAAAAATTTGTTGTAAACAGTTTGCTGTGTTGTTCTGGCTGAGCCTCATACCTCTTATGTTTACTGCATCTCTTAATGTACATTTTCTCTCATGTTTGATTTAATCTTGTATTTTGTATAGTAAAATGCTGTGCAGGCTTGCAGCCTGGGAGCAAAAGGCTATACCAAACAGCCTATGCGTGCCGCGGGCTACGCCACCAAGGCCTGTGCAGGTACACTCTACTATAATCACAAGACGACAGAATCACCAAACAACGCATTTCTCAGAATATGTCCCTGTCTCATTAGGTGGCACATGATTGTACATTTAAATATAGACTTTATAAATACTTAAAGCCAAACCATAAATTAACCTTTCAAAATTTCACATCAGGGAGACATATCAAGATGGCGGCGTAGGCAACAGCTGCACCCGCCGCCTCCCACAAGCACATCAAAATCACAACTAACACACAGAACCACCGTCACTCAGAGCCTCCTGAGATCCGGCTGCACAGAAGCCCTACAAGGAGGGAGCTGAAGAGGCACTGAGAGCAATAGGAGGGGTGGAGACACGGGCGGGTAGGGGATGAATCACGGAGACTCGGCAGTGGGCCCACACCCAGTGAGGCGGTTTAAACCCAAGAGGGAATCTCGGTGGCGGTTTCCCGGAGGAATGAGGGGTCCCAGCCCCCCAGCAGGCCCCCAGCCCAGGGCTCCAGGCCGGGAAGAGACGTCCCCACACCTCCGGGCTGTGAAACCAGCGGGGACTGTCCCTGAGGGTCCCGGAGGCTGCGGGAGCCCCAGCAGCTCCTCCTAAAGGGCCCGGCGCGGACTCACTCGGACGCTCCCTCTGAGCCCAGCGCCGGGCAGCAGCCTGAAAGGACCTGGGACACTCGGGGGGGAACTAACCTGCCTGAAATCCGGGCGAGAGCTGGAGGGGCGGCTTCCTCCCAGGCAGAAGGGCTGGCGGAGGCCATGGCTCCTTGGCGAGTCCTCCCCGCACACAGCCGGCAGGCAGGCGCCATATTTGAATCACCAGCACCTGACTCCCACCTTTGGCCCCGCCCCGTGATTCCCGGAGGCCCCGCCCCTCCCCACCTGCAGCGCATCCAGGCCATTTCCAGGGGCTTTTCTGTGCAAGTGGCCTCTGGAGGCTCTTGCTTAGGACTTTTCTAAAATCTCTCAAACAAGCAGCAGCAGGCCCCATACGGCTTGATAAGCGGCCCCAGGGCTGGCACTAGCGGCAGCCTGCACTGGCTCATAGCTTGGCCTCTCCTGGACACCTCCAAGCCCAGCACAAGTAGCAGCCAACCACGGTTTGCTGTGTAGCTCATGCTGGGTGGCCCTGGGCAAGGCACTGGCACAGGCTGACTTTGCACCTCCCCAGAGGCCCAGAGACAGTGCACCCAGTGGTCAGACTTGACCCCGCTGGATTACAACCCTACCACATCCATGGGTGACACACTCAAGGGGTGCACTTGGTGAACACCAAAGCTCCACTGAAGTAAATCCTGATCCATAGGGGTGTCTACAGCACAGAAGCTCTTTGGCTGTAGTAGCAGCTGGTCCTCACAGCTGATTGGCCTGGGGGGTCAATTCCTCCCAGGGACGCCAACAGCAACCAAGGCTCAACTACAACAGTACAGTGCACACAGCCCACACAGGGGAGCACCTAGAAGGCCCAGCTCAGGTGACTGGGAGGCTGAGCCACTGGACTCTACAGTACACCTACTACACAAAGCAACTCTACAAGGTCCAGGAGACATAGCAGCTCTACCTAATACATAGAAACAAAAACCTGAAAGCAGCCAAAATGTGGAGGCAAAGAAACATGTCACAAAGAAAAGAACAGAAGAAATCTCTAGAAAAGGAACTAAATGAAATAGATCCAAGGAAGCTAACAGATACAGAGTTCAGAATTTTGTTTATAAGGATGTTTAAGCAGACTATTAGGGAAATACTGAGAAAATTGATAACATAATAAAGTACCAATTTGAAATGAAGGCTACACAAACTGAAATGAAGAACAATTTACAGGGAGTCTACAGTAGAGTAGGGGACACTGAGATCAAATCAGCAGTTTGGAAGGTGAGGAAACAAAAAACACCCAACCAGAAGAGCAAAAATAAAAAATAATCCAGAAACATGAAGATAGTATAAGGAGCCTCTGGGACAACTTCAGGAGGCCAACATTTGTATTATTGGGGTGTCAGAAGGGGAAGGAAGAGAGCAAGAAATTGAAAATCCATTTGAAAACATGATGACAGAAAACTTCCCCTACCTGGGGAAAGAAATAGACTTACAAGTGCAGGAAGCACAGAGGGTCCCAAACAAGAGGAACCCAAAGAGGCCCACAGCAAGACACATCATAATTAATATGCCAAAGGTTAAAGACAAAGAGAGAATCTTAAAAGCAGCAAGAGAAAAGCAATTAGTTACCTACAAGGGAGCACCCATATGACTGTCAGCTGATTTCTCAACAGAACCTTGCAAGCCAGAAGGGAGTGGCAAGAAATATTCAAAGTGATGAAAAACATGGAACTATAGCCAAGATTACTCTACCCAGCAAAGCTATCATTTAGAATTGAGGGTCAGATAGAGCTTCACAGATAAGAAAACACTAAAGGAGTTCATCACCACCAGACCAGCACTGCAGGAAATGTTGAAGGGTCTTCTTTAAGAAGCTAATGAACAAAAGTATCTGACAAACTAAATAGATCCAGAGACATTGACGCATGCAACAGATGATCATATTTCAGAGGAATGAGGGAAGTGGGGTGGAGGGTGGGAAGAGATTAACCAAAGAAGTTATATGCATAACCCATGGGCACAGTTAATAATGGGGTGAAGGCCTGGGGAAGGAGTGGGAGCAAAGTGGAGAGGGTCAATTGAGGGGGGAGTGGGACACCTGTAATATTTTCAACAATAAAGATAAATTTTTAAAAAATTTTTGCATAAAGTGAAATTCCTTCTCATCCACATATATGTATTTGTACATTTTAAATCCTATACTTCTATGGTCTGCATATAGTTCATGAATCATGATCCCCTACCCTCCCCCACTCCCTGCCCCACCTTATTACATCAAACATTCAACAATTCATAGACTGGTCCTCACTCCTAGAAGTTTTCTCATCACCTTCCAGGGCTAGGCTATTTGGTAGAAGCCCTGTCCTAACCTTAAGATTTTATCTCAGGCCCAGCCAGCCATGGCTCAGTGGTTGAGCATCGAGCTAGGATCCAGGAGATCATGGTTTGATTCCTGGTCAGGGTACGTACCGGAGTTGCAGGCTTGATCCTCAGCAGGGGGTATGCAGGAGGCAGATGATCAATGACTCTCTCATCATTGATGCTTCTATCTCTCTCTTTCTCCTTTCCTCTCTCTGAAATCAATAAAAGATATATTAAATATATATGTATATTTTATCTCAGGTCAAATATCTTGATCCATTCTCTACTTTTGCTGTTGTAGCTGGAGCCAATTTTATACATTCCAAGATTTGCTCAATTCCCTTTACCCCAGTTCTGCTTACTGGTACCACTGCCATTGGTAAACCATGTTCAGGACCAACAGAGTTAAGAAGTTCTAAGAAATGGAACAAGATAGTAAGTTGGGCACCAAATTTCTCTGTATACACATAATTCCTTAATAAGTGCAGTTTGTTCTTGTGGATCTAGGAATTTTCTAATGATCTATAAGAATATGTAGAAATAATTGCATTATTTCTAAGCTATGGATGTGACATTTAAGTGCAGGAATGGCAAAGCAGTCACTATTTAAAAATTCTGCCTGAACACACTGAGGCTTCACTTTTTCTCTCCTTGATAATCATAATATGTGAAACTCTACTATAAAAAGAATCACTCCACTGACTATGAGAAAGCTGTCAAACATGAAAGGAATTTCTTCTTTTCTACAAGAAAGGAAATAACACAAAAATGACAGGTGCCAAGTATCATCAAATAATAAAATAGATTTACAAATTTTTGAAGCTCTTTCTTCTTTCAGATTTTGTCAAGATATGTTACCTCATTTCATTGTTTGGCAGGCGGACATCCTTCAGCAATATGTTGGATGGTAGGAGATATTCCCTGAACAATTATTTAGATTCAAGAAAGGCTAGCAGGAGTGAAGGTTTTCTTTGACAAATTAATGATTTAAGTTTGCACTTCTGAGTATTAGTATTAGGTTAAATTAAATCAGGGATACCCCCAATTTTTAAAAAATCAAAACTGATCAAGACCAATTTAAAATGAAAAATAGTCCAATGCAAAAGTAAACATAATGATCAAAAGAGGAATAAATTAAATTTAGAATATTTTCAAAAAACAAAATAGATTCAACCTTTTGCCTGATAACTGATATATAAGAGTATGCTCTCATTCAACAAATTCTGGACAAGCATTTAGACACATAAATGAAGACACTGAATAAAAAATTAAAACACATTCAATTATTTATGGTTTTCACTGATAATAGCAGTGTGTTGATGTTTTTTGTATAAATATAAATAGCAAAACATACATTGCTATGGTCTATATATTTTACCAGGGACAGCTATTTTCATTAATCCCACATTAATGTGTTCTCAGAAATTCCACATGATAAAAGCTTACTATAATCTATCAAATTGCTAATAGAAGTAAGAGCACAAACATTGTGAAGCACAGTAAATTTATGATACAGTCTAGGATACTGCCTTGGTCATGTGGGGCTGCTATAACAAAATACCATAAATTCTGTGGCTTATAAACAACAGAAATTTATTTCTCCCAGGTGTGGAGGCTGGAAGTTTGAGATCAGAGTACCAGCATGGTAAGATTCTGGTGAGAACCCTCTTCAGGTTGCAGATTGCTACTTGTATTCTTCAAAGGCAGGTAAGCAGAGACAGAAAGCAAGCTCCCTACTGACTCTTAAAAGGACGCTAATCCCATTTATAAGGGCTCCACCCTTATGACCTCATTTAATCCTAATTATCTCACTAAGGCCCCACCTCCTATTCCATCATATTGTGGGGGTAAAGTTTGGAGGGCACAAACATCCCCTTCATAATAGATACCATACATAATTCCTTAAAAAGTGCAATTTATTCATGTGATTTCAGCAATTTTCTAATGATATTTAAGAATGTAGAATGGTAGGCAGTTAGACAGACATGAGCAGAGGAAGGATGATGGGCCAGGTACAGAAAGTCACCAAGGTGAAAAGCCCTGGGTCCCTAGCAAAGGACAATTGTAGGGTAGGACCTCACCCTCAGTGTGATCTTTCCTCCTCTAGCATATTACTGGTCATTGGGTTTGGACCCCCTAATATTTTCTCCCTAGAGATAACAACTAGGCCTCAGTTGTATTTCAGCTCCAGGCCCAGAAGAGCAACAAAACAGCCACAGCTGACCTCAGGACCAGCTGCATTAGATAATAACACCACCAACCCCACCCCAATCCCATGAACCGTGGTGCGAACCAATCAATCAGTGGAAACCTAGACCCTGAAAAGACACAACTGGAAAGCTGCTGAATATTCTATTGAGATCTTCCTCTGGGACCTCCCTAAGATCTCCACCCTTAAAACCCTGAGGACTGAGGATCTAGAGCACTCCCCCTTCCAGGAGCACACCCATGACTTTCTCTTTCTTTTCCCCTTCCCCCTCCTCCCAAGCCCTTACCATTAGCTTCTCCACTCCCAAGCTCCAAAGGCCCTTCCTTTACCTCTATAACTTGTTTCCTAAGCTCACTTTTTCTACAAATTACCTCTACCTCTGTGATTTTACAAATAAATGTTCTCTTACAGTTTTAGTCTTGACTCTAAATTCTTTCCTAGCCAGAGCTCAAGTACCAAGATTGCTGAGCCCAGGTCCACTGTGACCTTATGGGTCTAACACCTGGTGCCATTACTGTGACCTACAATAGTAGGAATACTTGCATTAAATGACTAAGCCATGGGTTTGACATTTAAGTGCAGATATCACAAGGCAGTCACTGTAAAAGAATGAAATAAGTCTGGAATTAACACAATAGTTGTAAGAATTTTTGCAGTATGGGGATTCATGAAACATCTGTTGTTGGTTGGTGTTTTTTGTTTGTTTTTTAGTTGGTTGGTTATTTTTTAAAGCATCTGCAGACAAGATTTTTTTCTACAATCCTTGATTTTTGTCTGTAATTCTTGATGAAAAGTGTAAAACAACCTCTTATCTTCTTAAACTAAGTTTTACAATCAGGTATCTTTGTCAGGGTTAAGAATCTTGTATGGGTATCAGTCAAAAACAAACAGGAGTTTAGAAAAAGAATAATATCAAGAGTTAAATTAAGTTCTCATGGAAGACAAAATGATGACCTACAAAATTACCAGAAGTTACACTAAATATTCTTTTTATATCTTAGAGGGTTTAATTGAATTTTAGGTACATATCTCTAAAGAATGTTCATTCAGGCCATTCAGGAAAAGAGGTCTGCTCAAATAGTTAGGAAATTATGTGGTTTTTTCCAAAGAATAAATATCAAACAAACAGATGATGTAGGATGGTAAAAAGCACCATGGTCAAGTCTTTTGTTATGGGCATTATAACAAATGATGGATACATAGATTGAAAGATGATAAGATAGATACAGATAGTTGTGTAAAGTGGTGTAAATAGGATTAGATTAATATTACTTTATTCCAAGGAACAGACCTAGGAAAATAAGTAGAAATAATAGGATGTGCAGACTAATGCACTATAAAAAGAGAGGCATATTGCACACTGTCTCTAACTCTCTTGCATAGACAAGACAATGAATTGTCTACATTTAAAGTATTAAGAATGAAACTATATAGCTATTTCTTAGTTTTATTATATAAAAGGGACACTTAAATTATGTTGGAATTTGAACTATATATTCTTTTTTTTTTTTTTTAATATATCTTTATTGATTTCAGAGAGAGGAAAGGAGAGGGAGAGAGAGATACAGAAACATCAATGATGAGAGAGTCATTGATTGAGCCCACAACCCAGGCATGTGCCCTGACTGGGAATTGAACCCTGATCCCCTGGATCCTAGGTTGATGCTCAACCACTGAGCCACGACTGGCCAGGCTGAACTATATATTTATTAAAGTCTGTTTTAAATCCAAAAAAAAGTGTTACTTGCAACATGGTTTCTACATAATAAAAAGAGTAGGCTTTTTTTTATTATTATTATTTAACACATAAAAAGAACAGACAAATGGCTATTCAAGAGATTAATATGATTCAATGATAATGAAAAGCAAACCAGATCCAGCAATACATTAAAAAGATCATACACCACGACCAAGTGAGATTTATCCTGGGAATGCAAGGCTGGTATAATATTTGCAACTCAATAAATGTGATACATTATATAAACAAAATGAAGGACAAAAATCATATAATCATATGATCATATCAATAGATGCAGAAGAAGCATTTGACAAAATCCAACACCTATTTTTTATAAAAACTTTCAGCAAAGTGGGAGAGTGGGATCATACCTCAACATAATAAAGGCCATATATGACAGACTTACAGCCAACATCATACTCAGTGGGCAAAAACTAAAACCATTTCCCTTAAAATCAGGAACAAGACAGGGTTGACAAATTTCACCACTCTTATTCCACATAGTACTGGAAGTCCTTACCACAGCCATTAGAGGGGAAGAAAACATAAAAGTTATCCAAATTGGAAAGGAGGAAGTAAAACTGTCATTATTCACAGATGACATAGAAAACCCTAAAGACTCTACCAAAGTACTACTAGATTTGATAAATGAATTCAGCAAGGTAGCTGAATACAAAATTAACACCCAGAAATCTATGGCACTTTTATACACCAACAATGAACTCTCAAAATGAGAAAATTTTTTTTAAAAATACCACTTACCATTGCAACTAAAAAAATAAGATACCTAGGAATAAACTTAACCAAGGATGTAAAAGACCTGTACTCGGGAAACTACAGGACACTGAAAAAAGAAATAGAGGAAGATTTAAACAAGTGGAAGAATATACTGTGCTCATGGATTGGAAGAATTAATATCATTAAAATGTCCATACTACCCAAAGCAATCTATAGATTCAATGCAATTCCTATTAAAATACCAACAGCATATTTCACAGACCTGGAACAAATATTCCAAAAATGTATATGGAACCAAAAAAGACCCCAAATCACAGCAGCCATCTTGAGAAAGAAGAACAGAGTGGGAGGGGTCACTTTACCAAATATCAAACTGTACTACAAAGCCATTGTAATCAAAACAGCCTGGTATTGGTACAACAGCAGACATTTAGATCAATGGAACAGAACAGAGACCCCAGGAACAGACCCACACCATTATGGTCAGTTAATGTTTGACAAAGGAGGCAAGAGCATCCAATGGAGTAAAGACAGTCTCTCCAATAAATGGTGCTGGGAAAATTGGACAGGTGCGTGCAAAAAAAAAAAAAGAACCTAGATTAGCAACTTACTCCATACACAAGAATAAATCCAAAATAGATAAATGACTTAAGTGTAAGTCACAAAACTTAAAAATCCTGGAAGAAAACATAGGCAGTAAAGTCACAGAATCTCATGTAGTGGAATTGTCAGTGATACATCTCCTAGGGCAAGAGGAATAAAAGAAAAAAACAAAACAAATGGGACTACATTAAACTAAAAAGCTTCTGCACAGCAAAAGATATCAGCCTCAAAATACAAAGAAACCCCACGGCATGGGAGAACATATTTGCCAAGGATGTATCTGATCAGGGGCTAATTTCCAAAGTGTACAAATAACTCATACAACTCAACAAGAGGAAGACAAACAATCCAATTAAAAAATGGGCAAAGGCCCTGAATAGACACTTCTCCAGAGAGGACATACGGATGGCCAAGAGACATATGAAAAAATGCTCAACTTCACTAATCATCAGAGAGATGCAGATTAAAACCACAATGAGGTATCACTTCCCACCTGTCAGAATGGCTGCCATCAACAAATCAACAAACGACATGTGCTGGCGAGGGTATGGAGAAAAGGGAACCCTAGTCCACTGCTGGTGGGAATGCAGACTGAGGCAACCACTATGGAAAACAGTATGGAGGTTCCTCAAAAAATTAAAAATGGAACTGCCTTTTGACCCAGTAATCCCACTTCTAGGAATATATCCTAAGAATCCTGAAACACTAATCAGAAAGAATATATGCACCCCTATGTTCATAGCAGCACAATTTACAATAGCTAAGATCTAGAAACAGCCCAAATGCCCATCAGTAGATGAGTGGATAAAAAAGCTGTGGGACATTTACACACATGGAATACTACGCAGCTGTAAAGAAGGATCTCTTACCCTTTGGGACAGCATAAATGAACCTGGAGAATATTATGTTAAGAAAAATAAGCCAGGCAAAGAAAGACAAACATCACATGATCTCACTTATATGTGGAATCTAAAGAACTTAATAAACTGATGAACAAAATAGATTCAGTGACACAGAAGCATGGAACAGACTGAGGGATCTTATAGGGAAGGTGGGGGTGAGTGGGAAGAGATTAACCAAAGAATTTATATGCATATATACATAAGCCATGGACACGGACAATGGTGTGAAGAAGGCCTGGGGAGGGGAATGGGTGTGAAGTGGAAGGGGTCAACTGGGAAAAATGGGGACATCTGTAATACTTTCAACAATAAAGATAAATTTTTTTTTAAAGTAAGTCTCAAAAAAAAAAGACAATGGCTGGAAGTAAGAAAAAATATTTTTTTTCAGTGATATATAAGTAAAGCCAATAAACAGTGCATTTATGTAAATTTAAATAAAATTTCTACATTATCTTGGAATTTTTAGCTGAAATTCGTTTCAGAAAGTTTTATTCAAATAACAGTTGAACTGAATCAAATGACTGTAATCACTGATTTCTTTTGTTTTTGCCCAGGATACCAGTAACCACTTAATAATATACCTGTTAGTTTGGAAGCTTATGTTTTTATGTCTTTTCAGCTGAATATATCTGTGAGCAAACTTAAGATTTTTTAAAGTAATCTTGGTCTTTAGTTAATTAATGTAAGAGCAATAGATTTTGCTCATGCATGTTCCTTTTCCTAACCTTTAAAATGTCCATCCCAATTGAAGGCCTCATCTCAAGCATTACTCATCACACTATCAAGAAAAACAAGCTATAGAATAAAGCTTGGCTTATTTTACATTTTCTTTAAATGTGTCATTTTGTTGGCCTCTACATTTATAAGTATTTGAATATCACTAGATGGTTAAGCATTTGAAACTCATGAAAAATTTATAATATTGGCTTCAAGACTAAAATGTTTAAACCTCATCAATGATATAAGCCAAATCTGGGCAAAGCCATCAATCATAATACCTAGATCTTAAAGTTGTATTATATAAAAGGAATTCTTGTTATTATTATTCTTTAATTATATAACTATTTCTTAAAGTTCTTTTAAGAAAATTTAGGTATGGCATATGGCCATTTTCCATGTTACAGTAGAGGAATTGATTAATTACAAAAGAAACCAACTTTTCAAAAGGAATTAAAGTCTATATACCAAGTCAATTTTATGTTATGTTATTACAGAAGAAATATAGTTTCAAATATGACTGCTCTAATTAAACTGTAATATTTTCCCTTGTTTTCTCCCTCATCTTAAGAAAATATTTCTGCCCTGGCCAGTTTGGCTCAGTGGCTAGAGTGTCAGCCCTCAGACTGAAGGGTTCCGGGTTTGATTCCAGCCAAGGGTACATACCTCAGTTCCATGCTCAATCCCTGGCCCCAGTTGGGGTGAGGGCAGGAGGCAAGCAATCAATGTGTCTTTCTCACATCAATGTTTTGTGTGTTTTTTTCCTCTCTCTCTCTTCCACTCTCTCTGAAAAACAATGGACAAAATATCCTCCAGTGAAAATTTTTAAAAAAAGCCTTCCATATTAAGTTGCATATTTGACTAGCCTTCCCAAAAGTAAGAATAAGGTAAGGGGAGTTTAAAATATGCTGAAGTATGTATTAGATTTGTATATCTGCTTGAGTGACAAAGAGAGAAAGAAAAAAAAAACAAAACATTTTTCTGTAAATAAATATTTTTCTCTTAGATTTGAAGCTTTTATTTTTGTGGTTAGAAATAATTATGAAAGACCATAATGCTCCTGTTGGATTTTATAAGTTTAAATATAATGTGATTTAATTTTAATAATATTTGATGTATTGCTTGGTCTTACTGGGTAATTCCTATGTATATTGGTATATTTGTAGCATTTTTAATTCTTGGATATCTGTACTAAAATATTCACATTGTAGCTAAAATATGCCACAAGCAAAAGTCAATAAGAGGAAAACTATTTTATTGAATAAAATATTATTGAATTCTGTTTCTCTTAAAAAAGAAAGAGAAAGAAAGAAAAGAACCTATATAACCCACAAAGCCAAAAATATATACTGAAGGTGTATGCTGACCCTGATTTAGAGGAAAGTTTTTAGAGAAGCCTGTGGACAGTGGTGCCTGCCTGTGCAATTCTATCAACTTGCTGCTCTACCGATCAACCAAGAATAACTACTGTATTGACATATCGGGTCCATCGTACTCAGATCTACATGCTAGTCTACAGGTTAAATTGGGGATCCTTAACATATATTCAAATGTTCTAGAAATGGGTGTTATTGAAACTTCCAGATAATCTCTGATTGATATCTTTGGGTTTCACTGAGTTATAAAAAGTAAATTCACTATCCTGAGGTATTGGCTCTCGGAGGAACAACTCACTCTTCTTATCTCCTCTCTCTTTAACAGACACACTTAATGTGTACAATTCAATAGATATTAGCCAAATTGTAACAAACCTACACTTTATTTCATTGTTCTATCAGTTAGCAGTCAAACAGGGAGGCAGAACACTATGAGTTTCGTGGACTATTAAATGGAAAAAGTTTGTGTGGTTTCTTTAATTGAAATTTGACCAAATACTACCTATGGATGTGCTGGGGCTATAAAGTTCCGAAAGGGAGCTGAAGAAAGCCTTTATCAGCATGGAGCTTACAAGAGGCTAGAGCCCTGGAATGGAAACTTGAAGAAGACTACTGTAGAAGTCTATGGAGTTTGTTGGTTTTCTATCGATATCCCCACTCCCATGGTAAGTTTGCTGCAAAATATCTGGTGTAGGCCTGAGTCACTATTGGTCAGCAAGACCAGCGCTTAGGAATCAAGACGTGATAGGTGAAACTGAAAGCCAAGTGTAAATGAGTTGGCAGGCCACTGTACATTTATTCGTCACAGACTCTAACCAACAGCAGTCAGCACGCCTTCCTGACTGCTGCTTTCTCATGCATGTTTCTCTTGTAACCAAACCAAAACAGGAATCATACACTAAAAAGAATGCTGGAAAACATAGTTCAGATATACCTAAGTAGACAGTCTTAAGCCACGGCATTGATTGTGTTTGAAAGAGCAATACAATTTAAAATATTTTAAATTGTATGTATTATGTGTGTGTATGTGTCTGTGTGTGTGTGTGTGCGTTATAATAAGTCATTAATGAAATAGATATTTCAGGTCATTTTAAGGAACTCACCAATAGTAATAGAAGTTTTATAACATAACAACTGAGAGCATATTATATATAAATATATGATGTCCCTAAAAAATGTACACACTCCTTAACAGCTGATAGTTCAATTTTGAAAATGAAATGTATTTTAATAAACACTGCCTTTATAATTATTCAAAGTATGTGTATACATTTTTTGGGACACCCTATATATAATATACGTAATTCATATTAGATATTTACTTGAATGTCTTAATTGATCACAAAATATACTAAATAGAACAATATGTAATTCTAAAATTCTGATTTTACCTTTCAAATGTTTTGGAAAAAATAAATTTGAAAGCGATACAATCAGTTTTAAAGAATGGATAAAATATAACTAATGCTCAGTAATAGTAACGATATTTCTATGCCATAGTAAAAATTTCTTATATGGTCTAGGTCCTTATTAAAAGGTTATTTTTTTCTCCTCTCATCAATAAACAATGAATGTGGTTGTTTTCCTATATAAATAAATAAACAAACAAACAAACAAATAAATAATATATTTGTGCTTTTTATTAATTATTGTTCCCTAAAATAAAAATAAAGGCAATTGAAATCAAAAGAGAAAATTTTAGAGGCTGTGGTTTATGCTTGTACATCCACCGAAAATCATAAAGATGAAAAGAGAAGAAATATTCTGGTATGTAAGGGCAGAACTTACGTCTTTTTTTTTTTTTTTAATATATCTTTTATTGATTTCAGAGAGAGGAAGGGAGAGGGAGAGAGAGAGAGAGAAAAACATCAATGATGAGAGAGTCATGGATCAGCTGCAGCCCGCAACCCGGGCATGTGCCCTGACGGGGAATCGAACCCCGATCGCCTGGATCCTAGGTCGACACTCAGCAGCTGAGCTACGCCCGGCCGGGCAGAACTTACGTCTTAATAGAGCAGCTTCTTATGCATTTGATTGAAGGAATATGAGGAGGGCAGGGAAGTCATGTTCCTAAAGTAATTTCTCACTGAAACTATAACTGGTATTCACAATTAGCAATTTTTTTGGTGTTTTTTTTTTTTTTCATTAAGCCAAATATTATGTGCCCTATTGAAATTTAAATATATCCAGAAGAAGAATTGAACAGTACTCATAGTATTAAATATATTATTCATATCTTCCATTAGTTCATTCACACATTCATCAAATATGCAAATATGGATTGACTAGTTTGTGAGAGGAGGCATAGTAGAAAGGAAGGAACAGAAAAAAAGAAATGAAGGTAAATAAGTAACTGATTTATATATTTTTCTTTTTAATTTTTTGGTGTGGTTTTATTTATTTTTCAATTTATTTTGTATCTTTTATGAAAGTATTATTGAGAAAATCTAGCTAATAGTTTATATTTTTTACAACATGGTTTACCCACAGTGTGCATCTAGCAAGCACATCTATATGAAAGAAATCAGTATGTTACAAAGGATCTCAGAGTTATTCTAAATTGCTTTCACAGGCTCCTCTTTCAAATGTTTGTTCAGACCAGAAGCAATGTGTAGGCTATTTTAAATGCCAGAATTATATGATAATTCTGCAATAAAGGTTCTATTTCTATCTTATAAGTACTTAAGTATATTTACTGAAGGACACTCATTGAACAGATTATTTGCAGATTTTAATGTTCTCTAACTGGGTGTTATTCATTGATCTTTACTTTTTTCCCCCTGTATGTTGCATTGTTGATTAAAGGGAATTGTGATTTGAGATGCAGCATTGCCACTTTCTGTTTTAAAGAACAGAAAATATCACTGCTATTTATTTTCTAAAAGGACTGAAATGTGTGGAATGACAAGAAATCCATCTGACCTGCTACTCAGCAGCTGCACATAAACATTATGTTAAAAGTATCTAACTGTAATCAATTGTAAAGTTACTTCTAAAAGAATTTTCATTGTCGTTTATCCACTCAAACCCTACAGCTGCTTTATCAACTAAGTTTATGTAATATTCTAAATCCTTTATTGTCATTTCAACAGTCTTCACAGCATCTTCACTATGAGTAGGATCTATTCTCAAGAAACCACTTTCTTTGCCGACTCATAAGAAGTACTCCTCATCCATTAAAGCTTTGTCATGAGATTGCAGCAATTTTGTTACATCTTAAGGCTCTATTTCTATTTCTAGTTGCCTTGCTATTTCCACACATCTGCAGTTACTTTTTCCACTGAAGTCTTGGACTCCTCAAAATCATCCATAAGGGTTGGAATCAACTTCTTCCAAACTCGTCATTGTTGATATTTTTACCTCTTCCCGTGAATCATGAAGGTTTTTAGTGGCATCTAGAACAATGCATCCTTTCCAGAATGTTTTCAATTCACTTTGCCTGGATCCATCAGAGGAATTGCTATCCATGGCAGCTATAGCCTTACAAACTGTATCTCTTCAATAATAAGATTTCAAAGTTGATATTATTCCTCGATGCATGGACTACAGAATAGATGTTGCTTTAGCAAGCATAAAAACAACATTAATCTCATTGTACATCTCCATTAGAGCATAATAAAACAAAGTATACCTGTAGTGGTCAAATGAAAGCAACTTCAATATCCATCAACTGATGAATGCATAAGCAAAAAATGGAATACTATCCAGCTATAAAAAGGAATGAAGTACATGCCACAACATGAGTAAATATTTACAGTATTATGCTATGTGAAAGAAACCAGACACAAAAGATCACATAATGTATGACGATTCTATTTTGATGAAAGGTCCAGAATGGGCACATTGATCTAGGGAGAAAGGATATTAGTGGTTGGCAGGGGCTGGGTGACAAGGCCAATGATCAGTGACTTCACATAAGTATGGTACACAAGTTCTCTGTAATTTTCTCTGGAAATTCTCTAAATTAGATAATGGTGCTGCTTTTAATACTTTGTGAATACACTAAAAATTAATGACCTGTACACTTTAAAGTGGTTAAATGGTGAATTTATGGTATGTAAACTTCATCTCAATAAAATAATCTCACATCTTTATTAACATTTTATTCCACTGCTATTGCCCATTAAAAGCCCACATTCTTAACATTTCCTGCAGAGGGACTCTAACGCATCCACATTGTCCACCTGCTACTACTGCTTCCTTATACAACAACATTCCCATCCGGTCCATGGCTACCTTTTTGCTTAGCAAATTAGCTCCATACTTTCCTACTTGACATTCAAATCCCTCTAGCTACTGTCTGCTCCATAATTATCCAAGCTTGTATCCAAAACTCAAAAAGAAAATCGTCATACTAATCTCTTTACAGCCTACCTTAAGCGATTTAATTCCTATATCCCTGTAGTATATTGTCATTATTTCTAAGAATGACTTCAATCCTCTTATCTGCTTATAGAAACCTGAAGTTTACAAAGCATTTAATTGTTTCCATATACTTTTTAAAAAAACAATTGAATCCATATTATTCTCTTGTTTTTCTCAAATTAAATAATACACATTTTGTCTACTAATAATTTTAAGTTAATTACTTAAGTACGGAAAATGCATTGCAGAAACACCTATTATAATACCTAACTGGGATAGCTAGCTGTCAAGTAAGAGAAATCCTTAAACATAACGAGAGTACATGTGTGCAGAGAGTTTAACCCTGAAGCCGAAACTGACCTAATGTTACCTACCAGTGCCCCAAGGCCTAGAATTTTAATTTTATTAGTTCCATGCAGAGATCAAACGACAGCCCAGGAACCTGATTAACAATGGATGCTGAATTAGAGATACTTTTCAAATAGCCAGGGCAGAAAAAAAGTGACATTTTCTATGTGTAAACTAGAAAGCAAATGAGTAGGAGAGAGGGTAGGAGACAGGAGGACAGGGAGGGGATCAGGAGCAAGAGCAGGGAAGGAGCAGGAGGAAGAGAAGGAGAAGCACCTGCTAAGGGCCTGTTGGTGCCAGTCTTGGCTTTTTAAGACTTTACATGTTGCCCCGCTGGGCGTAGCTCAGCGGTTGAGCGTCGACCTAGGATCCAGGAGATCGGGGTTCGATTCCCAGTCAGGGCACATGTCCGGGTTGCGGGCTCGATCAATGACTCTCTCATCATTGATGTTTCTATCTCTCTCCCTCTCCTTTCCTCTCTCTGAAATCAATAAAGATATATTTAAAAAAAAAGAAAAGACTTTACATGTTAAATAATCTGTTTTGGATCATGTTAAGCTATAAAAGGAGGCTAGACACAAAAACTGATTCTGAAATTTTGAAAAAGTTATTTTTATTAGTCATTTCATTTTTGCATAAAACAACAATGCTAATATATAAATATGGGAAATGAGACATGAAAAAGGAGAGTTTTCCTTTTACTGGGTTATGGACAGTGACTAGTAACTGAGTACATCTAACAAGAGATGCAATAATTCGAGAGAAGAAAATTTGGACTGATTTTCTCAAAGACAGGTTGGATTCCAGGAAATTATTGAAAAGAACCCTCTGAAAGCTTCTGATATATAATTCATAATAATAATAAGAAGAATGCATAATAAGAACATTTTAAAACATCTATACTTGATGATTACAGGGGGGAAGGAGGAAGGCCGCTTAGAGAAATAATACCAGGAAAATGTACGTACAATATTTCTAGCATTTTTGTATCAGTTACAAGGTGACAGCATTGCTGTTAAATGGTGATAAGAGTTATTCATTTTGCTTCTAGAGATTCCACCTAGAGCGTGTTAGAGGATTACAGGAAGTAAAAGACACGCTAAGGTACGAAACAAAGGACAAAAACAGGCTAAACCCAATCCAAGACGGGTGGGGCAGGAAATCAAAATTGCTTAGTTTAAGGGGGGTGGGGGGAGAAATCTCTGGACCAGAAAAGAAATGTGAAAGGAAGAGTAATAAAGATCCTGCAATTAAATCCAACAAAAAAAGCAGAGCAAAAATGTGACCAGCTTAAAAAAGGGACATATTTTTAAAACTGTTATACCTAACTACAACGAGAAGAAAAATGAAAGAAAATAGAATACAGGAGCTGTGTTTCACAGCCACAGAAGAGTATACGGCAGAAAGTAATCTTTCTACTGTTTCTGAATTACCAAAGGTTTCCCGAGGCTTGGGTAATCAAAACCGATAGAAAGGCAACATTTCAAGGAAGAGCATCTGGCAGAAGTGGTGGTTCCCACTAGGTCCTGGTTCTGTAGGCAGGGGCAATGACAGCAGCTTCATTTAAAAAATGCACTAAGAATAAGTCTCGTGCTGAATCAAATGCAGATTCTCAAGGGAGGATTTCCCTATCATATATATATTATATACCTAAGAAACTCCACTCCAAAAATACCAGGGAGCAGATAGTGTAGCACAGAGTTAAAAATGCATTGGGTCTCTGAGGAAGGAGACAAACAGAAGAAAATACAGGACTTGAGATATGTAATAAAAGCACTCTGAATGGAGAGCTGGCTGCTACAGACACAATTTACTCTGCAGAGTGGAGCAAGAAAAGAAAATGTCATTTGACAGAATTCGCACATGATTTATCACTGAAGTGCCTGAAACAACAGACTCAAATAGAAATGGAAATTTGGAAGTTCTAAATAGGTAAGGTAGAGAATCCGACCAGAGTTAACGATTAAACGTTTCTAAAATTTTTAAGGAAAACATAAATATAGCAAAAATTGCTATGGACAGAGGATTTTTTTTTAACTCCTTTATATGATAAAGTGAACTTCCACACTTACTGATTTCGGACCCTTCCAATAAGGTTAAATTTTCCAGGTCCCTAACTGGCCCAAACTGTCATAGGCTCTGGAAGCTAAAGCAAACATTTTCCCAGCTCTCACAAGTTTCTATCTATTGCTTCTGCCAGACTTCATTGAGTCTCTGCTATCAACCTTTAAAAAGTAACATGTTGCCTGGCCAGCATGGCTCAGCAATTGAACATGGACCCAGGAACCAAGAGATCACAGTTTGATTCCCTGTCAGGGCACATGCGTGGGTTGTGGGCTGGATCCCCAGCAGGGGGCGCGCAGGAGGCAGCTGATCAATGACTTTCTCTCATCATTGATGTGTCTCTCTCTCTCCCCTTTCCTTTCTCTCTCTGATATCAATTTAAAAAACATATTAAAAAAGTAGCATGTTTCTGTATCCTTCTGTGGTTCTGAAAACATCATCTTGTTTGAAACTGGTTACAGTCATTCTTCCTTGGTTTTTCTGAATATCATAAGTGTAGGTGATAACTTGGACAGCTTTGTTTTGGAATCAAAAGCATGGGGCTTTTGAGAGTCTTGGTAGCAAAGCAATTCAACTTTGAGGTTCTAAATAAGCTGCCTCATAGTCACAGGAGAAAATTCAGGCTGCAGCAACTGAGGAAACAAAGCTGATTGAGGAATAAACCGTTTTGAACTTAACTCTCATTTATTGTACCAGGAAAGGAAATTATAGTCTTTGGCCTTAAATTTTTTTATAGGAATTTGATAACAGGGGAATATACTTATGCTCAAATTCTATCAATCTCATTTCTTGTTTGCATCCAAAAGAAGCAGTATTAATAAACATAAGTAAAAAAGACATTGGAAGAATATCAGGGATGCACAGAATCATGGTAACAGCAGTCTGAAAACTGGGCAGAAATGAAACTAATTCCTAGGTAGTCTTTCCTAGGCCTTCTATATTTCTGACTTCCCAACAATGATTGCAACCTCAACCAGACCCAATGTCTCTCCTAAAAAGTATTAAATTATATTATATCATTATATTAATTATATTGATATTAGTCTTATAAAATATTTTTACATTATATCTAGAAAAATTGTTGTTCCAGACAATAGGATTTTTTAAATTTTAATTTATTACAGCTGGTTTTCTAAAGAACATAAAGTTGGACATCTATTTCACTGCATATACAAAATAAATTCCAGATGGAGAAAAAAATTTACAAGCAAAACCAATTTAAAATAAATAAATAATAGATCACTGTGTATAAATTCTAAAAGTAGGGACTGCTTTCCTTATAATCACAGAATGTCAAGTATCTGTAAAAATAAAAGCACATATGTAAGCACAGAATATTTTTTTTCCCTTAAAGTTTTTTGTTTGTTTTCGTTGTTGTTTAAAATATTACACATGTCCCTTTTTCTCCCCAATGACCCATTCCACCCCATCCCATCCCCCTCCCCAGTCCCTCTCCTCACCATTGTCCATGTCCTTGGGTTAGCACAGAATATTTTAACATATCTTGGCCAGATATACAATTACTGAAAAAAATTGGAAATTGATTTAAGGAAGAATTTTGATATGATTGACACACAATAATTAGCATCCATACTAATGATAAAGTCCTTACAAAAGGTCAAAAAACAAAACAAACACTCAAAAAACAATCCCTATCCTTAAAGAGCAATTTATATTATTTTAAATCATTAAGTTTTAGGGTATTTTTTAAAGAGAATTAACTGGAAAAATTCCATATCCTATAAATTAAATGTTGCATCATAAGATATAATGATACTTAATTTCACTAAGTACTGCTACTAAATATGTGCTCCTGAATATCTGGATGATTTTGACAGTAATAGCAGTGAAAAAAATTTGCTACTTTCTCACATTTAAATTAACACCTTTGGAGATAACTTTCTAATATTTTTTTATGTAATAGATATGTTGTGGAACAATTTATTGTTTTATTTTGTATTTCTCTGATTACAAATGTAACTGCCCATTCCTTTCTGCATTTACTAACTCTTTGATTTTTTTATTATGTCATTTGTTTATCCATAAAATTTGCCTATTATTCTTTTGATTTTTCTTTGTCTTATTGATTTACAGATATTCCTTGCTTTTTTAGATATAATGTTGTGTCGTGTTTAACTGTTGCAACTATCTTACTCAGTTATTCAATGGTTATTTATTTTTTTTAATTCTCACCCAAAGATATTTTTCCATTGCTCTTCAGAGACTGAGAGAGAGAGAGAGAGAGATTGATGTGAGAAGGGCATATTGACTGGTTGCTTCTCTCCACGACCTGTGCCAAGATGGAGCCTGCAGCTGAGGTCCATGCCCTTGGCCGGAATTGAACCCGGGACCCTTCAGTCCAGGGAGCAATGCTCAAACCACTGAGCAACACTGGTTAGGGCACAATGGTTTTTGTTTTTTTAAATACATGTCTTTATTGATTTCAGAGAGAGGAAGGGAGGGAGAGAGAAAGACAGAAACATCAATGATGAGTCATTAATCGGCTGCCTCCTGCACACCCTCCACCAGGGATCAAGCCCAAAACCCAGGCATGTGCCCTGACCAGGAATCAAACCACAAGCTCCTCAACCACTGAACCACACTGGCCAGGCTGCACGATGGTTATTTCTGACTTGTCTCTTCTGAAGTAAAAACCTTAATTTTGATATTCTGAAACCTCTATCTTTTTTTCTCTATATATATTATGCTTCTGCTTTCCAACTATTCATTAAAAGTTTTTTTTTTCCCATTCCATGTTCACTTGCTGCCATTCTATACTTTTTTTTTCTATTTGCTGTATCTTTTACACTTAGTCATTTTATTTAAATTTTACATTTATTTATGTTGTGATTTTCAACAAGGACCTTTATTACTTTATAAAGAAATAATTATTTAAAAGCTGTGAATTTTTAAACGTCCAAACCAGTCTATTTCCTATCTTCGATTCTTTCAATATAGCTAGAATCATCAAACTCTCTTTGATATCTATATATTAGCAGGCAAGGAGTTCTAGTGGTATGACTTGCAAAAAAATATTTATTATATTTATTCACATATTTTAAACACAATTTCTTTTCACTTTATTTAAATATATATATAAAATATGTGAATAAATATATGTGTGTATCTTATTGTACTTAATATTAAAGACATCAGTGAAAAAATATCAGAATTATCCACCAATTCAGGACTTGCTTAATTACACAGAGCACAGTGTTTCTATGGCCTTGAGTTTGATATTTTTCCATTTGTAGTTATAAGTAGTATTCAATTTATATAATTCCACCTATATCTTCAAAAACACTAATGAGTCAATGTCTGAATGTTTTCTATCCATTGTTAATGTTTTTCATCTTTGAATAAATTAACTTTTGTAATTAGTGTAAGAGTAAGATTAGGATGTTCCCAAACCGTGCATATATGGCTAAACTGGAATGAATATGCGTCTATGAATTTCCAGACTAAAGGAAAGAAAATAATCACAACTCATCTGTATTTGTCTACAATTTACAGAATACTTCACAATATATAATTTTCTCCTCACAAGAACCCTGGGAGGAAGATATATTTATTATCTTCATTTTACAACCGGCCAGTTTTATAAAAGTTATATTATTTATCTACAAACACAGTGTTTTAACTGCCAGGATTAAAACCTCAGTCAACAGACTCTATGTCATGTTGGAAAAGAGCAGGCAAAGGCAAAAGTGACGCTTATGGAAGATTTATAAGTAGCATAGGTAGGAATAGACAACGTTAGGTTAATGAGCACTTTGGATGCCAAGTGAGGAGATGAGCTAAGATATTGGTCCTGATCTGTTCAGGGAGGGAATAAATGGTGTTTGATGCAGCACTATACCATTAATCAGAAAACTGGTTTATGAAATAAGTCTTACACTGTTACCTTGACCATATGGCATTTCATTTCCCTTTGCAATAGTTTCCATATCTATAAAATCCAGGGTTTGGTCAATATAATCCTCTAAATCAATCACAACTTCATGACTCCCTTTTGGAATGGAGATGTTTCCAATAAAGCCAATTTTCCAAGATGCAGGGATTACATCTGTTCTTCTGCAGTGTTAGAGTAATCTAAGATGCACAGTAAAATTTAAGGAATGTAAAAATCCCTTAAAATATCTACCCCCTTCAAGGATCTTAATATCTGTGCATTAGTTGTACATATAATCTCAGACGTTAAAATATCTACTCACATACAAGCATTTTCAGCAAGTGATACTACATTATTCCATTGCTATCCATAAACACCTTTAATTAGAATAAACCATTCTCGTTCATCAGACATTGATTTAGTCAGTCCACATAAGTTCCAGAAGCTGAAAAGCAACAAAACACCCAGTGATGCTAAAGGATATAGAATGCAGAATTCTCAACGTCAAACATTTTCTAATTTTCATTGAGTCTCCCCTTTATAAAATACCTTTAAAGCCATAAGAGCCAGAAACTTTCCTTTTCTGACCCATGAATATAAAACATTTGATGCTCATGGGTGATATTTTCACTCCTCAGCCCACAGAAGCTTGATTCTGCCCAATACATTCCACAGAAACTGTTCTCATTGTGATACCAAATGATTCCTTCACCCTGTTTAAGTGAACATTATTTTAATCCTACTGCTATTGTCTTTATAGATAAATTTACCCACTGCTCTTTTATTAGTATTAGTATTATTTACTACTATGATTTTTGTTAGCTTCTGCAATTTACCTGTAATATTACTCTTCAACCACCAGTGTGACTTTCTTTCTCTCTGTTCATCTTGTATTTTCATCTTTTTAAGTGTTCTTTCCCAGGCCTTCTATGCTTCTGACTTCCAACCATTACTGTAAGTTCAATGAGACTCAAAGTCCCTTCTAAAAATATATATTTCAATACTTCTGTACTCTCCTGAAAGATAAAATTTTCAGAATGGGAAAATCCATAGATATGGAAAGCAGATTAATAGTTGCCTTCAGATAAAGAGAGGGGGAAGTGGAAGCTTTGGAATATCTTTTTGGAATGATGGAAATAGTAACTAATGAGATAGTTGTAACAATGCTCAATATTGTAAATGTACCAAAACCACTGAATTACACACGTTAAAATGGTCAATTTTATTTTGCTATTTTTACTTAAGCATCTATAACATTTCATCTAAAACAATATATATATGTAGCTGGACGATATGCTAAAAACTGAAGAATCTTAAGGCTGTGGCTCCTAGAGGTAAGAAGTACAACAAAGAAAGTGGTATTAAAAGCTGGGGGAAATGTGACCCATACTGTGTAGAGGTGGAAGTTTGACAGCACTGTTGTCTACAGTAACACGGAAAATAAAGAGTTTGTATAATGAAGTTGTCATTGTGGCTGAATATTTTCAGAGATATTTAGAATATATTAGTACCATCAACCTAGAAGGTGATAATTGGCTTTTTCTAGCTGTCTAAGGTAATATATGAGAAAAGAGACATAAAATAAGAAGGAATTTTAAAAGTTTTAGGAGGATTTAGAAATATTCAGGATACTAACAATTCTTTCCAGTCAACATATGTTTTTTAAAAATGTGTTTTTAAGAAAAAGATAAAACTCAGGGTGCTGCCAGTAATCATCATCATCATCATCTCAGTTTCAAGAAGGCCTATCACCTTTTTTAAATATAATACCTCATAAAAATTGGCCATTTCAGAAAAAAAAATTCAGAGAATCTTAGCACATGCCTCTTAAAAAGCTTTTTGCTTCAATCTTCTTGTTAAACATGAAATCTTCTAGGAATCCCAAGTGCTTTTCTCCCATAACCTGACTTTTAGCCTTAGTATAGAAGGGCTGGTGCTGAGAGGTTATGTGGGTACAGCTTTGTTTAACACTAATTTGATACATACAAAAGTCATCCAGTTTTCAAACAAATTATACCTGCTAAAAATAGAGGCAATTAAGTTTTAGAGATCTATTCTAAAACAATACTACATTGTACACTTCAAAATGGTAAGAAGATGGATATCATGTTAAGTGTTCTTAACATGATAAAAAAATAATAATTTTTTAAAATAATAAAATGAAATGGGGCCTCTCAGTTTGCAACTTAGCCCAGTCAGTTAGCAGGCTCTTAAAATATTCAACTGCTAATAGCATTCTCAGGGAAAAGGAAGGACTCAGGGGGCAGAGCAGAGTTGAGGAAAACTACATCTAGGAAGCATGGGTATTGGTCAGATATGGTTGGCTAGACATCGACTGCTATGAAACGGTGTTGTTATGAAACAGTGTCTCCCACACCTAAAACCCTTCAAGTGTAGGTATTTGCTGCAGTTATCCTGTTTTTGTTTTCTTTTTTCTCAACATTATATGTCGGATACTTTTAAGTTCACAAGTCTTTGAGTCCAAGCAAATGTACCAGAAGGAACATAGAGGAAAGCAGAGGCAATCTGATCAACAGGGCCAGCAGAGCTCATAAAGCAGGGGTGGGAAACATCTGGCCCGCAGGCCTCATTTGCTCTGGCCTTGCCAAGGCCTCCACCAAAGAGAAGCAGTTCCAGCCATCACATTCGGGGTGAGTTAATTGAATGTTTGACCAAATATAGCAGGCTAGTTTTTAAGTTAATAATTTTGTATGTCCTGAGAATGACGTTCTAAATAGCCTAATGGCCCTTGGCAAAAAAAAGGTTCCCCACCCCTGAAAGGAACACCAGCAATGTGAGTTAACCACCTTGTACATAGCACGTTGATGTTAGCAGGAGACTGCAGCCCCAACCATCTTTGGAAGTGGTGTGGAGTACTCATGTGAGTTGAGCCTGTGCACAGGTTGTAAAAGATAATAAAACAGTAGTTGTAATAAAGGCTCCAACTTTTGGAGCTTTGTGCAGCAGTAAATCACTTTTATATCAATAAATCAGCAAACAATCAGTATTGGTGAGGATGTGGAGAGAACCCTTGTTGGTAGGAATGCAGGCTGGTGCAGCCACTGTGGAAATTAGTATGCAGTTACCTCAAAAAATTAAAAATGGAGCTGCCTTATGACCCAGCAAATCCACTTCTAGGAATTCATCCAAAGAAACCCAAAACACTAATTTAAATGAATATATGCACCCCTATGTTCATTGCAGTGTTATTTGCAATAGCCAAGATTTGGAAGCAGCCCAAATGCCCATCATTAGATGAGTGGATAAAACAGCTCTGGTACATTTATGGTACATTTACACAATGGAATACTACTCGGCCATAAAAAGGAAGAAAATTTTACCCTTTGCAACAACATGACTGGACCTGGAGAACATTATGCTGAGTGAAATAAGCCAGTCAGAGAAAGACAAGTACCATATGATTCTACTCATATGTGGGAATTAATGAACAAACTGAAATAACAAGCAAAATAAAAACAGACTCATAAATAAAGAGCAGGCAGACAGCTCTGGCAGAGTGGGGTGGAGGGAGAGGTGGGAGTGTAACAGAGTATAAGGTATTAAAAAAACCTTACATTTAGTTAACCGAGTATTAAAAATAAGAATATACAAACAAAACTTATAGTCTAAAATGTTAATAGTTTCATTTTTAAGTGTGTTACAGGCAGAAGCAGTTCCAGTTCCCCTTTTTGCCAGCCCCACCCATGGGAGTGGAGCAGATGTCAATGGCTGGCCAGCCTGCAACATCCTGTCCCCAGAAATAAAACCCACCAAAAGAAGGAAGAAAAAAAGAAAGCCAGACACTGACACGCATGAAAAAGAGCATCAAAACCATCTGAGAGCTGGAAGGTAAAACTGCACATCACCAGAATTCTTAGTTCCCCCCTTCTCCAAGATCCCCCTATAACAGCCCCTTGCCTATCTTGATATGTTAAGATGGTTGTTTAGGCATGAACCTGCCATCTTCTGAGGTTCATGCCTTAATAACCATCAGTTGGCACCTGAAGAAATCACTTTCCTTCCATCAGCACCTGTGTCGTGTGTTTGGCTTCAGAGCAGCAGGCAAAAGAACCTGAGGGTGGTTTGGGCCAGTTTCAGGGGGCATTGGAGGGACTGAACAACAACAAAAAACACAAAGAAAGAGAAAACTAGTTTTAATAAAGGCACCAACTTTTGGGGCCTTATGCAGCAGTAAATCATTTATCTATCCACTCATTGTACAATATATAAACAAACTGTCCAACAATCACTCAATAAAATATGAGAACGCATAAATATAACTGTGTATAACAATATGGAAGAAACTCACAACCATGATGTTGAACAAATGGGGCAGACATAAAATAGTGCGTATAGTTTGATTCCAAATAGATATTATCCCAAAACAGGCAAACTAATCTGGGATGTTAGAAGTCGTGATATTAATTACTCTTCCAAAGAGGCAGTGACTAGAAAGGAGGATTTGGGAAGTTCTGGGGTCAGGTAATGTGGTGACGTTCTATTTGTTTGTTTGTTTTTTAATCTAGGCACTGTTTCCACACATGTTTTTAGTTTATAAACATTAATCCACTTGTGCACTATATTCTCTGTACACTGTTCTATACATTTGGTGTAATATAAGAAAATTTGTAATTGATTGCAAAACTTCTGATGGTATCCAATTTTATTTCTATCTGATTGGCTAAAATTTAAAACACTGATAATGCAAAACTGTAGCAAGTATTTGCAAAAACAGAAATAATATTGTACTGCTGGAACATGTACAAACTATTACAACCACTTTAGAAAGTAATTTGACAATAGATAACATTTAAAAATATACGAGTTCCAGAACTTTGAAATTCTACTTCTATCTCTATGCCTTAGTGAATGAAGTATGTGTATGCATGCACAGGAAATATGGACAAAAATGATAACTGAAGCATTCTGTAATAAAAGGTATTTACAAAAAGAAAACAATAACTACTTGTCCATAAATTTTAAAATGGTAAAATAAATTGAAGTATAATTCTAAAATTACATAGTATAAAACTTTAAAAATTAGAACTAAATGTAACAATATTAACATATTAAAAGCATAAAGTTTTTTAAAAGCATGATATAGGCTAATGTAATTTATAAAATATTTAAAACAAAATACAACACATAATTTTTTATAAATATAAACACATTTAATCACCATAAAAATACATTTTGTGGTTACTGTAAAAAATATTAGCCAATGTCTTTGGGGAAGATATGAGAATATAATGAAAAGGGAAACACATTGGCTTGAATGGTGTCTGAAATATTTAATTTCTTTAATGCCTAAAATATAATCTGAAGCAAATATGGCAACATAATAAGGTTTGATAATGTATTTCTGATTTATAGACAAAATAAGTATACAAATAGTTTCTCCAACTTAGAAATGAAGTTATTTAACAGATATTTATTAAATTATTATTTTTATTTTTCTATAGCATTTAACAACTGAAATTCTGCCAAATGTATTTGGCTTTGTGTCAATATCTGACTTTAAGAAAATATGAATTTTAAATCTTTATAACCAACTTAACAAGGATTTTATTTGACACGACTCTCACTGATAGTTTTTCAAGTATTTTAAGGGCATGTCTTTATTTATGCAATCTGTGCTCAAAAGTGTTTTGTCCAAATGAAATTGAATCCCTGTGGAGAATCCCAAAGGAGATCTTTAAAAGTTCACAGATATAATGGAAATGTCATTTTGGTTACCAAGTAGTATGTAACACCTTTGTAATTGTTATCATGCTCAAAGGTTGCCTTTGAAATTCAGACAGAACACTGAACCTAGACAGTACCAAAGTGCTGGTGCATTATCACTAGTTGTGCTAAATGCCAAAAGAGATCAATGAGTTTTCTGATCTGAGTGGCCTCTCTGTAGTTGCTGTGTTCAGGCAATTTGTTGTGACATTCAGTATTATTTATTCTCTGCTAGTAGTAGACACACTCCTTTGTATACCTGAATAAAGTTCTGATATCTATAATTACTTTGTCTATTACTGGGACTACCACTGACCACCATTACTTGGTTTAAAATAAAAATCAAATTTCAAAAAATCAGAATTACATTATCACATTGCTGGTTCCTTATGACACTATTTTTACATCCCAGCACTTAGGATATAAACTGCTAAAAGACAATTTATTTTTTATATTAACTCTTTTATAAACCCTTGAAAAGACTCTGCCCCAGGAGGTGGAGAGTATTCTTTCAATAGAAATTTATTCAGTTCCTAAAAATATGTCAGGTTGTAAGGTGCCGTCCTTAAGAAGCTTGCAGTCTAGTGGAACATACAACTAAGTAAGAGTGCATTACTATGCCGTTAGTGGAGCATACAACTAGGTAATGGATGAATTACTATACAATGTAATAAGTACTTTGACAGTAATAAGTGAGGGGGTCAAGGAGCAGTCACACACAGAGACATTCAAATGAAGCTTTGGGAGCTGGTGCCTGAAATCATAGGAGAAACAAAGCAAATGTTCTTTAAGTGGATATTTGAAGGAAGTATCTGTGATATCGAGTTTGAACCGAGAGCTGAAGGAGGAGTATTCTAGGAAGATGACATAGTATATCCAAGAATAATAGATGCAACAGAGCAAAGCAGGGAAGCATCATGCAGTTCAGCCTTAAATGAATATTCAGTGAAAACATGTGAATGATATTGATGGAATGAGAGATAAAATAGGGACCAGGTTATCACAGGATCTCTATGACAGATTGGAAAAAAGTCATCAAATTTTAGAAATGCAATCAACAGGCTGTAGATCTACGAGATTCTGCACCTATGTCTTCCTTCTCATTTCCCAAGATGAATTATCCAAACACATTGCTAAAGCTAATTCCTTGATTGCTGTACCAGGCCCCATCTTCTCTTGCCTACAAATAATATCTTCCTCCCTGTCTTCTACATAATCATTAGTTAGCATTAGATAGGGTCATCTCCATCAATACACAATTATGCTGATTTTATTGCCATCTTAAAAACAAAACTGAAAAATCTCCTTCTCTTGCCAACTACTACCTCATATATATATTTTAATCCTCACCAGAGGATATTTTTTTCATTGCTTTTCAGAAAGAGTGGAAGGGAGACAGAAAGAGAAACATCAATGTGAGAGAGACACATTGATTGGTTGCCTACTGCTCGCACCCCGACCAGGGCTGGAGAGCAAGCCTGCAACCAAGAAACATGCCCTTGGTGGAAGTCGAACCCAAGACCCTTCAGTCCATGGGCCAACACTCTATCACTGAGCCAAACTGGTCAGGGAACTACTCCATATCTTCGCTACCTCTTGTCAGAGTATCTACACTCTGCAAGTTTATGCTGCTTCAATAAGGAACATTGGATACCAGCCCTAGCCCTTGATCATGCCCAAAGAGGAGTTAATGGTTTCTGAATCATGCCTTCTGTAAATCCACAGGACAAAATTTGACATCCAGCTCTGCTATTATATCTGTCCTACCTCAAAATGCAATGGGCAATGAGGAGATCTCACACCTGTTACAAACATTCTGTCTGAAAACCTGATATGTGTATTATGATATCATATGATGTTATTTGCTCAGCTGTTGGCTTTAGTCATTTTGTCACAAATCTTTTATTAATATCCCAAATATCTCTCATGAAAATGAAATGCACATATCCAAGTGCTTATTGGACATCTGCATTTGGATGTACTACAGACCCAAAACCTAACTTCCCCTATACTATATCCATCTATATTATTCTACTCCTCTAAAAATACTATTTTTTTTTCAGTGTCCTCTAGCCCAAAGAATGATAAATAATTCATCTACCCACACAAGGTGTCATCGTTCTATTCCATGTTTAATTCATTCATTTGGTCATTGAAAATATTTTCATCAGCTTGCTCATTCCTAGTCAATGTTCTCCATGGTGAAGCTATAGAACAGAGATCTCTACCCTTCATAAGTTTATATTTCAGTGATTGAGATGAACAATAAACACCTGGAAATGTCAGTGGAAGGCCACCTATTTTCCAACAGGCAGCTCTCTTTTGCCACAAATACAATAGCCCTCTATTTCTTTAGCCTATAGAGGTTTTTTTCTTTGGTATGTGGACCATCATCCACTATATTCCACAAACTCCAGTGGATTCAGGTGGAAGCTTTTAGAATGGTCTTCTTGAGCTTTTCTTACTAGGCTTGCAGAGAAAGGAAGCGCTCCTGCCTTCTACCGTGGAAGGGGTGAAGCTCAGGTCAACGAGTAGCCTCTTCTTAATTTCTAACAACTCCTCCATCACTTCAATTCCTTCTAGAACCAGAAAGGATTTGGCTTGCTTTGGTCTCAAGACCTGTTTTTTGAAACCTCCTCATTTATCACGTCCAGGTTTTTAAAGACGTTAAGTTCAGAAAGTGACTATAATTGCCAACATTTAAAAAATAAGTTATAACAGAGAAAGATGTGTTAGATAAGAAACATGGGTGTAATTACTACAGATGTGTGTATAAAGCAGTGATTCTCAAAGGGTTTAACCACGGGGGAAGGCAGTATTTTAGAAATAATTGTTGTATTCGGCCTTATTCATTGATATTGCTATTTGCCGTTAGTGGCTTGGTGACATAGAGCTCAATGGATTTATTTGATCTATAATGTACAAATCACTCAAAAATAAAACAAAATAAATTAATAAAAACTCTGAAATGTTTTTCCTATTTTTTAAAATAAAAAGATTTTCACAAACCTTTTCCTAAACTTTTCCAAAGAAAGAAAAAATTATTTCTTTAATGGAGAGTAAAGTTAATAAAAACTGATTCTAATATGTACATCCTGATTTATAATTATGAACAGGGGAATCTATCCAGGGCAGGAAATGAGGACAGGAAGGGCAGAATAGAGAACAAAAGCCAAACACCTTCCTCCCCCTCCCCCCACCCCAGAAGCCATCCAAAGTCTTTAAAATAAATGACTGCAGCCCTAGCTGGTTTGGCTCAGTGGTTAGAGTGCCGGCCTGCAAAATGAAGAATCCCGGGGTGACTTCTGGCCACGGGCCTGTACCTCAGTTGCAGGCTCGATCCCAGCCCTGGTCGGGCACATGCAGGAGGCAACCAACTGATGTGTTTTTCTCACATCAATGTCTCTCTCTTTCTCTGCCTTCCACTTTCTCTGAAAAGCAATGGAAAAAATATCCTCGGGTAAGGATTAAAAATATAGAAAGAAAGAAATCACTGTAAAAATAAAACATTTCTGTAAACTATATCATCTAATCTTACAAACCACCGTTCTCCATTTTTTCTTTATACCTATACTTTATTAGGCCATGCATTGTGTATAATTATTATTTTTTAACCTACAATATAAATTTAAAAAGCTTCTCTGTCTCTCCAACATCAAAGGCTTTGTGTATTCTATTTTGAAATAACAGAAAAGACTTTGAAGATACATAATTTACTTCCAATATCATATAAATGCTCTATAATATAGTAGCCACTATCCCCATGAGGTTATTTAATTTATATTTAAATCAATTAGAATGAAATGAAATAAATTTTTCTCCCTAAGTCACACTGGTCACGTAACAAGTACTCAGTAACTACATGTGGTCAGTGACTACCATAATGGACAATACAGCTATTAAAAGTTTCCATTATTAAAGAAAATTTTCATGGATAGCACATTCAAGGTCATGACAGATTTAATGTGCATTATTTTAACAACTAAATTATTGCCCTTCAATGTAGAAAATAATTAAGATTTTACTAAAAGAGTCAATATTTAAACTATTATGACAATATTTACTGGGAAATATATTTGAAAACATTGGGAAAATATATTAGTTTCATTTTCATACTCTCATATGTTCCCATATTTCTATAGATCAATATTTCTTGGAGCAGTGCATGTATGAGAGTGCTTTTTATATTTAATAATATTGAATGTAATCAAGAGTATTTACAAAATATTTTTATAACATCAAAAATTACACACACATGAACAAACACATATATATTCAATGTCTCAAAATAAGTTAATTTAACATAAGCCAATTATTAGAAAATAAAAAGAATGTTATAAATCTGAGTTTAGATACAGTTTTATGAAAGAATCCACAGTTTCTAAAATTCCTTGTCTCTCCCAGCTGTTGATTTTCTTTTTTTCTATTTTTTTCTTTTCTATTTTTTTTGTTTTGTTTTGTTTAAAATATTACAAATGTCCCTTTTTCCCCCCAATGACCCATTCCACCCCATCCCATCCCCCTCCCCAGTCCCTCTCCCCACCATTGTCCGTGTCCTTGGGTTGTGCATATATGCATATAAATTCTTTGGTTACTCTCTCCCCCTCCACCCACTGGCCCTCCTCTATCCCTGACATTCGTCAGTCTCATCTATGCTTCCATGTCATTGAATCTATTCTGTTCATCAGTTTATTAAGTTCTTTAGATTCCCCATATAAGTGAGATTATGTGATGTGTGTCTTTCTCTTCCTGGCTTATTTTGCTTAGCATAGTATTCTCCAGGTCCATCCATACTGTCCCAAAGGTTACAAGATCCTTTTTCTTTACAGCTGCATAGTATTCCATGATGTAAACGTCCCACAGCTTTTTCATCCACTCATCTACTGATGGGTATTTGGGCTGTTTCCAGATCTTAGCTATTGTAATTGTGCTGCTATGAACATAGGGGTGCATCTGTTCTTTCTGATGAGTGTTTCAGGATTCTTAGGATACATTCCTAGAAGTGGGATCACTGGGTCAAAAGGGAGCTCCATTTTTAATTTTTTGAAGAACCTCCATACTGTTTTCCATAGTGGTGGCACCGGTCTGCATTCCCACCAGCAGTGGACTAGGGCTCCCCTTTTCTCCACACCCTCGCCAGCACATGTCGTTTGTTGATTTGTTGATGGCAGCCATTCTGACAGGTGTGAAGTGATACCTCATTGTGGTTTTAATCTGCATCTCTCTGATGATTAGTGAAGTTGAGCATTTTTTCATATGTCTCTTGGCCATCCGTATGTCCTCTCTGGAGAAGTGTCTATTCAGGGCCTTTGCCCATTTTTTAATTGGATTGTTTGTCTTCCTCTTGTTGAGTTGTATGAGTTATTTGTACACTTTGGAAATTAGCCCCGATCAGATACATCCTTGGCAAATATATTCTCCCATGCCGTGGGGTTTCTTTGCATTTTGAGGCTGATATCTTTTGCTGTGCAGAAGATTTTTAGTTTAATGTAGTCCCATTTGTTTTTGTTTTCTTTTTTTTCTCTTGCCCTAGGAGATGTATCACTGACAATTCCACTACATGAGATCTCTGTGACTTTACTGCCTATGTTTTCTTCCAGGATTTTTATGGTTTTGTGACTTACACTTAAGTCATTTATCTATTTTGGATTTATTCTTGTGTATAGAGTAAGTTGCTAATCTAGGTTCTTTTTTTTTTTTTTGCACATACCTGTCCAATTTTCCCAGCACCATTTATTGGAGAGACTGTCTTTACTCCATTGGATGCTCTTGCCTCCTTTGTCAAACATTAACTGACCATAATGGTGTGGGTCTGTTCCTGGGGTCTCTGTTCTGTTCCATTGATCTAAATGTCTGCTGTTGTACCAATACCAGGCTGTTTTGATTACAATGGCTTTGTAGTACAGTTTGATATTTGGTAAAGTGACCCCTCCCACTCTGTTCTTCTTTCTCAAGATGGCTGCTGTGATTTGGGGTCTTTTTTGGTTCCATATACATTTATGAAATATTTGTTCTACCTCTGTAAAATATGCTATTGGTATTTTAATAGAAATTGCATTAAATCAGTAGATTGCTTTGGGTAGTATGGACATTTTAATGATATGAATTCTTCCAGTCCATGAGCATGGATATTCTTCCACTTGTTTAAATCTTCCTCTATTTCTTTTTCCAGTGTCCTGTAGTTTTCTGAGTACAGGTCTTCTACATACTTAGTTAAGTTTATTCCTGGGTATCTTATATTTTTAGTTGCAGTAGTAAATGGTATTATTTTATTAGTTTCTCTTTTTGAGAGTTCATTGTTGGTGTATGAAAATGCCATCGATTTTTGGAATGTTAATTTTGTATCCAGCTACCTTACCAAATTCATTTATCAAATCTTGTAGTACTTTGGTGGAGTCTTTAGGGTTTTCTATGTACAATATAATGTCATCTGCAAATATGACAGTTTTACTTCCTCCTTTCCAATTTGGATACCTTTTGTATTTTCTTCCCATCTAATGGCTGTGGCAAGGACATCCAGTACTATGTTGAATAAGAGGTGAAAGTGGACATCCCTGTCTTGTTCCTGTTTTTAAGGGAAATAGTTTTAGTTTTTGACCATTGAGTATGATGTTGACTGGATGTTTGTCCTATACGGCCTTTATTATGTTGAAGTTTGTTCCCTCTATTCTCACTTTGGGTGCTGGATTTTGTCAAATGCTTTTTCTGGATCTACTGATATGATCATATGACTTTTGTCCTTCATTTTGTTTATGCGATATGTCACATTTATTGATTTGCAAATATTATACCAGCCTTGCATCCCCAGAATAAATACCACTTGGTCTTGGTGTATGACCTTTTTAATGTACTGCTCGATCTGGTTTGCTAGCATTTTTGTTGTTCATTTTAGCATCTATGTTCATCAGAGATATTGGTCTGTAATTTTCTTTCTTTGTAGTGTCTTTATCTGGTTTTAGGATTAGGATGATGCTGGCCTTATAAAAAGAGTTTGGGAGTTTTCCCTCCTCTTGAGTTTTCTGGAATAGTTTGTGGAGAACAGGTGTTAATTCTTCTTTGAATGTTCGGTAAAACTTGCCTATAAATCCATCTGGTCCAGGACTTTTGTTTGCTGGGAGTTTTTTTAATTTCTGTTTCAATTCCATTAGTTATTATTGGCCTATTCAGGTTTTCTGATTCTTCCTGATTCAGCTTTGGAAGATTTTATGCTTCTAGGAATTTGTCCATTTCACCCAGGTTATCCAGTTTGTTGGCATATAGTTGCTCAGTATTTTCTTACAATCCTTTGTATTTCTGTTGGGTCAGTTGTTATATCACCTCTTTCATTTCTGATTTTATTTATTTTGGTCCTCTCTTTGTTTCTTGGGGAGTCTGGCCAAAGGTTCATGAATCTTATTTATCTTTTCAAAGAACCAGCTTTTGGTTTCATTGATTTTTTTGTATTTTTTTTTTTATTCTCTATGTCATTAATTTCTGCTCTGATCTTTATTATTTCCTTCCTTCTACTTCCTCAGGGTTTTTCTTGCTGTTCTTTTTCTAATTTTTCCAGTTGTTGTGCTGTATGATTTATTAGAATTTTTTCTTGTTTTCTGAAGTTTGCTGTAATGTTACGAACTTTCCTCGCAAGGCTGCTTTTGCTGTGTCCCATAGATTTGGGGTTGTTGTCTGTTTTTTTTGTTTGTTTCCAGGAAGTGTTTGATTTCTTCCTTGATCTCATTGGTAACCCATTCATTATTTAACAACATGCTATTTAACCTCCATGTGTTTGTATATTTTTGAGCTTTTTTTTATACTGGTTGATTTTTAGTTTCATGCCATTGTGATCCAAGAAGAGGCTTGATATGATTCCAATCTTCTTGAATTTGTAGAGAAATTGTTTTGTGCCCTAACACAGAGTACATTTTTAAGAATGTTCCATGTGTACCTGACAAGAATGTGTATTCTGCTGTTTTGGAATGAAATGTTCTATAAATGTCTATAAATCCAATAGATCTAGTGTGTCGTTTAAGGTCTGTGTTTCTCTGTTGATTTTTTGTCTTGATGATCTGTCCAATGATGACAATGGGGTGTTAAAGATGCCCACTATGGTCATATTGCTGTCAATCTCCCCCTTAAAGTCCACCGAAAATTTTTTTATATATTTAGGTGCTCCTATATTGAGTGCATATATACTTATAAGGGTTATTTCTTCCTGTTGGAATGGTCCCTTTAGCATTATGTAGTGACCTTCTTTATCTCTTGTTATGGTCCTTATTTTAAAGTCTATTTTGTCAGAAATAAGTATTGCTACTCCAGCTTTTTTTTTTGTTTGTTTCTATTTGCACGGAATATTTTTTTCTATCCCTTCACTTTCGACTTGTGTGAATCTTTTCCTCTCAGGTGGGTCTCTTGTAGACAGCATATATATGGGTCTTATATTCTTATCCATTCAGCTACCCTATGTCTTTTGATTGGACCATTTATTCTGTTTACATTTAAGGTTACTATTGATATGCACTTATTTAATGCCATTTTCCCCCTTTATGCTGATGTGCCTTTCTCTCAATAGTTCTTCTTCTTCTTAAAGTAGCCCTTTTAGAATTTCTTGCAATGCTGGGTTGGTGGTACTGAACTCCTTTAGCTTTTTTTTTTTTTTTGTCTGGGAAGCTCTTTATTTCACCTTCAATTTTAAGTTATTGCCTTGCTGGATAAAGTAGTCTTGGTTGCAGGTTCTTGCTTTTCATTATTTTGAGAACTTCGTGCCACTCTCTTTTGGCCTATCATGTTTCTGTTGAGAAATCAGCTGTCAGCCTTATTGGGGTTCCCTTGTAGGTCACTGCTTGTCTCTCCCTTACAGCCCTTAATATTCTCTCTTTGTCCTTAACATTTGCCACTTTAATTATGATGTGTCTTGGAATGGGTCTCTTGGGGTTCCTCTTGTTTGGAACCCTCTGTGCTTCCTCAACTTGTGTGGCTTTCTCCCTCATCAACTTAGGGAAGTTTCTGTCATTATTTCCTCCACCATGTTTTCTATCCCTTCCTGACTTTCCTCCCCTGCTGGTACCCCTATAATACAAGTGTTGCTTCACTTCATATTTTCCCAAGGCTCTCTTAGACTGTCGTCATGCTTTTTAAGGTTTTTTGTGTTTTTTTTCCTTTTTGCTGCTGTGAGTGAGTGGTTTTTTCTACTCTATCTTTTAAGTCACATAGTCTATCCTCTGCTTTATTAAGCCTGCTTTCATTCCTTCTAGTGTATTCTTGATAACAGATAAAGTATTCTTCATATCTGCCTGGTTCTTATTTATGATATCTAGCTTTTTTTTCATGTTTTCATTAAGTTCTTGGACCTTTCCATTAAGTGTTTTGTTTTTCTCATTAATTTCCTTGAGCATTTTTATAACCATAACTCTAAACTCTATTTCTGATAACTTGCTTAACTCCATTTCATCAAGGTCTTTTTCAGGAGATTTTCCTTTTCTTTAGTTTGGGGGTTGCTTCTTTGTCTCTCCATTTTAGTGACTCTTAGTGTTTGTATCTGTATATTAGATATATTTGCTGTCCCCCAGTCTTGTGGGGTGGGAGTTTGTAGTGTATGTCCTGTGAAGCCCAGAGGTGTGATTTCCTTATACTTCTGAGCTCTTTGCTCTAGGCATGCCCCTTTTGTGGGTATCCCTTTTCTGGGTTCTTTGGGCTCTCCTTTTGTGATTGGGTCTAGATTGCTGTTGACCAATTCTTAGAATGACTCTCCTCTCAGGTTGGCAAACTGTGTGTCTCAGCCCCAGCTGTATCATGTGAGCAGTTGTACCAGTGCTGGCAAGGAAAAACAAAACACAACCAAACTGCCAGAAAACAAGCAGTATTTTACAAAATATCCTGACAATCGCAATGAAAACATCCCAAGAGAGAGTAGAATTAGGAGAGCAAAGCAAGAACACAAATGCTAAAGCAAAACAAATGAACAAGGGGGGGGGGGAATATTATTGCTAATATTAATGAAAAATTTAAAATAATAAAACAAAATAAAAAGTAAAAAATAGAGAAGCTAGTGGGAGTTACAAAGAGTAGAGGAAAGATTCTGAAAGAAGGGCATGCCAAAAATTAAGGGTAGAGCATAGGAATAGGAAAATAGTTGAAAAATAAAAAATAAAAATAGAGACAGAAACAAACAAACAAAAAGACAGGAAGACAGAATAAAAGGGGGGAAAAAGAAAAGAAAATTTTTAAAAAGTTATGCCGATGGAACAAGAAGAGAGAGAGATTAAGCAAGGGCAGGGAGGGAGTCTTATAAGAGATATGGGGGAAACAATAGACAAAAGCAGTAAACTTATTGGTTATAATGATACTACCCCAGCAATTAGGCAGAGAATATCAAGAAAATATTGACATTAGAACAAAAAAAAACAACAAAGCAAAGAGAAGAAAAAAAAAACAAAATTTTTTTTAATTAATTAAAAAAATTAAAAACAATTTAAAAAGAAAATTTTTTTTCTTTTTTTTCCTAAAAAAAAAAGTCAATCAGGTGAGTTTTGTCTGGGCAGTTCACTGTTTTGTGTGCTGATTTCAGTTCTCCTGGGAGATACTTGTGTATCAGCCAATGTGAGGAGTTATCTGGGTTTCACTCTGGTGTCCTTAGGTAGTTGGCTGATCTGAGGCTCTCTGTGGACCACCTCCTCTTGTCAGCTATCTTGCCTCCCCCTTGTGGTTGCCTGGTCTTACTCCAGAGTCTTCTGAAGAGTCTTTAGGGTGCAGGCTGGCCAGTGTAGCTTGGGATATTTCTACACTTACTTAGAGGTTTTGCTCTCAGGCACTCACAGTAGGGAAATTAGTCTCTGCTTCAAAACCAACTCCTCAGTCTCTACCTTATCCTCCAATTCTAGTTCCCCATGCACTGGCCTGCTGCAGTTTCAGATTGAATTCAGTCTGTTCCCTTTTCTGTATGGCCATTTCAGTGGCCTGGGCTCAGTGTGTTGAATAAAAAACAATTCTAGTGTGCACTTTGCCCAACCAACCCTCAAAAGTGGTCTTAAGTTTTTCCTCAAGTTCCCAAACAATAGTCCCAGAGAGTCTTATTCTTGTATTGTCATTCTGTGAGCTGTTCTCCCTCCCCCCTTCGGACTGGGCCCTGCAGGGACTACCTGGGGCTTCAGTGAACTGCAGTGGCCCCTTTCCTGTTGGGGATGGTGCTCCTAGCCAGCAATGTGTTTTAATAATTATTCCTCATTCCATCATCAATCATAAGCTGTACCTTTTCTAGCTTTTTATATAACTGATATAAAATATTTTTCCAAAGTGATTATTTCCAAGCAAGTATTCTTTTACTATTATTATTCAGCAAATATTTATTGAATGCTTAGTTTTTGTTTGTGTTATGTACTGGATGTACAAAACTTAGTATGACTACTGACTGATCTCTAATATCTCAAATGAGTTGTAACCAATTCAGAAGGAAATACTATAAATGATTTTACTTTTGACAGTGTGTTTCCTAACACAGAATCTCATTGCTCAAAGAGCAATGGCATCAATTTTCACATTTTCTGTGTTAAATTATCATGTTGAACTCTAACCAATTGCCACACAGCCAGAGGAACTTCATGGCTCATACTTCACTCTTTATATCCATTAACATACTTTCAGGTACACATTATATAAGTCTGTCTCAATTAAATTTTAAGAGTAAGGCAATTATTTTCTCTATCACAGCAAGAAGTTCCAAGGTAAGTATTACCAGAGTTCTTAATTACTCAGTGATAGCATTAAAGTCTCAGTTTCCTTCCAGTTTCTCTGTCAGAAATTTTGCTGATGTCATGTTCTAAGCACAATTACTGTGGTTTCAGGCCAATGTTCATGGGGGTGAACAAAGGGTGGGGAGGGAGAACACTCTTACAAAGTGTTTATGTCATCTTAACAGCAAGGAAAAGCTTTTTAGAAATCAGCCAATTCTATTCTTCCTAGGCTACAGGTAGAAATTATGTCATAGTTTCGTTTCTAAACCATTTCATGATAAGAGTAATGGGACTATCAAACTTAGCTTAGATCAAGAGGATTTTATTTCATGGATGAAGTTCCAGTTCCCTGGAGATTTATAGCGACATGGAGCAGTGTGGTTTCTTAAAACAAAACAAAACAAGCAATAAATTATGGCTTGACAGAGGAGGAAGACAGGAAGCATATATTTGGTGGTTTAGGCAGGTGACAACAAGGTCTTATACCATCTTATCTTTCACATCTCCATCTGGCAGTTTTTACTAAAGTGTTTTATAGTTTGAAAGTGCTGAGGAGGTCTATTTATTCTGCCTAAAATTACAGAAAAAGGAGCTACTCCCTCTGTCACCAATAAAAATACTTGCCTAAATACCAGTGTTCTCAATCATTAAAATCTTTTTTATAATCTTTAGTATCAAAATGTCTTTCCAAACTTCTTACACTATAGAGGAAAAAAAAAACCCACAGCCTTACTTAACATGTAAAAATTGTATCATGAATTATTATTTTTATCCACTTTAATTTTATAAAGTTAATTTTTTTTTTACTTTTTTCATTGGTAGAGAAGTTAGAAGTAAGGGAATATAATAGTTTGCCAACAACCTCACTTACCTATCAAAATATTTTTCTTTTTGTGTGTGTGTGTGTGTGTGTGTTTGCAAAGCACAAGAATATTTACAGGGCAAGTGCCCTTGCTAACTACATAAAAATGCAGTTAGTGTGATACAGCTAGTGAAAATCGGACCTGAAACTTGAACCCAAAGTCTCTAATTCACTTCTATACTCTACCAGGATAACATTATACATTGAAATAATTATTACAACTTGAGGTCCATGTGATGATTATTTTCACCAAAATTATCTTGAATTAATTAGAACATTTCTACAGTTAAAATACAGAAAGAATAGGCTATATACAGTAACCAGAGGTCATCACTCCCATCCAAAAAAACAAAGCATGTTTGATAAGCTACAAAAGCATTGTTTATTTTTCAGAGAGCTGACAAAAAAAAAAAAAAAAAGCCTAAGAGAACTAAGTGCTAGAAGAAAGAAGCCCTGTATAAGAGAATAGACTGACTTCTCTTCACACTGGAAGAACAATGGCAGAATCAATAAATTGGGTGTGATAAGAAACCAGAGAACATGTGGTTGAATTTTTATTTTTTTATATATATTTTTACTGATTTCAGAGAGAGAGGAAGGGAGAGGAAGAAATAGAAACATCAGTGATGAAAGAGAGTCATTGATCAGTTGCCTCTTGCATGCCCCCTGCTGGGTGACCTAGCTTGAAATGGCATATGCCCTGACCAGGAACTGAATGATGATCTCCTGGATCATAGGTGACGCTCAACTGCTGAGCCACACCGGCCAGGTTGTGGTTGAACTTTTAATGTCTGCATGTAGGTATGACAGAACTCCAAGGCTCTGCAGCCAAATAGCAAGTTGTTAAAAATCAGGCAACATTTCCCTAGGACCTTTAATAGAACCAAGTGATTAGGGGCAGTATGCCAAAAGATGGGATCAGGGTAGGAGATCTGAGAGGAATCTTCCCTGAAACAGTTGCAGTTTCCCCAAGCATGAGGTAAACATGCATTGAGTCAGGAGAGAAAACCTGAGAGAAATCCCACATGAGACCTTGTACCTAAGGAAGAAATGATCATTATTCATTTATGTATGTTTTAAGTTATGCACTTGTTTTCTTAATTTAACATTAATAATCAGTTAGCTATTGTATACCATATGCCGGATTTGTGCTACATGTTTTAAAAACATTATTTTATATTATAACTAACAAAATAACTCCAAGAACTCAACGTAGAAACTGAGAATTAGAGGACTGAAGTAACTTGCCTCAAACATGAACTAGTAAGCAATGGAATCATAATTTGAAGCCACGAAAGACCATATCTGTGTTTTGCCTGAATAATTCAGATACTAAATCCTTCAAGATATTTATATCCTTAAGAACAAATTAATAACAAAGTATTGTATATTCATATATATGACGCAAATTGATATGCTGATTATATAAAAATTGGTTCATATTTTAAAATCCTCCACATCACTTGTGTTCCTTAATCAGATTTATATTATATAATTATAATAAATATTTACAGAGAATTATTTTTTGAACATGTGATTAGCACTTTGTTTAGTATATAATATGAAATTATATACCTCTAAATAAAATGAAATGCATCTTTATGCCCTTAGAGGAAGCATTTTTATTGCAATGTATTTTAATAGCAATAATGATTAAAATATTAGAGTACATGCTGGCAATATAAGGGTACCGTCATAACATTTACCTGTTTCAGAAATGTCAACCCTCAGGGTTTTATGTTTGTTTGTTTGTTTTTCTTCCAATAATAACAGATTGCCATGCCATCAGTAATAACTTATTTTAGGAAATGTTAATAGTCTAATCAATTTGACTCAGTAGAAATTAGAAATATAATTAAACAGGTAGAACTGAAAGTACAGTTGATATAGCAAGGGCATAAAAGTCACAATTAAAATCTGTTATTTTTGCCTAAATTTTCATTTGTTTCTTGTACCTATATAGTGTGTTATATATAACCTCTTAAATTAATCACTCCACAATGCAAGCTGCAAATAATATTCATGTTAGTCAAACTTAATCTTGGCTCAGAGAACTGAATTTAAAATGCCTTAAACTAAAAAATAAAAGAAAAGGAAAAAAAATGTATTAAAAGAATGGAAGTAGAAGATGCAGCAGTGTTTCACGAGATTCAAGGGCAGGCAGTACATTTAGACCTCCTGAGGGCTGAGAATTGAGATGTGGAAATCTATCCAGGATCAAAGTTTCCACATCATCAGTCTCCCCCACTGGAGCCCCATGACCTCTCCTCTCGGCACCACTTTGTATGTCTGCCTCATTCTTCTCTCTGTAGACTGGCTTTCTCTACTACTCACCAGGTGAACAGAGCTCCGCAGTGTACATTATCTTGATTCCAGACACAAATGGAGATTTACAAAATCATTGAATTGCAAGTTTAAGTTCCTGAGACTATAATATAATGAGACTAATAAAGATGCAACACTTTCCAGGCTCAATATGTAAGATATTAGACTTTATAGCCATTAGTTGAGAAATAGGAAATACTCTCATCATTAGATTGATATGGTAGACTCTAATATATCCAAACACTTGGGACATACATTGTTTAAGACACTGTATTAGCAAAGCTTTCATTGCTAAACAAACATTCAAAATCATTAGCCCTTAACTTTATGTGCAGTTATCTCTTTTCTATAGAAGAATTTGAAAAAATAAGGAAATTGAAAAGATATCACATAAAAGGTAGGGGCTTTGAGTTTCAAATGACAAAGGTCTGAAATGCTCAAAACAACAAATTTGAAATATTTTTCGAATCTATATTCTTCACTTCATAAGGGATAAAAATTCCCTTATTTATAGAAGACAACTGGAATAGAAGCAAAATAGAGAAGAGTCCCTGGTACTGTCCTTCCATTCCCGAGACTGGCAACAGAGAGTCTGCTAAGAGATATGAGAAAATACCAAGTCAAGCAGTGGAATCTGATGCCTCTCTTTATAGAGGAAAAATGATTTTTCAAGCTTTCCCATAATTCCCTTAGTCAATAGAAAGAGTGGAAGCTGAAGTATTATGTTCAGAACACCAAAAACAAAATATAAATCTAAATTTTTCAAAGAATAAGAGTGGTCATGCTCAAATTAACAAAAATAGTTGTCATCAGAATTTCCATTGGCAAATATGTGCAAGACAATGAAATGGCATAAAGTAGAATTCTACACCAAGCTTAACTCTTTTTTAAGTATAATGCCTATGAACATATCCTAAAACACAATACTAGAAAATATGTTCAGGCTACAGAGAATCTCTCTAGAATTTACAAATAAGATAAATTAAGTCACATCCAATAGCCTTAAGGCATTAATGCAATATAAATAGAAAATAACAATTAACTATCCAAATATGCCTGTGAACGTTTTAAAAATTGTAATAGTGTTTGATTTATGAATAAAAAAAGAAATAAAAATAGAAAAAATAGAAATACAAGTATACATAGAAGTTAGAATATAAAATACTTGAAGTAAAAATTTTCTTCATAGTCTAGGACATCAAATTTAGACTTGGAAAACAAAAATAGATTAAAATCAAAATAAATAATATAAAAGACAAATGTAAAATGTACCTAATAAAATTCCAATAGAAGGTGAGTACATACCAAAAACTATGTGACCAAAAAACAGTTGAAGAGTAACTTACTGTTTTAAAGCATTATAAAAATGTTTTAGTTAACTGCCCAAGTGTTGGAAGAACACTAATCAGAATATAAACAAATTATGGTGTTTCACAGCTAGAAAGCAGGAGGCTATAAGATGAGAGCTGACAGATATCAGAAAAGACTCAGAAAGAAATAATTTTTTTTCAAAAGTAAAATCTAAATCTAAAGAAACCTAAGATCAGATATATACTATGGAAGCCAGAATATGAAGAAAGTGACAGATTTGAAGACTGACATTTGGTAATTCCTCAGGAAATTATTCTTTTGGGAAACTATCAATAACAAATATAATTTGTAAATGAATGCTTCACAAGAATTTTAAAATGGAAAGAGGAGGCTGTCATCTCCTCAAGTACTATTGGAATCTTAACTTTGCTAAAAATAGGCAACAAATACTTTGGGTTTCCTAATATGAAGCAATATGAATCTCAGAGGAGTATTTATGAAGTGTTCATGTCAAATTTGATAATAAAATCTCTAGAACTAACTTCAATTTTTAGCAGGTACAGGGATTAGAGAAACAATTTAAATGACTTAATCAGACAACAAGCAGACACTGACAATGTGAAACATTCTAAAGGGCAATGTAACAGGTTTCTACATTATAAAAAAAAGAATTAGACTTATTACATCTAACATATCAGTGCTGTGTCTGGACCTTGTTTAAATCCTTACTAGCATAAATCAAATCTAAATTTTTGTAGAAAATGAGGGAAATGTGATTAACAGAACAGCATCATAGTTATATGATGAAAATATATGTAACCTGAAAGACAAATCATTAAAGTACATATGGGTAGAATGTCTTGATCCATTGACATTTATTTAAAATTCTTCAGAGAAAAAAGGGACAAGTGAAGTAAATGAGGCAAAATTCAAATAATATTTGAATACTTTTGTCATGCATATATGAGGTTTAATTTATGTTTCTCTTACTTCTGTATTTGATCAGTGTTATAGAACATGATAAACAAATAAATGAAAGAAGAAAGAAAAAAGCCATATGGGATATGGCCTAAGTGGTTTACAAATGAAATACAGTAGTTTTGATACCATTGTAATAACCTAGTTATTAATCAACAAGAAAGGAGCAAAGGGAAGGCCAGATAATACAGGCGTGCCATTTGTACAGCTTCGCCAGGAAGCTGCAGCTTAACCCTCTCCAGGTCTGTTCCCCGCAGATCTCTGGAGGAAGGGACTGGGCAATAGAAGCATGCCCAGTAAGGTTTGGGGGATGTGGGAAGGTGCTTATTTGTCAGTCACATATGGGAATGAATCATTGGCCAGAATCGGGCGTGGCCACTGCAGTTTCTGGAAGATTTGATATTTCAGCTCCTAAACAAAAGGAATTCCCCCTTTGGCCCTCTTTCACTCCTGGCTCTCCTGTTGCGGGGGGCACGCTCCCTGCATTTGCCCACATGGCTCTCGGCCACATGGACCTCACACAATAGACTAACTGATTACAACTACCCAGCTCCTCTGCCAGATTCAACTCCACCATGGAATGGAAACTTTGTTTCTAGCTCTACTGAAGCCCCAGCTGCACATTTTCCAGGACTGGTTTAAGGGAAATGGGACTTTGCAAACCAAGAGATATAACTCTACACAAATAAAAATTACCCATTCTCCCAAGTGAGTCTTAGAAAATTCTTTTTCTCAAGGTATCCTAAGGACTCCACTCCCACTAGCAATGGAAAAATTCCACCCATGTAATTTTCTAATAACAGCTTTAAGCACATTTCTCAGAGAAAAAAAATAAATGGACAAAACTTTAATGTCAGGAATGTATGGAAAGATCAAGAAAATAAAACTAAAAAGTAGAAATAATTTTGTAAAGATTTGATGACAAGATAAAGGATATACAACCAACCAAATTGTAGTGTCATTACTTAAACTCAAGTTGGCTCTTTGAAAAGATAAAAATATATACATAACTGCAGTAAGCTTGAGAAAACCTATATTTAATACTTGTATTTAACACACATGCATAAATATATACATAAATTTAAAAGGCATATAATTTAAATTTAAGATAGTAGTGCATATACTTGTGCTTCAACACATTTGTGCTTGCATAGTATATGGATTACTTTCTTCTAAATTATAATTTATAATAATGAGGTCAAACAAAATAAAGACAGAATAGAAATTAGACCTAAAAAAATTGAAAGACAGTACAAGTTAAAATCCTAAAATCTTCTGTGTTCACATGACATTTAATTCAATTCATTTTGTACAGTTAGGTTAATGTGGCTTCAAAATTAAACAAGAATCACATATCACACACACTAAAAATGTCACTTAATAAAAAAGTAGAACATTTAAAAAATACTACATCATACATCATGTTTAAACAAGAATGATCCCAAAATGTCATGGTTATTTTATTTTATGAAATATTAATTCCAGTTTTAAAATTGCAGATTGAGAACATGCTGGAATTTATTGTATTCAAAAATAGTTCATAGAAAGAAAGAAAAATATATATTAAAGTAAAATTATGCTACAAATATAAAAGTTAATATATAGCCTCAATGTAAGTATATTAAAGAAATCTGTATACCAGAAAATTGTTAAGCACGTTTGGAAGAGGGAAACCAAGGGACAGACTTACCAGTGAAGATGACTCTTCCCAGGGACAGCACTCCTGCTGGCTCCAGTGCTCTCAGCCTGCTCAGGCAGGGTTTGCACCAAAAGCCATAAACCAAGTTCCACCTGACTTTGCCATAAATACATGTTCTGAAAAATCCAAATTTTTAAAATGACAAATTGATCTCATAAAGTTGTTAAGAACATAGCATAAAACTTCAAGAAATTAAATGCATAAGTTAAAATTCAGAGGACCACCAGTTACATCCAGGGCTCTAGTGACAAGTTAATAGAAGTTCCAAAAACAGAAAAAGAAGAGGAAGTATTTAAAGCACTGATGGCCATTCCAAAATTAAAAAGACAAATGTCCTCCCTTCAAATGAGAGTTAAAATGATTAAAATTCTAATAGGAACTTATACAAAATTTATTTTAAAATTCTTCTTTTTCTGAAATAAGTATGTAAGACTAAGAGCATCTGTCAAAGAAAAACAGAGGGGATTTTGCCTCACCAGATAACAGTATTTAAATATATAAATGGGTATAAAATATGCTATTATCAAAGTAATGTGTACACACATCCAAAGAATAGCTCAGAGCATTTGGACAACTTCATGATTAAATGTTAAGTAAGCAGTGGAAAGTTTATTTAGAGAAGGAAAGGCATTTTCAATAATTAATAATGAGCAATGACTATTTTTTTGTGAAAATGTAGGTTATAAAAATATTGTTTACAAAACTGACAGCTACTTTAAATTGATTTAAAAATACAAAACTGTTAAAATAACAGCTTTCATTAGCACAAATTATGGACATATTTATTAATGAATATGCCACCTCATAAATAACAAAAGTAGCATTATACATAGTAGTCTAATGCTCAGTTATTAAAGATACCTAACAGTAATATGATCAGGAGTTCTTATTGGTCTCTCCATTATATTTTCTTACAAAAGTTTTCTAATGTTATCATAAGAACATAATTTCTCTCCTCAACTAGATGCATGGTCCTTAAAGACAGGGTACTTGTTCCTTAATTACTTTCTAACCATATAATATTTAATAAAATATTACTTTTTTATATCTTTATTGATTTCAGAGAGAGGAAAGGAGAGGGAGAGAGAGAGATAGAAACATCAATGATGAGAAAGTCATCATTGGACACCCCCAGCTGGGGATCGAGCCAGCAACTTGGGCATGTGTCCTGACCAGGAACCGAACTGCGATCTCCTGGATCCTAGGTCGATGTTCAACCGCTGAGCCACGCCCGGCTAGGCTAAAATATTACTTTCAGTAGACTTCTCTATAAATTTCATTGCTTCCTGGCAAATATCTTAAATTTTCATATGACCTTAAACTAAGACTTAGATTCATCAGAATTTCTAATTGATGTTTGTAAGATAATATTCTGAAATGTGAAAAAAATATCTGCAAACACTTCTATGACAAGGGTTTTTTTTCTTTGAATTCAAAAATAGCAATTTTATTAAGAATAAATCATTTTTTGTTGATTAGATCGTTATTTAATCTTCATGCAGGTAACATATTTTCTTTCTCAGAAACATTGAATCTCCAACTCCAGTCTGATAGTTAAAAGAAATTAAAAGAATCTGGATGGATAAGCACCATCCTCTACCAGTGCAGCAGTCATCAATTCAAAAGGCAGAGGCTCTGAATTGCAGATCAGAGAGAAAAAAAATGTTTGAGCTTTAACACATTTTACCAAATACTACCTACTCCATCTTTTCGATCTTCTGACATTGCCCCATATTTTTACTCAGATGGAATCTCTTTGTGGAATGCTTGACAGTTTAAATTGATTTGATACATATGATAAATATGCTTTCACCAATATGTTTAATGAACATGGATTTAGAAAGAAGGGAAAGCATAACTTTTTCAACATGTCTTCTTGGACTCTGTTCATTGAAAATCTGTGGTAAGCAAGGCCTCCATGTAAATTCTGGGAAGCACTTTCCCTTAGAATGGCATATGAGTGTGTAAACATCACCAAGTTATGAGAGGCTATATTGAGTAAACCAGGGAAAACACAATCATTCTTAATTTGAACATGGTGCATCCTATAAAAGCTTGATGTATTACCGTGCTAGCAACCTTAATCCAGAAAGACTTTGAATAGTTCTTAAACAGACATGGTATGTATAGTAATATCATATATAGATACAAATTTTTTAAAATCTTAAATTCATTTAATATTTCATGGTATATTCATAGAGGATAATACAAATAAGAAATACAGTAGTCCCTCCTTAACCACTGTTTCACTTTCCATGATTCCAGTTACAGGAGGTCAACAGCTGTCTGAAAATATTAAATGGTAAATTCCAGGAATAAACAATTCATAAGTTTTAAATATCATGCTGTTCTGAGCAGCATGATGAGATTAATGCAATCCTGCTCCGGCTTGCCAGGCACTTGAATCGTACATTTGTCCAGGTTTGCCCACCATCTCAACACTCTACACACTACTTGTCGGTCACTTAGCAGGCATCTCAGCTATCATATCAGCTGTCATGGTATCACAGTGCTTATGTTCAAGTAACCTTTCTTTTACTTAGTAATGGCCCCAAAGCCAAAAGTAGCGACGCTGGCAATTTGAACGTCTCAAAGATAAGCCATAAAATGCTTCCCGTAGGTAAAAATTTATGTACATGTAGGAAATTTTTAAATTATATATAAGGTCTGGTACTACCCGAGGTATCAGGCATCCATTGGGGGTGTTGAAATGTATCCCCTGCAGGTAAGGAAGAACTACTATACACATTTTTCAGCAAAAAATATGTCATGGAACTAGAAGAGAATAGCCATTCAAGGCCGTAGTCTGTATACTCTGCCTTTCCTTCCATCACAATTTTCCTTGGATGGAGTGAAATAGAGAGACAAAAGGAGATTTTGAAATCTGGCCAAGAGATAGTTGAATTGGAACTATGCAATATTTATAAACACTTGAAAAAATGTCTCTGCATGTCAATAAAATAAGTGAGGAAAAATTAAAATCTAACTTGGAGGAACAGGAAGTGTATCTATTGTACTAATTTTAAATGTACGTATTTTTTAAAATGAAATTTTAGATATATTTAATGAGAATATAACACAAATCTGATAAATATAAATGATAGGCTCCTAGAAATTTTTCTGATATGGAAAAGCAAATGCTAACATTTTCACATTTTAATAAAAGAAAAAATATTTAAAATATGTAACTTTGAATTGAAATAATGAACAATGACTTTAATTATTAATAATTTATGAAAACTAGTGATTCATAAAGTGGAATAAATATTGAAATTAATGATGATTAGGCATGAATAAATATTGACGTTAAAAATATTACAATATACCACAAAAGTAAGGATATCAAAAACAAAATTATTAAATATAATAATCTCAAATTTGTTTGACTAGTCATTGCTCAAGAATAGAGTGAAAAAACAAAAGCATTTCAAGTCACATATGAAAAACAATGATAAATGTCTTCCAAAACTTGACACCAACAATAATCTTATATATTTATAATTTATTACTAATACACCTTGTGAAGACAAAAGATACTTAAACACACTAGCATTAAATAAATTCTGATAAACTGCTAAAAAAAAAATTTAACTTCTCTCTTTAGTCTATTTAAGAATAAGTTATAGCCCGGCCGGGCGTGGCTCAATGGTTGAGCATCGACCTAGGACCAGGCGATCGGGGTTTGATTCCTGATCAGGGCACATGCCCGGGTTGCGGGCTCGATCAATGACTCTCTCATCATTGATGTCTCTATCTCTCTCTCTCCCTCTCCTTTCCTCTCTCTGAAATCAATAAAGATATATTTTTTTAAAAGGAATAAATTACATATCCCATATTTCAAAATACTGTGCTTCATAGAATAACTATTTGGGTAAAATTTGATAAGAATAAAAGAAGATAACCAATGATGATTCGAGATCACTTTCACAAGTTTATTCTCCCTCAATTTTAGATAAGATTTTACAGTTTATAAACTTTAAGGAAAGCAGTAGCTTAAAATGAGCATGACTGAAACACAAATATATTTGTAACTTCTTTTTACAATATTTCATTTAAGATGTTATTTACTGAACTCGTGTGCCATAGGATGTGTCTTATAAAATATTGAGATTTCATAGATCTATTGGGCACTGCACTCAGGATTCTCACAGTCTTATCCAATAATAATTTTAAATTTTCTTAAAATAAATTCCTTAGTGAGACTGATAAGCCTTTTTTGCCACATGTATAAGAGTGATTACTATTTGTTACTAGAATGAGACGGTATTCAGCATCAATTGATTCTATATTTCTTTCCTTTTCTTTTTTTAGGTGTCTGTTGAGAAAATATGTTCACATAAATAGATGGTAATAAAAATGTTTTATTATATCAAGGTTTCTCAGTTCTTTGAACTTGATAGATATATGCCAAATATTACATAGCTACCTATCTTCAAAATTATTCTTTAATAATCTATCATCTAACAATTCTATTAAGTTTTCCTTCCATTGTGTTGAAAATAAATAATGGAAAATCTACAAAAGAGGGTTTATTACCTAGTCATTAATATCACTCACTTTTGAAATACCAATCTTAATCTTCTATTTATATCTGAGGGTTCCTCAGTTATGGCAAAGCACCATAGTTAAAGTCACCATAGTTTATCATCAAAATTGATAATAAATGTGGGCAATATTAATAAGTAAGCAACAAGAACAAGCATAGTCTAGACTGCCACTGGAAAACCAGCACATAACTGTCACCTAAATGGGAAAAAAATAAAATAAAATAAAAACTAATGTCAGAAAGGTCAATGGGGGAAAAGGGGGATATCTGTAATACTTTCAACAATAAAGATAAATTTTAAAAAATAATAATGTCAGGTATGTCTTTCTCTGTAAAGAGAAGGGAGTTTGTAGAGGAAGAGATGGGAAACCACAGATGGGTTTTTTAATTTTATATATTTGTATACACACACATGCACATATATATATATATATATATATATATATATATATATATATATATATATATTTGCATATTTGAAAGTTGAGGCCTTAAACCTCCCAGCCATATATCTGCCACTTTTTGAGAACATTCTCCAGTATTTTAAGAACACGAAAATGTAGGATAGATACAAGCTGGGTCCAGACTGCAGAGACCCTGTGACATGATGCTAATGCATTTGAAATTTTTTCTTTCACTAATGCAAAATTATGTTTTAAGACAACTAAGATCACTGACTCTAGTTCAAAATATCTTAAGCTGTGGTGGGATTTATTATTCAAGTGCTGTGAGGATTTTGCTGGTCAGAGGACACATTCCAAGTTTAATGGAGTAAATTGATGTTCCAGTCCACTCTTAACAGAGAAAAGTTTGCACAAGAAACTTATATGATCCTAAATTTAGATGCTATACCTTCCCAGTTTACCTACTCCTAGCACAAACTAGAACTATTCATATCCACATGGCAAAGTTGTAGAGCAGTGCTGGGGTAGAGTGAACTGTACGGAGAAATAAGCATATCAAGAGAGAAAATTTCCACTTACAAATTTCTTTTTTCTGATTTTTTTCTTGTTTAAAGAACTTGTTTCATCACCTGATATTTCAAATAAGTTACAAACTGATCCTTTGTTACTCCTATACCCTCAGGAGTATAGGTAATTATTTTATATAGACCCAAACATATATTCTCCAGTATGCTGACCAATTTGTAAATTTCTTAACTAGTGTAGTCAGTGTACTTGCTATGTAGATATCAGCAGAGGCATTCAAAATCAGTTTACTGGGAAGAAAATCAAAGGAAAGAAAAATAAGGAAACCAATTTTTGACCATTTAAGCCATCCAGCTTAAAATGTTAATCCTATTCTACCCTCCCTCCCTCCCTCCCTCCCTCCCTCCCTCCCTCCCTCCCTCCCTCCCTCCCTTCCTTCCTTCCTTCCTTCCTTCCTTCCTTCCTTCCTTCCTTCCTTTTTTTATTCTCACCCAAGGATATGTTTATTGATTTTAGAGAGAAAGGGAGAGAGAGATAAAAGAGAGAGAGAGAGAGAGAAACATTGATGTGAAAGAGAACTATCTATTGGTCACCTCCCATATGTGCTCCAACCGGGGATCAAGCCTGCAACCTTTTTGGTGTACGGGATGACACTCCAACCAACTGAGACTGAGTCACCTGGCCAGGGCTCTTCTTCCTTTCTTTTCATTTCTCAAGAACTTCACTCCATCACTGTTGGATCCTAATTTCTCTCTCTTTTCTAGAATATTCCCTAGTATTCCACATTTGGAAAAAGACATAAATACCTCTTGACTTCATATTTCTGATCTAAAGAGAGCCACATATCGGGATGTCTTTTATTTAGACAGTGTCTTCATTCCTTAACTATAAATTCCTTTTCCCTTTGCTCCTTAACAGGGGAGGTATCACTAATCTGAAAACCAATCCTCACTCTTCTAGTCTTATTTGATTTAGGAATATTCACAGATATTGTGGCCATATTCTTTGCAAAAAAATAAAATCATTGTTAGTTGGTATGTTTTCTTGTTTATTTAATTTTTGTATTTGTTGGTGGTTACATGTGTGCCTTTTAATTGTTTCTTTTCTTTTTGCTTCCTTTCTTTTTTCTTTCCTTTTTTTTTTTTTTTTTTTTGCTTTGCTTTAATAATATAAGCTCCTTCAAATTGGGACTCTTCCTTTTTCCCTTTACTGGTGCAGAGGAGGTAGTAAATAAAAATTGAGTGAATAAGAAAAAGGTGTTTTTTTTTTAATTGTCTTTATTGTTGAAAGTATTACAGGTGTCCCATTTTCCCCCCATTGACCCCTTCCACTTTGCTCCCACCCCCTCCCCAGGCTTTCACCCCATCATTGTCTGTGTCCATGGGTTATGTATATATGCATATAACTTCTTTGGTTAATCTCTTCCCACCCCCATCCCCTTTCCCTCTTCCCTCTGAGATACAACAGTCTGTTGCATGCTTCAATGTCTCTGGGTCTATTTTGTTTGTCAGATTCTTTTGTTCATCAGCTTCTTCTTAAAGAAGACACTTCAGTGTTTCATGTAGTACACTGGTTTGGTAGTGATGAACTCCTTTAGCTTTTTCTTATCTGTGAAGCTCTTTACCTGACCTTCATTTCTAAATGATAGCTTTGCTGGGTGGAGTAATCTTGGTTGCAGGTCCTTGCTTTTCATCACTTTGAACATTTCTTGCCACTCCCTTCTGGCCTGCAAAGTTTCTGTTGAGAAATGAGCTGACAGTCATATGGGTGCTCCCTTGTAGGTAACTAACTGCTTTTCTCTTGCTGCTTTTAAGATTCTCTCTTTGTCTTTAACCTATGGCATTTTAATTATGATGTTTCTTGCTGTGGGCCTCTTTGGGTTCCTCTTGTTTGAAACTCTCTGTACTTCCTGAAGTTGTAAGTCTATTTCTTTCACCAGGTAGGGGAAGTTTTCTGTCATCATTTTTTCAAACAGATTTTCAATTTATTGCTCTCTTTGTTCTCCTTCTGGCACCCCCATAATGGAAATATTGGTATGCTTGAAATTGTCCCAGAGACTCCTTACACTACCCTCATATTTCTGGATTTCTTTTCTTTTTGCTCTTTTGATTGGGTGTTTTTTGCTTCCTTATCTTCCAAATTTCTGATTTGATTCTTGGTGTCCTCTACCCTACTGTTGATTTCTTGTAAATTATTCTTCATTTCAGTTAGTATAGCCTTCATTTCTGACTGGCTCTTTTTTATGTCATTGATAATCTCACTAGTTTTTTTAAAAGTCTTACTAAGATCCTTGACATTCTCATTAAGTTCCTTGAGCATCCTTATAACCATTGTTTTGACCTTTGTATCTACTAGCTTACTTGGCCCCATTTCATTTAGTTATTTTTCTGGACATTTCTTCTGTTCTTTCATTTGTGACATGTTTCCTTGCTTCCTTGTTTCCTTGGCTGCTTTTTTTGTGCTTGTTTCTACATATTAGGTAAAGCTGCTAGGTCTCCTGGAATTGGTAGAGTGGCTTTGCGTAGTAGGTGTCCTGTAGGGTCCAGTGGCTCAGTCTCCCAGTCATCTGAGCTGGGCCTTCTAGGTGCTCCCTTGCATGGGCTGTGTGCACTGTCTTGTTGTGTTGAGCCTTGATTGCTATTGTCATCACTGGGGGGAACTGACCAATTCCTCCAGGCCAATCAGCTGCAACTATAGCCGAAGAACTACTGTGCTGGAGACACCCTGGTCTGGATGTGCTTCTTCAATTCCCTAGTTGTAGGACTTCTGTTCAGCTAGATTTCAAGAGGCTTTGAATGATGGTTTTTCTGTATTTTAGCTGGAATTTTGATGTGGTTGTGGGAGGAGGCAGGTACCACAGTTATCTACACTGCCATCTTGTTGTCTCTCTCTAAAAGGTGTTCTTTTTGAAATAGTGGCATTTACTATTTAGAATCCAGAGATTTGTAACTGATGCAATGCACTAGCTTAGTCAGTAATTAGAGATAAGTTAATTTTAGTAATTTTTGCAAGGAAACAAATTTAGACTTTCTTCATTTCTTCAATTGTAAGTACCTTACCTATTTATTTAATCCTTGATCTTTTTTTTATTATTCCTCATCTCTTTTTGTTTTGTTATCTTATATATTTTTGTTCCATTTTAAATTATATATATGTGTGTATATATATAATATTTAAGGCTGTGCATTTCTCCCTATTCCCTGTTATAACTATATCTAACATCTCCACCATGTCATATTTTTACCATTATTCAGTTCAAAATATTTTCTACATTTTTGTGGTTGTCCCATTAATATGAGAGTTATGTAGAAGTACATGAGTTAATGTCTAAATACATGAAATTTTATAGTTGTCTTCCTTAAATAATTGATTTATAATTTAATTTATCCCTAGTCAAAGAACATATTAGAGATTGATATCCATAATTAAATTTTCTTAAAAGTGCTTCATTTATACATTTGGTATCACCTTTGTATAACCTTGAGTCAGCAGCTATAACTTCTTTTTGTTACTATGCTTGCCTCTAGCATCACCTCTTACTGCTTCCAAATTGCTGCTTTTAATTTTCTGTGTGCTGGGAAATCAAATAAGCAAGCACTTTTTTTTAATGGTGTCTAAAATAAGAGTGTGTAGGACCTGAGGGATTTTTTTGTGAAGAAAGAGGTTGGCTTTTGATTCACAATCTATGTCACATTTATGTCTGCTGAGGCCACTAAGAGACATGTGTTTGCTGATTTTCAGGTTCATGACTTTGTGCTATCTCATTAGTTGAGTTTATCAAATTTATAATGAGTGCCTGCTAAATGGCAGGCACTGCATCTAAGCTGGGTTTACAAATGTGAAAAAGACAGAATTTACCCTCAAGGCTCTTAGAGTTTTGTAGGGTAAAAAGTCATACACACACAGAACATGTCAATATATCACAGCAAGTGCTATGAAAAAGGCTCGTGTATGAGAGTACTGAACTCATGAATGTGGGGATTGGGATGGGGTAGAAGAGATAAGAAAAGGAATTGTGGCAGAGATGATGCTTGAAAGGCATTCCAAACAGAAGGGAAACATAATTGAAGGTGTAGGGAAAAAAAACCAAATAAATAGCACAGTGCACGTGGGGTACCACAGGAGGCAGAATATTGGAATATAAAGTAGGCATCAGGAAACTAACTCAAGAAGTGATCACTGCTTTTCTTGAGCTCTGATTTCTAGTTGAAATGTTTTATATAGAGAGACAAAGAATGAGACCTATCAGTAGATATTACTATATGATATAAATCATTTTGTAAAAACAAAACAAAACAAAAAAACACTTTTAGCAGGGCTTTTTTATTTTTTTGTCTGCCACTAAAGTTCGAGTATGCCCTCCATTAAGCAAGTTGTGGGTTCACCAAGTTAGTGGAGCTGTGGTCGTCGCCATTTTCATCAGCATGATCCCTAACAGGTTCAGAAAATCTTATGAAACTGGGAATCCATAGCCTTTTGGTTAAAATATAAGTTTGAATTTTACATTTTGTGGTGGACTAACGTCACATAATGTTGTATATATTTCTTTCTCTGTAGATAATCCATCTCAAACAATATTAGTTTTCCCAGGCTGGTATTTCATGTCTCTAGGTAATGACCAAAATTTTACACATGCATTTTGTTGGTAATCCAAGAACCATCATGGCCTACGTCTGAACAATGGCAATTTTCCCATCAGTGATTCTCAAACTGTAATGTGCATAGTAATTACTTTGTTAAATACAGAGTCCTATACTGGAGTCCCAGAGATTATGATCCCATTGGCCTAGAGTGGAGTCAGATAATCTGCATGTCTAACAAGCTCCCAGGTGATACTGGCCCATGCTGTTGGTCCATGCATGCTCCACTTTACATAACACTGCTTCACAACATAATTTCAACAAGAAAGCTGCCATATCTTTTAAAATTATGATAGTAATAGCCCACCCAGGTGTGGCTCAGTGGTTGAATGTTGACCTAGGATCCAGGTGATCGGGGTTCAATTCCTGGTCAGGGCACATGCCCGAGTTGAGGGTTCAATGAATGACTCTCTCATCATTGATGTTTCTCTCTCTCTCTCTCCCTCTCCTTTCCTCTCTCTGAAATCAATAAAGATATATTTAAAAAAATAATAATGATAATAAAATAAAATAAAATTATGATAATAATAAGTGTTTCACATGGCTGTTTCAAGTCTCAAATATCCTGTACCAATGGTTTCTGAAATTACCAAGTTTCTTTTTTTTTTTATAAAATTTTTATTTTTTATTGTTGTTTAAAATATTACAGATGTCCTTTTTTCTCCCAAATGACTTATTTCACCCCTTCCCATCCCCCTCCCCAGCTCCTCTCCCCACTATTGTCCGTGTCCTTGGGTTGTGCATATATGCATATAAATTCTTTGGTTAATCTCTCCCTCTCCACCCATCCACCCTCCTCCATCCTTTTGGCATTAGTCAGTCTGATCTATGCTTCCATGTCATTGAATCTATTCTGTTCATCAGTTTATTAAGTTCTTTAGATTCTACATATAAGCAAGATCATGTGATGTTTGTCTTTCTCTGCCTGTCTTATGTTGCTTAGCATAATATTCTCCAGGTCCATCCATACTGTCCCAAAGGGTACAAGATCCTTCTTCTTTACAGCTGCATAGTATTCTATGGTGTAAATGTCCCACAGCTTTTTTATCCACTCATCTACTGATGGGTACTTGGGCTGTTTCCAGATCTTAGCTACTGTAAATTGTGCTGCTATGAACATCGGGGTGCATATATTCTTTCTGATGAGTGTTTCAGGATTCTTAGGATATATTCCTAGAAGTGGGATCACTGGGTCAAAAGGCAGCTCCATTTTTAATTTTTTGAGGAACCTTCACACTGTTTTTCATAGTGATCAAGTTTCTTTATGGCTACATGTGGTTAGCTTCGCACATGGAGATGATTTAATAGGCGTAGGGTAGAGAATCATAGAAAAATAATATCTAAGAACCACCCATTCACTTTATGTCTAACTCTTCCTCTCTTAATTTGAGGCCATCCCCAAAGATCATTTTCACTCAATGAAATACAGTTCTAAAACCAAAGATAACAATTTAATTTTTTTATTTTTATCCTCACACAAGGGCATTTTTTCCAATGCTTTTCAGAGAGAGAAAGGGAGAGGGAGAGAGAAACGTCGATGTGAGAGAGATCTGGGTGAGCCTGCAACCGAGATATGTCCTCTTGGCAGGGATCAAACTGGGCCGATGTTCTAACTACTGAGTCAAACTGGCCAGGGCCAAAGGTAACAATTTAAATCTTTACTGAAGTCTTTCCTAAAAGCCAAAGTGAAAGCTTGTTTATAGCACACATAAAAAAGTCTTGAAAGTTGTTTTCTTAATTTCTCTTTAAATGAATTTAGACAGCAATTGCATCAACCACCGATATTTTTCTCCTAATATCCCTAAACTCCCCATCAAATCTGGCCCTTATGGGCTCTTAACTTTTCTACCTTTGCCCTTCTTTTTCTTGACATTAACCTATGATCTGTTTCGCTCTTTGTTTTCCTTCCCTCCTGTTCCTATGAGCAACATACTCTGGAGCCAGGGTTTGAAGCCTGATTCAGGAACTTAACACACGTGTGAAAGTAGGCAAATTTCTTACACTCCCTGTGCAGCAGTTTTCTCATCTGTAAAATGACAATTCTAATAATACCTACTCACAGGGTCATTGTAAAACTAAGTCAGTTAATTCTTGTAAAATGCTTAGAACAGGGTCTTGTACTTACAAGGTGCTTTGTAAATATCCACTATTATTATAAGGTCTATCACACCTCTGCATCTGTGTTATGCTTATTTATGATTTTCAAACAGCTAAAGACAAACCTATATATCTCCTATTGATTTACCATAAACTAAGAGATGGATTCAGAGATAATTTGAAAAAATTACTAACTTATCTAAATACAGTGAGAATGAGTGATTTTTAAGATAAATCATTAAAAAAAAATCAAAACTTTCTTTTTCTCAGTTATCTCCTAAGATAGCTCCCAAGGACTAAAATTATCACCCTTATTATTTATGCAGTAGTAACTGAAGAATGTCTGTTGACTCAGATTATACTTTCATCTTCACCCCAAATCTCTACTTCCTTAAATAATAACCATTATAAAGACTCAACTTGCCTCTGATAACCCACCATAATAACATCCAGGCCCAATCCATATACAATTAAATCCTTGCACTTGCTTTTCCTAATAAGATTTGTTCTCAGAATTTGTGTGGCATTCTCCCTTACTGCAGAGTCAATAAAATTCACTTTTTCAAATTCATAAACAGATTTCTTTACTTCAGAAGAGGACTTTCTACACTGGCAACGATCAACCAATCACAGACCATATTTCTATAATTAAGTAGATTTTTTTCTATGAAAAAATTTCAGAAGTTACCTGAACACATTTATAAAAATGTTTGAAGAAAAGATAAGGTTGCAGATAAGGTGTTCAGAGCATGGCTGAACTGTGATTAAGAAAATCTTAATTAGGGCTAAAGACATATGAGGAGGGACAGGCAACAGACTTTAACAAGAAACAAATTACATAGATTTATAGGTCCTTCCAAAATATATGCAAAAAGACAGAAACTTCAGAAAATGTAGGGTGTGCTTTTAAAGAAATTCTGTAATTCAACTTCCAATCAATTGATTGTTGATTTGGTGCCAAGCTTGCTTCGGAAATAGTTTTTACCCCACACATACTAAACATTTGAAAGCAAAAGCCTAATAAAAAATATTTGTAAACATCTTCTTTGTTTTAATACAAAGAATTTTGTCCTGACTCAACTAAAATCACTAAATTGGTTATGTGATATGACTTGAATAACTCTCTCTCACATTGGCCTAAAATCACTATTCTGAAACTAAAAATATAAACACATATCAAATGTTCTTTAAAGAATTATATTGTGATATCCATACTGATGTAAATCTATTCCTTTGAGATATGCATATCCATTATGGCATAAGAAGTTGGTGAATGAACTCTTCCTATTAAACACCATTAATTTGTTTGCAAAATAAATTTTACATAAACAGTAAAACATATTTAAGTGGCTATGTTTTACTATAGAAAATTTATCATTTATTAATTAGATATACCTTTTTACGATGTCCCAAAAATTCAGCCGCATTACTCCAAGATTTGTAAAATAATTGTCAAGATTGAATTTATTACAGCAAAGTAAATTTCCATATGATTAACCTTCAATTCTAAAACTTGTTACTTAAATAGAGTTGTTTTGCTTTTTTGTAATGGTAAAGAGACTTATTACTGGCTTTATGTATATAGCTCCTGCTCACAAAAACAAAACAAAGCTTGTGTTATGCATCCATGTTTCAGATGAAAAGTGAAGATATATTAAAGTGTTGAAAGTTTCATTGTACTTTATAGACCATAAAGCAATATGCAATTTTCTGTGGCTGATATATTAGAATATTTATTAGGATTCACTATGTAAACTGATAGAATTAAATAACTATGTGAAACCTAGCATGAAATCATTTTTCAGGCATATTATCAATAGCCCAAATTTTTAAGTTATATCTTTCAATAATTAAGTTCACTTGTGATACAAAATTTAAGAAATCATGGTTTATTTAACCCAGTAATTCAATTTACAAGAATAAATTTAAAGATATAGTGTTAATAAACAATGTGGATATTAATTTTTGCAAAGGAGTTATTCACTACATAATAGTAATATTTTAATACTAAAAGAATAATAAAGAGCCCTAGCCGGTTTGGCTCAGTGGTTAGAGCATCATCGCCCTGCGGACTGAAGGGTCCCAAGTTCAATTCCTGCCAAGGGCACAGACCTTAGTTGCAGGCTCGATCCTGGGCCCTGGTAGGGGCATGTGCAGGAGACAAACAATCGATGTGTCTCTTTCACATCAATGTTTCTCTCTTTCTCTGTCCCTTCCACTCTCTCTGAAAAGCAATGGAAAAAATATCCTTGGGCAAGGATTAAACACACACACACACACACACACACACACACACAAGAATAATAATCTAAAATAGAAAAATATTGTAATAAATAAAAATATAAAAATTATTAACACTACATTCCTTATTTAATATTTTACAGATATTATACTAGCATTGTTTAAAATATTCAATGGCATGGAAAAATTATTCTATGCATAAGGCTAACAAAATACACAGTAAGACAAATTTCTACATTGGATATGTTACAATTTATGGCTAGAGTTATAACAGAAATTTTAAACAACTCTGGAAAGCAACACATGTTTATAGTGTTTAATTTTTTTTAATGTATTTTTACTGATTTTAGAGGGAGGAAGGGAGAGGGAGAGAGAGACAGAAAAATCAATGATGAGAGTCATTGACCAGCTGCCTCCTGCACACCCCACACCTGGGATTGAGCCGGAAACCCGGGCATGTGCCCTGACCGGGAATCGAACCACAATCTCCTGGATCCTAAGTCAATGCTCAACTGCTGAGCCACGCCGGCCAGGCCATAGTGTTTAATTTTTGATAATAGTATTTTGTGAAATCTGTTTTTTCTGTGTCATTTCCCTAAGAGTCAGTAATTTATATTTGACATAAGCTAAATGCTTATTCAGATTTTTTAAAATGTGTTTTAAAATAAAAAACTATTTTTGTTAACAAATTATTACTATGTCTGACCAGCATGGCTCAGCGGTTGAGCATCAACCTATGATCCAGGAGATTACTGTTCAATTCCCGGTCAGGGCACATGCCCAGGTTTTGGGCTCGATCCCCAGCAGGGGGTGTGCAGGAGGCCACCAATCAATGACTCTCACCATTGATGTTTCTATATCTCTCTCTTTCTCCCTCTCCCTTCCTCTCTCAGAAATCAATAAAGATATATTTTTAAAAAACAAATTATTGTTATAGAAAATTTGCTATAAATACTTTCATTAATGTGTTCATTTCCAACTGATAATCTATAAACTTTAAAAAAGCTAAAAAGAAAACAAAGTGAAGTTAAATGGAGGAAAATAAATCGTATTTTTTAAAAATGGATAGTATCTATTCCTTCTGAAATATTATAAAATTCAAATTATTCTTTGTAGGACTTATTATTGTTCCCCTCATAGTATAGCAACTTGTGAGAAAAATAATTGTTAAAACCCAGTCACTGATTCTGTGCTGAAAAAGAATGTGAGCCAGAGAAGAATGTCCTTTCTTTAGCAGATTTCATTAATATGCAAAGGTTAGGATTTCCAAATATTGGGGGAAATGAAGAATTAAAAGGCTCCGAAGAGTCAAGTAAAAGAAAATAATTGTAGGGACTAAATAGGGAAAGGGATGGTATCTCTTGTATTGAAGGAAGAAAGATATGGAATTAATATGCATTTTGTAGCCACCCTACAGCCACAAGAGGGACCTGCAGTAGGTGAACTTCAGAATATGGAGAGATTCTGGTTTCTCTGTATCTATTGATACTGTCAAAGGCATTCTAAGGGACACGTTATTTTCAGGTAACCTCAGATAACAACTGGGTTTTACAGGTAGGTAGGGGTATGAAGATATGCATTCGTACCTTCAGGAAAACTAGAACTGGAAACAAAATCCATTAGGAATATTTTCTCTCTATCTCTCTGTTCCACCCTCCCTCCCTCTCTCTTTGTCTCTTTCTTTTTCTCCAGACACTTTCCAACATTACATTAACTGATTTTCAACACACAACAAAGCCTGAAGCCTGAGAGAGACCTTGGTTTTAAAATTCAAATTCTCAGGGGATAGGTTTCTGATATTTATTGAACCAATGTTGCTTCTTGCAAAGAAAAAATTTTTCTTAATATTTTATAAAGAGGGAAGATAATGCCTATTGACCATGTTAAAATCAGTTTTTCTAATCTACATATCCAACTGATAAATTCTCTTAAACTCTGACACTGGCAAATCCTACTTAAGCATTTATTGAAAACTTCTATATTTCTTAAGTGGTTCTTTGTTGAAATTCAACTGACATTAATTTTTGAGTAAAACTATTTATTTAATGATTTTCCTTGGATAAAGTTGTGCTTGATATAATGAAAATATTTTTAACAAATTTACAAAGCTTAAATAAGAATTAACTACCTGAAGACAGTTGGTACAAATAAGGACATAAGTAGTAGGTGCTTGTTCTAGTTACTCATGTTGCATAACAAACTACCCAAAATGTGAAGCATAAACCAGTTATTTGGTTGTGTTTGGGGACTCTGAGGCTTAGAAATTCAAGAACAGAGCAGTGATGACTTACTCTACTCAAAGATATATTGGCCCTCAATACAAAAACACTAAGTCTGATATGACTTAATGAATAAGGGCTGGAAACATCTTAATTCACACATCTGGCAATTGATGATGTGGAACCTCTACTGGACTGTCAGCTGAAATATGGCCTCTCCATGTGATATATTCATGTAAGTTAGTTTGGGCCTCCTTGCAAGATGGCCATGAGATCCAAAAGCAAGTGTCCTAAGGAAGCGAGAAAAGTTCATGCTACTTTGGTGACCTAGCCTCAGAAATTACATAATGTTATTTCTATCATAATCTTTCACTTGAGGCAGTTGAGTCCATGTGGCCCAAGGGAGGAGACACTTGAGAGAAATGTCAAGTTTATGTTGTTTGAAGAGAATGTGGCATATTAGATATTATTGTGGTCATCTGTGGAAAATACAATATGCCACAGGGCATATATATATATATATATATATATATATATATATATATATTTAATAAACTTTAATGCTGCACATTTAAGTATTCTAAAAATCAAAGGGTTTTATCAACATATGTGAGATGGGCACAAAAGATTGCCTACCCAATATATCAACAATATGCAATTAGATGCCACAGACATGGAGCTTTGAGTCAACACAAGATAGTCTGTGGATAACAACATAGTCTGAGGAGTGGTCAATACGTTTCTAGTAACACATATTTCACTTTAAGAGGTTTGTATACACTGTCTTTTAGTCTCAAGAAGCCATTTTATAAAATGAAATAAAGTTTTTGAGATTATATTGGCCTTCAGCTACCCTGTTTTTCTACCCTTTCTTCAGTAGTCCCTCAAGTAACTAAGCTGGTGCTATACTAATGACCTGTTTTATATGAAAGCTTTATATAATTGCTATGAAATTTGTCGTTTATTTTACTAACTCGGGGGGGGAAAGTTTTCTTATGTTTCCACTTTATCATCTATTTAGTTTTATAATAAACTAGATTGTTTGTAACATTTCACCTTCTTTCCTTAAAACAAGGTAAAAAGCTTCTATTGTTTTGCATGCTTGTGTCTCTGTGGAGCTACACTATGGACTTAAAGGAGACTTAAAGGTTTTTAACAGTTGGAAGGCCAGAACTCAATATTTATCCTGAAGTTGCCATGGCTACTAATGCAGACAAAATTTGCTGAACAAGTTCAAGTTTGAGATGGCCAGAAAAGCACAAGGGGTTTCATTAATGGTTTCAACGATTAACCACAGTGAAAATTAGTGAGTGAAGGTGCTGTCTTGATTTCCTATTCTGTTGATCCTTCTAATGACAGAGTGAGACTATTTAGGAAAAATATACACATGAATATAGTTTGATAAATGTTACTTATTGTTGATGAGGTGACAAAGAGAAAATTATTCTATTTTTACTCTATTATCCCTTAAAACCATTAATGTAAACAACATCTAGTAATGTTTCTTTTTTTTGTGTGTTTTACCTAAAATCAGGGGCTAATAAGCCTCTGCTACTTGTTAAATATTTATATTATACTTTCAACTATATTATAATATTAATAGAAACACATACATAAAAAAGATACTATATACGTGTGTGTGTGTGTGTGTGTGTGTACCAAATATTGGCTTATTCTGTTTGAAAGGAGATTTCTTAGAATTAACCTATCTTGGCTTAGTTTTGCCATTAAAAATTGTACTTGTTCATATTTTAAATGCTAAATTACTAGCAAGTCTGGATTTTTTTTATTGGTCTTTGACAATATGGTCATATGAGTAAATTCATTTTCAATTTTATTCAAAGGTTTTTTTTGCTAAGTCACTAATAATTTTACTACAGAATTTTTATTCATTAGAATGTACTCATTTGCTGAAACAGAATATCCAAATGCTTGCCATTTAAAATCATAACAAATAAAATCATAACAAGAACACTAAAGAGGTCAGAGAAATTTAGATGTAGGTTTCAGGCACTTATTCATTTGACTTACTGACAAATTCATGGATCCAAGCTTTACTTCCCATTTTTCCACTATTTCTTACTCAGTATATTATTGGCATCCTTTTATGATTTAGAAGATTATAGCCATAGCTTTGAATATCACATTCTTGATTTTTAGCAATATCACAAAATTGCTTTCTAATTGCCTAGTTCTCTCTTTTAATTGAGGAGCAACATCTTCCTTAGAAATGTCAATGTTCCAATATAAGTTACATGAACAGCCCAAAGAACTATCTGACAAAAGGAAATATGATTACCATAGTAGTTTATATTAATCATGGTTAGTTTGCTGACATTCAAAGAACAAAAATTAAGTAATATAACCATGAGGTAGACATCATGTGTGTTACAGACCAGGTCAAGTAAAGGTAGGAAAAATAGGCTGACATAACTTTAATAAAAAGCTAACTTCTAAGTCACCTCCAAGCTCCTAGCCTTTGTAAATATGCTGAATTTTTTAAGTTTAATTATAAGGGAGGAGGGAGACAGAAATCCCATTCCTTTACCTCAAAGCCATGATGCACTGACATTATTTAATCCTTGTTATCTATCCACAAAAATGAAAAGATCATTGTTCATCCTTACATTTAAGTTACACTCCCTACTCCAGGCTCAGTATTATTAAGTAGATACACAGTTGCTCAAAAATCAAAACAAGCCTGGCCGGCATGGCTCAGTGATTGAGGATCTACCTATGATCCAGGAGATTGAGGTTCGATTCCATCAGGGCACATGCCCAGGTTGTGGACTCGGCTTCCAGTCGGGGGGCATGCAGGAGGCAGCCAATCAATGACTCTCTCATCATTGATGTTTCAAAAAAACAAACAAACAAACAAAAAAACAATATGTAATAACCTGAGAGAAAAGTGTAATTCCAGATGGATCCTGTTCCTTATATTATATCATGCAGTTTTTTGTTTGTTTTTTAAATTTTGAGCACAGTTTTTTTTTTTTAATATATCTTTACTGATTTCAGAGAGAGGAAGGGAGAGAGATAAAAACATCAATGATGAGAGAGTCACTGATCAGCTCCCTGCATGCCCCCCACTGGAGATCAAGCCCACAACCGGGGCATGTGTCCTGACCAGGAATCGAACCGTGATCTCCTGGATCCTAGGTTGATGCCTAACCCTTGAGCCACGCCTGGCCAGGCAGATTGTGCAGTTTTGAAAGCTATTTTACCTAATCCCAAAACACCTGTAATTATAATCTATCAGTGTTTATGCAGAGAACTCAGGATGGTCTATTAGTGTCATCCTAATAGTTTGAGTTCTCCAAATAGAGAGTGTGAAAACAATGTGAATTATGAGATGTCTGTGTTTTCGGGGAGGGGGAACACTATTTAAATTATTCTTCAGTTATTATGTTTCTTGTATAAAAATATAGACATTGTTTACTGTATGTGGTAGATACCAGTGCAATTCCAGGTTTTCTTTTCTTCATTTATTGCCTGGATGAATTTGAACATTTTATTTCACCTTTATAAGGTCACATTTCCTCTTTTATATTGCAGACTTTGCTTGCAAAATTACTAATCACTAAGCTAGGGACCATAAACAGAAAGGTGAATCAACCACCGTATCTCCCCTCTCCCCATTCTAGTTTTGGTGGTGGGAGGAAGGAAGGGCACACAAGTCTTAACAGAAGGGGGTGAAAGGAGTACTTAGTGTTGCATAGAACATTTTGTTTTTGCAGTTGTGAAGGAACCATCAAGCTTGAACTGAAGATAGGAAGGATCTTTCTGAGAAAATATTTAAGCAGAATCATGGAATTTGAGTAGTTTTTGTGCTAGTAGGAAAAAAAACAACTTTTGAAATAATATAAGTAGAAGTCTCTATATAGAATGCTGAATTTTGAAAGTGTAAGTAGGCTAACCCACTTTCCCCAATGGTCCAGGACTAAAGGGTTTCCTAAGATGTGTGATTTTAGTGCTAAAACCGGACAAAGTCAAATGGAAACAAGTGTTCACCCTAACATTGAGTTGTAGATTTAGAAAAAAAGAAAAGAGTGTATCACAGGTGTGGTAGGATCACCTCTAAATATAACCCACAATGATTTCCATTTCCTGTTTCTCACACCCTTGTGTGATCATGACTATTTAGTGTGGGCTGGCACTAGTCAATAGTCTAACAAATAGAAGACGGTAAAAGTGATGAGATGTTACCTCTGAGGTTAGTTCACACAAAAATCTCTGGTTTCCTTCTTACTTGCCTTCTTTAACTCTCACTCTGAGGGAAGCCAGCCACCATGTGGTGAGCTGCCCTATTGAGTGACCAACCAAGTAAGTACATAGGGAGGCCTCTAGCCAACAGCAGCAAGGAATTGAAGCCTTCCAAAAATCCCTGAGTAAGCCTGGAGTGGATTCCTCCTCGGTCACTGCTACAGTTGAGATCATAGCTTTGGATAATGCCTTGATTGAAACCTCATAAGAGTAACTAAGCCAGCAGAATCCAGTTAAGCTATATCCAGATTTCTGACTCATAGAAAATGTGAGATAATATTCTTTTTTAAGTTTCTAATTGTTGGGTAATTTGTTACACAGTAATGGATAACCAATGCATATACTGTGGTTGAAGCACAGTGGGATCAACTGGAGCATAGGGCATGATGAGATATGTGTGATGGAAATGTAGTTTTATTCAAAACTTTAGAATGATTTAATATCCATAGTCAAAGGCATCTGCATCCCTACCTTCCCTTTAATGATGGATGTTTTCAGGGTTAATAGTCTCTTTTTTTCCTCCTGATTTTCTACTTCTATTTTTCGTATACTGTGCAATAAATTCTCTAAAAACAAAAATTTTATTTTTAAAATAAAAAAATATTGTGTGATTCTCTTATTCATGCATTTCAAAGTAAGTCACGACTATTATTCCTCTTATATTACCCTGCTTCTTTCCTTTGTAGGATGCATTTATGGTTATGCAAATATACAAGTGCATAACCATAAATGGGAAAACTATGTAGGATTCATTTTTTTAGAGTAATTTATCCTTACTTAAAGACAGATTGCCCTACATGTAACAGCTACGTACAAAAAAGTTATAAAATTGTCCTTGGTTTTACAATGATAAATGAAAAATATTAAAATTCTCCAATCAAACAAGGTATGCAAGGATTTTTATGTTGTTCTTTTTTCTGTTAAACAGTGAGAGCAAAATAACTTACAGGAATATAAAGATAAGAGCTGAATGTGCATGCCACTAATGGAGAAAGGGGGTATTTTCACGAACCAGTATTTTTCCCCATTCCATCTCCATTTGATGTCGATCAAAACATACCATTGACCATTTAGTTTAAAAAAAAATGCAAATGTTTGTGCACATACATCAGTTACTTTCTGTACAATAAAGGAATGGGGAAGGAAAAATGAAAGAATAGAGAAAACTACACTGTAGTAGTCAGGTGTGTGGAAACCAAGTTGCAGTTTTCTAATAAGAAGGTCTTCTCGGTCTGGAGGAAGGGGGTTCTGGAGTAAAGTAGCAGGTTCCGTTTTTGGTAGACACCTCCTGTCTGCTCTGGAACACACCAATTGTATCTTCCTCCTCAGTTTCCAACTGTCGTTGGCAATGGGTTTTCAGTCGTTTACTAAGTGGTGTGTGCCTCTTAATCTTAAACTGCACCACAGAAGCACCCTGCCCCGCCACCTTCAAATTAGTATGATTGTTGTTGTCAGTCCTGACTCCTCCCTTGGGCTTTTCCTTTGCCATGGCAAGCGTGGGACTCTCCTCAGCTGCCACTTCACAAAAAGGGTACCAGGCCTGCACCAACCAGCACACAAGCAGCACCAGTATATTTTCTTTAAAACCGCTTCTCTCTACATGACTGCTTCTGTTTAGTTTCACAATGTATGTGGCAGCCTTGCCCTTGACTGTCACAGAGTAGGCATTTCACAAAGTTTTGTTAACATTATTGAGCTAATACCTAAATATTTATTCTGAGTAATTAACCCAGAGTTTCTCTAGAAAGGCTACATAGCCCAGTGGTTGGCTCAGTGGTTGAGAGTCCACATATGAACCAGGAGGTCGCGGTTCGATTCCCGGTCAGGGCACATGCCTGGGTTTGGGATTTGATCCCCAGTAGGGGGCGTGCAGGAGGCAGCCCATCAATGACTTTCATCATTGATGATTCTCCCTCTACCTTCCTCTCCCTGAAGTCAATAAAAACATATTTTTTTAAAAAGACAGAAAAACTACATAAAAGAGTATGTATTGGAGAAACAAGATGGGGGCGTAGGTAACAGCTGCACCCGCCGCCTCCCGCAACCACATCAAAATTACAACTAACACACAGAACCACCGTCACTCAGAGCCTCCTGAGATCTGGCTGCACAGAAGCCCCACAGCCAGGGAGCTGAAGGAGCACCGAGACCAGGAGGAGGGGCGGGGACGCGGGCGGATCGGGGCTGAATCCCAGAAACTCGGCCCCAGGCCCACACCCGGTGCCACGCTTGAAACCCGGGAGGGCATCTTGGCGGTGGGGGTTTCCCAGAGGAGGGAGGGGTCCCAGCCCCACAGCAGGCCCCCAGCCCAGGG